>NC_067150.1:8546248-8878748 GCF_903995435.1 Acomys russatus | reverse complement strand
GGAACACTAGAAGCTCAGCTGCTGAATGTGGATGAACTTGGAAGCTTAATCCTTGTGGGAAATATCAGAAATGCACCAAGACTTAATCTTAGTGATCTATATATTCTTAAAACTTCAGAAAGCCGGGCGTGGAGGCGCATACCTTTAATCCCAGCACTTGGAACGCAGAGAGAGGCAGGTGGATCTCTGTGAGTTCAAGGCCAGCCTGGTCTGCAAAGTGAATTCATGACAGCCAGGGCTACACAGAGAGACCCTGTTTTGAAAATAAAAACCAACCAACCAAACAACAACAACAACAACAACAACAACAACAACAACAACAAAAAGAAAACCAGAAAGCAAGTCTTAGAGCTTCGCTAAAGAAGGATCATTTCAGCATTATAAACAGGGTAATCTTGATATATATAAAACAAAACTAGAGTTATTGCTTGTGTTAGCCAAAATAATACTTTATGAAATGTTTTTAATTGATTTTCTGTTTTTTATATTTTTCCTTACTCTTGGGAATTTCATACATGTATACAATTAAACATGATCTTATCTACCCTCGTCTCTCCCTCTAACCTCTCTAAGGCTGCCTACTGCCTAGAGAAGCTTATTTTTATTTTTAGGTTTCTTTTCACTTTCAACATGACACTTGGCTATAGATAAAACATAATTCTCCAGCTTAGGGGAAACTTTGTGTGAGGGTCCATGTTCAATGAGTATGTGGTACAATTTTATAACTGCGCGTGATGTACTTAGCCCATCGGGACCCCAGGTAATTACAGTTCTTGGTAATTTAAAGTGGCTACTTTGAGTTGAGGTGAGCAACAGGATGACTTGCAAAGCTGTTCTCAGAGTTGATAAAACCAGTATGGCAGAGCGCTCAGTCCTAAGAGCTGCTAGAAGCAGTCGCCAAGGAAGCAGGGTGGTTATTGGAGCTACTGCTTCAAGGAAAGCTCTTGAGAGGTTTATTCACCATCAATCAGCTAGCCTGTGCCTGTGTCAGGAACTAACCTTTTAGTCCCATTTCCCCTGGCCTATGATTGACCAGTACTCCATTGGGGATATCCAATAGAAAGTCAGTGATGGGGACCATTTGCTGTGACTGTTTTTCTTTGACTCTGGTGACTCCCTGGACTCCTAGGATGACATCTTGATCTCTGTCTCCATTGCTGTATACTCACAGACTAAGGATGGGTGCTTGCTTGGGATGGGAAGATAGGATAACTTTGTTTTGAATCATCGGAAGCAGCAGAGACTGAGTGCCATATGCTTTTCATAGGTACCAGAGTGTCTTGGTGATGTATAGATGGACGTGAAGTTAATACCTATACAAATAGTCCTAAAGAGAGCCTTCTGGAAGTGGAACTTCACAACCCTCAGAGCATCCATGCTTACTACCTCATTAAAATCAGATCAAACACTGTGGAATATTTCTGGCTCAGACCTTAAGTTTCTAGAGAGATCACAGGGTTAGTGATAGACCTTGGAGGCTTATTTCTCCTTGTGCTTCAGAAGTGTGTGGGGATGTAAGTGTGTGAAGAGTGTGTGCTGTGTGTCTGTGTGTTTGTGCTATCTTCTTCATGGTAGTTCAGCAAGCCTATTAACTTTGATTTGCAAGAGAGTTTTGCGAGTTAGACCCACTATATAATACCTTTGCTTTCCATTTTTAACTCCAACTTTTTCTGAGATAATTTATTTTCTGCCCCTTTATTCATTTTGACTGTACCTCTTTGGACTGTTTCCAGTTTCCACACATTTCTAAAAGCAAAGCTTAGCTATGACTAAAGGGCTATTCTGGGAAATCATTACTTAAAGAAAAACTGTTAAAGCATTCAAACGTTTAAAAATGGCTACAGAGTTGTTAAAAATGAAATGTGCCCCATCTCATAGTGCTGATAGTGAAGTTGTACTAAATTAAATTACATCAGATCAGAATATAAAACGTTGAACAGGAGTCATGCATAACAGGGCCCAAAAAAGAAACCTTTGTTAAGAGAATGCGACTGCAATGACCAAAATTAAAACTCTAAGGTGAGAGAATGCTTCTTATACTGATCTCTATGACCCCTTCCCCCTACTGCTTCAGGAAGTTGAGATGCTACAATAGACATTCTTAAAATAGCCCAGATACTTTGCTATGTTTGAAAAGAGACTACCTAAGAGTTTAGATTGAGAAAGTTCACATCACTGTTTATGGGAAGAAGGGAAGTTTAGCATACTATCAAAGTAACATTAATGGCAATCTCTGTCTTCCTTGCTACATATATATTTTTACATATGGAATAATCTAGAGGAAGTAGAATGTCATCCTCTTTTTATTGATTAATACATTGATTTGTATTTGCTTACAGCTTTGCCTAATCCTAATACTTGTTGGCTTTCCACAACAATATTATAGGTAATTTTCTAGTAATGGGCTACTATGCCAGAAATGCTTTCCTTTGTTATAGATAGTATATCTAAAATATTTGATTGTTTTGGGTACAAATCCTTGATAGTTTATTTTTGGATGTATATATAACTAAAGATAATGTTCAAAACAAAACAGATAGCACAGGGGATATAGCTTGGTTGACAGAGCACTTACTAGCTGACATGAAGCCCTTGGTTTGATCTGGGCTGCGCAAAACTGGCCTTGATGGCACATGCCAGTGATCTCAACACACAGCAGGTAAGGCAAGAGGATCAGAAGTTCAAGGGGGATTCCCAGTTACTCAGCAAGTTCCAGGCCAACCTGGGATACATGATACCTTGTGTTAGAAAACAATCAGCAACAATCTGTAAGAAGTATAGAAAACACAGATGTAGAATTAGACAGGGATTATATTGTCGCATGGGATCTTATAATGCATCCTGAGAAGTGTTCATTTTATTTTTTCTGTAATGGATAAATGTTAGTTTTGATGGTGGCATTGTCAGATTTACTTGTTTTTGTAGGTAGTGTGACAATGACCTAAGACGAATGATACCAGTAAAGACAGAAGTCTTAGAACAATATGGATTATTTTGGGATGAGAGAGAAAGATAAAAACTTGCAAGCAATACAGAAGGGTGCTTTTGAGGGCAGTTTAATGATTAAAAAAATAAGATGCCAGGCAACAGATATTAGATGGAGAAGTTTATTAAATGAGCATGGGGAGAGAAGGAAAGCAGGGAGGGGTACCCCAGAAAGAGACAGAGACAGAGAGATAGGGAAAGAAAGGAAGAAAGAGAGAGGTAAGATAAAGAGGGAGGAAGAACAGAGGTGAGAGAGAGAGAAAGAGAGAGAGAGAGAGAGAGAGAGAGAGAGAGAGAGAGAGAGAGAGAGAGAGAGAGAGAGAGAGAGAAGAGAGGGAGTTGGGGGGAGATGTGTGAGAGAGATTCATCAGGGTGGTTTGACTTTTTACAATCTTGGGTATGGCCTCACCCAGTGGCAGGTAGGCAATGACATCACAGGTAGGCAGACTCGGGCAGAATCCTAATAGGCAGACCCTACAGGCTTTTTCTGTTATCTAATAGGATGGGTAAAACTTTGGAAAACATTAGAAGAACTGATAAGTAATTTATTTCCAAATTCCTAAAGGAAGTGTTGAGGAAAAACATATTCTAAAATGTACAACTAAATAGATACTTTGCTGTCTATATATTTTATACAATTTATAAGTATACCACAGACATTTAGATTATTGCCGCATTCACTGTTACTATTATTAATATGTTATTTATATATAATTGGATAGTTTTTATACGAATTAAACTTGGAAAATTCTAACTGTTGGAGAGAAGATTATCCTTTACTAATTATACATGTTTGTAAAAATGTATTTTGAATTCTGTCAGCCTATCTAAATATTGCTCCTTTTCATATCTTCATAAAGAAACTAAAATGATATTCCTACTTGAGTCTAATTGTTCTAAATCCAATTTTTAATAGTATTTAAAACTCAGAAAGCCTTATCACCTTCTCTGGAAGAGATTAAGAAGCCCTGTAAAAAGATGTTAATTTTCTTGTCTCCTTTTGTGTGACACTGCCTTGGATGGAGCAAGGCTGTGGCTCAGTCAAGTGATGTTATCCTGTTATCTGCTGACTGGCCCAGTATAGGATTTTTTATAGTGCTTGCATTTGTTAAGAGGGGCAGAGCCTGAGCAGACCTGCCTCTTAGAAGACCAGGATAGAAGAGGAGTCATGGCTGGAGCCATCCCTGACACAGCACTTCTCTCTTCAACCAGCAAAAGAAAACTGTTTTTGCCTTCACCTCTTAGCCCCCAAAATGCTCTCTGGCTTAATTATGGCTTGTGAAAGACTCTGAGCTCTCTGCAGGAAGGTAGACATAGTTATCCAGTCTAGGGCATGTACTTCTCTGAAGGGCTTTTCTCCGCGCTGAATAGAAGATTATGCAAACTCACCCCAGTGTCGTATGAGAGATTTTGCAATGCTGATTACATATCCTCGGGGAACAAATTAAGTTTGTCAAATGCCTAGCATATCAATCTCAAATCCACACACTTTATTTGACTGGGACTTTGTGGTTCATTACTAGAGAGAGGCGAGGACATTTCTCCCGTAGGAATTAGAGTCCTCTGCAGTTTGTGTGCTGCCATGGTGGAGACTGAGATGGCAGAGGATTTTGTGCTTCTTGACAAAAAGACTTGTTGATGCCTAATATATATGGACAGATTTAAAAACTGCTCAATGCAGTGTGAGCATGCAGCATCCATTATGCTATTTGTAAAATCAGGTTAAGCCCAGAATCTCCTGGTAAGATTTATAAGAGAACTCAGGGTCATTCTGCCATGCTTGAGCCATGGCCCTTCAGAATATGTTAAAGCTGGTGATTTTCATGAAACACAGAGAGAAGTGAGAAGATAAATCTGAAAGGCAATGTTTTCCAGGCTACAACATCTTCTGTGTCTTCATTTTTAAAAATGTAAATTCAGCAAGATAAAACCAATAGCAGAAAGACAACTCAGCTGCTGGAGGAGCAGGCAGGAGATGAAAGAGCTGACTGGGAGAGGAGTGTTTGTAACTAAGTATACAACAGGAGATGAAAGAGCTGACTGGGAGAGGAGTGTATGTAACTAAGTATATTGCAGCCTTGGAAGGCTTCTGGTGATCACAGTAAAGCAAATTAAAATTAGTAATGAGCTATAGTTTTACATTCAATAGAGAGGCAAAGGAAAGAGCTATTGCTGATTCAGGAATGCTGGAGAAAAAGGAGCCAACCTACGTATGTTCTAACAAAAAAAAGTACAACAAGTCACAGCCTGTGGAGGAGAGCAAAGTGAACACGTTTTTTTTTGAATTTTACTTCTATTTCCTGTAATCAGTGTAAAGAACAACACTAGTAGTAGTGGCAAATAAAAATATAGAGCCAGTATTAGAGAAAAATTGCAACAAATCCTGGTAAATCTACAGGAAGTAAAAAGTGCAAGACATTTACCAAAGCTGTTACTGTCCTTTTGCTTAAACTGTAGCTGCACCTTGATTGCTTGGCTGATCCTTCTATGCTCCCTGGTGGCCATTGAAGCTTTGGAAGTCAACCATTGCTATGAAGTGTGTGTGGGCATGATGTGTGCCTTTTCCAGAATCGATGTGCACATCTGCCACAAGTACATCTTCTTCTTCTTCTTCTCCTCCTCCTCCTTTTCTTTCTCTCTTTTCTTCTTCTTTCCTTCTCTTCTTCTTCTTCTTCTTCCTTCTTCTTCTTCTTCTTCTTCTTCTTCTTCTTCTTCTTCTCCTTCTTCTTCTTCTTCTTCTCCTTCTCCTTCTCCTTCTCCTTCTTCTTCTTCTTCTTCTTCTTCTCCTCCTCCTCCTCCTCCTCCTCCTTCTCCTCCTTCTTCTTTTACCAGTCCATGGTTGGATGACAATGACTAGGACAACTTCATTGTTAGTGATATTGCAACCAGCTTGGCCCTGAGAAGCATTAGAATGATGAGCTGAAGGAAAATTTATCTTGAGTTTTATATAGTTTCTTTCTTCCTTTTTTTGTCTTTTTTTTTTTTTTCTTTTTTTTTTTTTTTTTTTTAGACAGGATTTCTCTGTATCACCTTGCCTGTCCTAGAACTCACACTGTACACCAGGAAGGCCTTGAACTTGTAGAGATCAGCCTGCTTCTGCCTCTGCAGTGATTCAAGGCATGCACCACCACTGCTAGGATCTCTCTCTGTCTCTGTCTCTATCTCTGTCTGTCTGTCTCTCGTAATGTAAAGTTACGTAAGTTAATATGTGCACTATACTATAGTCTGAAAACATTATTAGAAATAGCTTAGGTCTAAGAAGGAGGGATATTTTTACATGGGAGAGAGAAGTTATATAATATTAGTTTTAAGGAAATAAATTTAGGAGTTGAAGAGATGGCTCAGAGGTTAAGAGCACATACTCTTCTCACAGAGGACCTAAGTTTATAGTTCCTGGAGCCCAAGTCTGGTGGCTCATAACCACCTGTGACTTCACTTCTACGAGATCTAAAACCTTTTATAGCCTCTGAAGTCACTTGCATTCTCATGTACACATGTACATACAAATACATGCAATAAAAAGAAATATTTTTATGAAAGGAAATAATTCTAGACGCGTACTCTCTAGATTACATGGAGGAGCATACAGATTGAATCAAAGGTCAAGTGAATAAAGAGCGAATCAAGCTGAAACCATGAAGGCAAGCGTCACACATTGTGGAAACAGAGCTTACATGAGCCATCTTTGTCAAGTTCCAGGATTATGACTTTTACCTGCCTTTGGAACTCATGATGGTCTTTTGCATAACATTAGCAGTTGGACATCCTGCCAGCATTTCTTACTATGCAAGTTACTTCTTGTCATGGTGAAACAGTGAGAGTGTTCAGCAAATACTTTTGAATACCTACACATGTTCATGACTTGTGATGCATGCTGAGAGATAGCTTTTGTTAAAGGGCACTGACTTTTTGGTAGTGTATAATTAGATGTAAAAAGAAAAGCCAAGGGATCGTTCTAGTAAAACGTGTTAAATGCATCCACACAGGTATGCACAGAGAAGTGACAAGGATTAGAAGAAAGACCCTGTCCTCATTTGCTTTAGATTTCAACTGTGTGCTGGCTTGTTTTTTTTTTTTTTTTTTTTTTTTTTTTTTTTTTTTGTTGTTGACATGCCTGGGAAGAGGGAATCTCAACTGAGAATTTTTCTCCATCAAATTGGCCTATGGGCATGGCTCTGGGACATTTTCTTAATCAATAATGGGTGTTGGGAGGCCAACCCCACTGTGGGCAGAGCCATCCCTGGCAGATGGATTTGAGTTCTGAGTATGAGCCATTGGTCAAGGAGATAATCAATATCTCTCTGTCATCTCTGATTCGGTTCCTAACACCTGACTCCTGCCTTGAGCTCCCACCCTGACTTCCCTGGATGATGCCCTGTAACCTCCTCTAAGATGAACTAAGCTCTTTCTTCCTCGAGTCTCAATTAAGGGATTTCCAAGGCCACAGTTTAACCTGTGGATAGGTATGTAGGGCATGTCTTGATTGTTGAGAAGGGCCAGGCCAGCCCATCTTAGGACAAATCATCCTTGAGTAGGTGACCTGGGCTGTGTGAGAGAGCTAGGTGAACAGAAGCTAGGAGCAAGTAAAAGACCGATCCAGCACGTAGCCTCCCTCTGTTGTTTCTGTTCCAGGTTTCTGCCTCAGATTCTTGCCTTGGCTTCTGAACTGAGACTCTTCAGCATGTCACATAGCTAGCCTCTTAAATGGCAGTTATTCTAGTGAACGTGTGGTTAGAGCTTAGTGTGTGTGTGTGTGTGTATATATATATATATATATATATGTATATATATATATATATATATATATATATATATATATAAACTTATTCATATTACACCTCAATTGTGATCTCATCCCTTGTATCCTTCCATTCCTCCCTCCCTCCCACTTTCCTCCTACTCCCCTCCCCTATGACTGTGACTGAGGGGGACCTCCTCCTCCTCCTCCTGTATATGTAGAACTTAGTTTTAATGCATATCCAAGGCTGAGCAAAAGTTGAGCATCTTTCATCTGCAGCTCTTTTCTGTGCATATATGGCTTTCTAAAGAGCCTGTCCAAATTCCTTTGCCTGTTCTTTACTAGACTGTTAGGACCATTAATTTGTCACAATTATTTTCCTGTGTATATATGCTCTAAATTTTTTTGTATCGCTCAATTTTTTTTCCTGAATGCCTTCTGATGAACAGAAATTTGAAATCTTGCTAAGTTTATGTATTAAAAATTTATGTTTAATGTTCCTTAATTCCGTTTAAGAAACCCTTGCATGTCTCACTTAGTTTTCGACACTACACTGGTCAGTTGTGTAGTTTTTCTTATAGGGAGGTGCTCCAACTTTTGTTTACTACAGGAGCACACTAATGATAGACTAAACAAGTGGGTCAACCAGAGTACTGTTTGGTGAGCCAGTCAGTGTGTGTAGCTTACTCAGAGAGGACCTGTGAGTGATCATTTACAGTAATAATGTTGGAGTCTGAAAAACTAAAATGACCCAAGCATTCACAAGACTCCAGCAAAGCAAAATCTTTGTTTGAATTAGGCAGCAAAAACTGACCAGTTAGAGACAACAACACAGGCTTGGAAATTGACTGTACCTTTGAATGTTCATCTTAGTATTCAAGCAGATGAGAAAAACTTATTGTATTCAGGCTATTACTGATCAACTGGGGCCAAGGAAAAGACTTTGGAGCTGAACTGTGACCCCAAAGAGAAACTGTACAGCATTTTAAAAGAATGGAACCACAAACTGAGGGGCAGCGAGATGGTCTGTAGCATTGTCCAATCAAATTTTGACACAAGAGGTTGAGCAAGGAAGTAAACATTGGTGACTGGGCCTTATCCGGGTCACTTGGTTTCAAGATACTCGACTCAGCTTTTGTGGTCAGGTCCCCTCCTGGACTTCTTGCCCAGAATTCAGACTAAGAAAACAAAGGAGTGGACAAGCTACATGTAGTCAATTAAGTAATGGCAGGCAATACCCTTAAATTATGAGCCTCACCTTTGGTTAATTGGCTATGTCCCTCTTTACATTCTTTACTGGTTACCAGTTTCGACCCTGCCAACATGATGGAGGTTGTTACTGAGATAGCTGGACTAAGCAACCTTCTCTTAACAATATGAGGGACTGAAAAGTAGCTTTCCTTAGCATGGGGGGTGTGTGTGGCTGGAGAAAGCATCTGTGGCAGTCTCCACAGGGCCTGGGGCGGCTCCCACTGGGGTGTGTCCTGTCCCAAGCAGCTGCTAACTGCTTCGCTTACCTTGGGGAGGGGGTTTGTGAATCTTATAACTTTAAGACTTTCCTGAGCCTCATAAATTTTTTTAGTTTCCTAAGCCTTGGAAACCTCTGACCTTCAGGAGGAAATGTTTCAGTTACAAGAAAATGGTGACACCATGGTTCTACATGTTTATCTTCTTTGGAACTCAACCAACATGAAACCATTTCAATTACCATAGTTTCATATAGTAAGAATCATAATCAGACAGTGTTTTCCTATCAGCTTGGTACTTTTAAGAAGTGCTTTTTATTGTAGATTGTTTGTGTTTCTATAAAAATTTTAGTGCTTGCTTGCAAATTTCTATCAAGAATGTGCTTGGCTGTTGACAGGAATTGTATTGAATCTATCGATCAATATGGGGATGGATGACATATTTTGATAACGTGGAATCTTCTAAGCCAGTGACTTCTCACCTATTATTTTTCCAGTTTCTCACAACAACATTCTGAGTTTTCTAAATAGTGGGCCCCTGTGTCTTCTGCTAAACTTATTGCTAAGTATTTTAGACATTTTTATGCTTCTACAAAATATTGATTAAAACTTTTTTCTACCTCTTGTGTTTGTGACTACTATAAACAAGCAAAATTGCTTTTTAAAAAGTGTCAATGCCAATTCTAGGACTTGGTTGAATTTATGTAGTAGATTTTGTAGTTTTTAAAGATCAGAATCCTTTGAACTTTCTAGGTATATATTTATTTCATTTGCTAATCTAATGTATTTTCATGCTGAGAGCAAATGTACTTACCTTCATCTGTGACTTTAGAAACAAAGTTTTGTTTATCATGAGCATGGCACTAATTGTAGATGTTTTGTGTAGAAATTTATCAGATGAAAGATTCTTCTTTTTTCACTAGAAAGTCTTCTGAGGGATTTTTAAAACCAAGAAGTAGCGTTAGATTTTAGCTAATTATTCCATTATGTTTGTTGAGATAATTATATAGCTTTACCTTGTATTATTGGTACTATCTCTCCCTTTCCTGATGTACAAAGTTCTTAAACAATTTGGGTTGGGCTGAATTGTCTCCACATGTCTATATATGAGGGATGTTAGACTGCAGTTTTTCTGCAATGCTCTTCTCAGGATGAGCTTTAGGCTCTCAAAGGTTCTAAAACAAGTTGAAGTGTTCTTTTCTCCTTAAAATTTTCCAAAGTAGATGGAAATACGTTTTCTTTATTGAATAACCAAATTTACCAGTATTGACTTCCAATCAAGATATTTTAAATTATGTGTTAATTTTGTTGACACACGTTACTGTACAGGATGTCCATTTCCTATTGCTTTAGTTTGTTATACTTTGTAGTTCAGAGAACCTGTCCAATACATTTTCTTGGAGATTCACACATGAGCTACAAATTTCCTACCATTGTTATATTGTTAACATAAAATATGTACCAATTGTCTACTTTTATTGTTGATATTGGTAATATGTGCTTGATGTTTATGTTTCTCTTTTTATTATAATTGTTAAGGACTGTTCTGCAACTCACTATATAGATATGATTGACTTTGTTTTTTTTTAAATTTTTTTATTTATTATAATTTATTCTCTTTAGATCCTGATTGTTATTTCCTTGTTCTTATCTTCCTGTTTCCATCCTCCTTCCCCATTCTGCCCTATTTCTCCCCACTAGATCTCTGATGGGGGGGCACTCTTTCCCCACTGTCTGGCCACAGCCTATCAGGGTCTTCTTAGGATAGCCTGTATCCCCTTCTTCTGTGTGCTCATGAGGCTGCCTGCCAAGGGGCAGGGATCAAATCATGGACACCAGAGTGCATGTCAAGAGTTCAGCAGCAGTCCTCCCCACCACCCCACCGCCACACATGTGAAGAATTAGCTGACCATCAGATACATCTGAAGAGGGGGTTAAGGTTCTCTGCATGCATTGTCCTTGTTTGGTACATCAGTTTGTGGACAGCCCTCAGTTTCCAGATCTGTCAGTATTGACTGTCTCCCTGTGGAGCTCCTGACCCCTCCGGCTCCTTCCATCCTCCCACTCTACCATAAAACTCTCAGCACCCAGAGTCTGGATTCGAATTCCAGTATCTGCCCCATCTCCTGCTGTGTGGAGTCTCTCAGAGGACATCATTTTTGGGCTAATATTCACCTTATAAGTGAATATATACCATGTGTATCTTTCTGTGTCTCGGTTACTTCACTCACGATTTTCTTGTTTTTTAAATAGCTGAATACCATTACATTGTACCAATTTCTTTATTCATTCTTTGGTTAAGGGACATCAGGTTATTTCCAGATTCTGCCTATTACAAATAAAACTGCTATGAACATACTTGAGCAAATGTCCTTGTTTTATGGTGGAGCATCTTTTGGGTATATGCTCAGGAGTGGTACAGCTAGGTCTTGAAGTAAGACTATTTCCAATTTGGAATATTTCCAATATGAAAGTAAAAAAATTTCCAATATGGAGAAAGCTTCATATTGATTTCCAAAGTGGTTGTACAATTTTGCACTCCCACCAGCAATATAGGAGTGTTTTCCTTTCTCCACATCCTCTCCAGCATGTGCTGTCACTTGAGTTTTTTTTATGTTAGTCATTCTGATAGGTGTAAGATGGAATCTCAGAGTTTGAGTTTCATTTCCCTCATGACTAAGGATGTCAAGCATCTCATTAAATATTTTTCAGCCATTCAATATTCCTCTGTTGAGAATTCTGTTTAGCTCTGTACCTCATTTTTTAATTGAATTATTTGGCTTTGTGGAGTTTAATTTCTTGTGTTCTTTATATATTTTGGATATTAGACTTTTGTCAGATGGTAAAGATCTTTTCCTAATATGTAGGCTGTCATTTTGTTCTGTTGACATTGCCCTTTGACTTATAGAAACTTTTCAGTTTCCTGAGGTCTTGTTTATTAATTTTGATCTTAGAGCCTGAGCTGTTGGTGTTCTGTTCAGGAAGTTGTGGTCTGTGCCAATGAGTACAAGACTCTTGGCCACTTTTTCTTCTAACAGATTTTGTATGTCTGGCTTTATGTTGAGGTTTTTAATCTACTTGGACTTTGAGTTTCTGCAGGGTGATAAGTATGGATCTATTTGCATTTTCTACATGTAAACATCCAGTTAGACCTAAGCCATTTGTTGAAGATGCTATCTTTTTACATTGTATGGTTTTAGCTTCTTTGTCAAAAGTCAAGTGTTCATAGGTGTGTGGTTTTCTTTCTGGGTCTTTGATTCAATTCTATTGATCAACAAGCTTATTTTTATGCCAGTACAACTTTGTTTTTATTACTGTTGCTCTATAGTACATGTTGAGATCAAGGATGGAGGTTCCTCCAGAAGATCTTTTATTATACAGGATTGTTTTAGCTATTATGGGTTTTTGTTTTTCCACATGAAGTTAAGAAATAATCTTTCAAGGTCTGTAAAAAATTGTGCGGATATTGTGATAGGGATTCCTTTGAGTCTGTAAATTACTATTGGTAAGATGTCCATGTTTACTATGTTACTTCTCTCAATCCATGAGCATGGGAGATCTTTCAATCTTCTGATATCTTCTACAATTTCCTTCTTCACAGACTTGAAGCTTTTTAAAAATATAAGCCTTTCATTTGCTTGGTTAGAGTTACACCAAGATACTTTCTATTATGTGTGGCTATTGAGAAGGGTAGAGTTTCCCTAATTTCTTTCTTAGCCTGTTTGTCATTTGTACACCGGAGAGCTACTGATTTTTTTTTTGTGTTGATTTTGTTCCAGCCACTTTGCTGAAGGAGTTCCTTTGTAAAATACCTAAGGGGTCACTAATGTATAATATCATATTATCCTCGAATAGTGATACTTTGACTTCTTCCTTTCCAATTTGTATCCTGTTGATCTCCTTTAGTTGTCTTTTTGCTCTAGCTAGTACTTCAAGTACTATATTGAAGAGATACGGAGAGATTGGACAGCCTTTTCTAGTCCCTGATTTCAGTGGAATTGATTTAAGTTTCTCTTCATTTAGTTTGATGTTGGCTATAGGGTTGCTGTATATTGGCTTTATTATGTTTAGGTATATATCTTGTATCCCCGATCTCTCCAAGACTTTTAACATGAATTGGTATTGGATTTTGTCAAATGCTTTTTTCAGCATCTAAGGATATGGTTATGTGTTCGTTTGTTTGTTTTTCTTTCGGTTTGTTTATATGGTGGATTACTCTGGGGAGTGTCAAGATAAGCCTTTTTGTGGCTCACAGAGAACGGGGAGTGAAATGTCAGCAGCCCCTAAGACTTCTCCAAAGATATTGATCCAGTGCACACAGCATTGTTATAATAGGGACTTCCAGCACAGTAGTGAAGTCTTAAAATGGGTCTATGGCTAGGACAGAGACTTCTTTCCCCTTCTTTATGGAAGCCTCCTAAGGTGACGTGGGATTCTGTGTGTGTTCCATTGCCATTCACCCTCTCCCCTCCCCCAACTTCCATTCCTCGTATCCATAGATTATATTGATGGATTTCTGTATATTGAACCACCGCTACATGCCTAGGAAGAAGCCTACTTGGATATTTTTGATGTGTTCTTGCTTTCAGTTTGCAAATATTTTACTGAGTATTTTTACATCAATGATCATAAGGAAAATTGGTCTGAAATTCTGTTTCTTTGTTGGGTCTTTGTGTGGCTTAGGTATTAAGGTGACTGTAGCTTCATAGAATGAGTTTGGTAGTGGTTCTTCTGTTTCTATTTTGTAGAACAATTTGAGGAGTATTGGCATTAGTTCTTCTTTGAAAGTCTCATAGAATTCTGCACTGAATCCATCTGCTCCTGAGTTTTTTCTTTTTTTCTTTTTTTTGGTTGGGAGATTTTTGATGACTGCCTCTATTTCCTTAGGTGTTATAGAACTGTTCAATTTGTTTACCTGATCTTGATTCAATTTTGGTAGTTGGTAGCTATCAAGAAAATTGTCCATTTCATATAAGTTTTCAAATTTTATGACATATAGGCTTTTGAAGTAAGAACTAATCGTTCTTTAGATTTCTTTGGTGTCTGGAGTTATGTCTCCTTTTTTATTTTTGATTTTGATGATTTTGATATACCCCCTTTGCCTTTTAGTGAGTTTGACTAAGGGTTTGTCTATCTTGTTGATTTTCTCAAAGAACCAGCTCTTAGTTTTGTTGATTCTTTGAATTGTATTTTTTTGTTTCCAATTTTTTGATTTCAGCCTTGAGTTTGATGATTTCCACCTGTCTACTCCTCTTCGGTGTGTCTACTTCTTTTTTTCTAGTGCTTTTATGTGTTCCATTACTTATATGAGATGTCTCCAGTTTCTTTGTGAAGGCACTTAGTGCTATGAACTTTTCTCTTAGCACTGCTTTCTTTGTGTCCAATAGGTTTGGGTATGTTTTCCCTTCATTTTCATTGAATTCTAGGAAGTCTTTAATTTCTTTCTTTATTTCATCCCTGATCCAATTGTCATTGAATAAAGCCTTGCGCAGTTTCTATGTGTGTGTAGGCTTTTTGTTATTTCTATTGTTGTTGAAGTTCAGCTTTAGCTAATGGTCGTTATACGTGATTATACCATGGTGGTAATACAAGGGATTATTTCAATTTTCTTGTATTTATTGAGGATTGCTTTGTGACTGATTATATGGTCAATTTTGGAGAAGGTTCCACAAGGTGCTGGGAAGAAGGTATATTCTTTTGTGTTTGGGTGAAAAGTTTTGTAGATATCTGTTAGGCCTATTTTATTCATGACCTCTCTTAACTTCATTATTATTCTATTTAGTTTCTGCCTTGACAATCTTTCCAGTGGTGACAGTGTGATACTTAAGTCTCCCACTTTTAGCGTGTTGCGATCTATGTATGAATTAAGCTTTAAAAGTATTTCTTTTATGAATGAGGGTGCCCTTGTATTTGGGGTATAGATGTTATGATTGTGTCCTCTTGGTGGATTTTTCCTTTGATGAGAATGAAGTGTCCTTCCTCGTCTTTCTTGATTAATTTAGTTGAAAGTTTACTTTATTAGGTATTAGAATGTCTACTCCAGCTTGCTTCTTGGGTCTGTTTGCTTGGAGAACCTTTTTCTAGACCTTTACTCTCAGGTAATGCCTATCTTTGTTGATGAAGTAGGTTTCTTGAATGCAACAGCAATGTTGAATCCTATTTTCACAGCCATTCTGTTAGTCTATGTCTTTTCATTGGATAGTTCAGGCCACTGATGTTGAGAGATATTAGTGACCAATGATTGTTGTTACTTTTATTTGTGGAGTTGGTGGTAATAGTGTATGGCTGTGCTGCCTACTTTTTGTTTTGATGTTGTGACGTTATCTATATTTTGTGTTTTCTTGGGTGTAGTTGACCTCATTGGGTTGGTTTTTCTTCTAGTATTTTCTGTAGGGCTAGGTTCATACATAGATATTGTTTAAATTTGATTTTGTCATGGTTATCTTGTTTTCTCCATCTATAGTGATTGAAATTTTTGCTGGATATAGTAGACTGGGTAGGCAGCTGTGGTTTTCTTGGTGTCTGCATGACATTAGCCTAGGCTCTTTTGGCTTTCATGGTCTCTGTTGAGAAGTTAGATGTGATTCTGATGGGTCTGCCTTTGCATGTTACTTGGCCTTTTCCCTTTGCTGCTTTTAATATTCTTTGTTCTGTAGACTTAGTGTTTTGATTTTTATGTGGCAGGAGGAATTTCTTCTCTAGTAGTGTATTTGGTATTCTGCAAGCCTCTTGTATGTTTAAGGGCATGTCTTTCTTTAGGTTTAGGAAATTTTCTTCTATGATTTTATTGAAAATATTTTCTGGTCATTGGAACCTGGAATCTTCTTTTTCATGTATTCCTATTATTCTGAGGTTTTGTCTTTTCATGGTGTCCTTGCTCTTTTGGTTGTTTCATGTCATGAATTTTTCTGTTTTAATATTTTCATTGAGAAATGTATCAATTTCTTCAATTGTGTCTTCAGTGTCTGAGATTCTCTCCTCCATCTCTTGTATTTTGTTGATGATACTTACTTCTATGATTCATGATCTCTTCTCTATGTTTTCCATTTCCAGGACTTCTCAGTTTGTTTTTTGTTTTGTTTGTTTGTTTGTTGTTGTTGTCTTGAGATAGCATTTCTTTGTGTACTTCTGGCTGTCCTGGACTTGCTCTGTAGACCATGCTGGCTTTGAACTCATAGATATCCACCTGGCTCTGCCTCCAGGGTGCTGAGATTAAAGGCATGTGCCACCATGCCCAGAGGTTTGTGTTTTGTTAATTGGTTCTAATTTCATTTTCATGTCTTGAACACCTTTAATAATTTCCTTTGCCTGTATGATTGTGGTTCCATATTTGTCCTTGATTGCCTCTATTTACTTGTTTGTATTTTCCTGCAATACTTTGAAAGATCTATTCATTTTCTCTTTATATTTTTGAAATAACTGCATAAGCATAGCTTTAATGTCATTTTCCTGAGATTCAGGTATATTAGAATATCCATTGTTTTTTTGGGATTTGTGGTGGATCCATGTTATCCTTGGTTTTGTTGACTGTATTTTTACTCTTTTCTTTGGCCATCTTCTACAGGGGCATGGGTTCTAAGCTGCTTGGTTTACAGGCTTGCAGACATTATCCTCCTGGAACTGAGAGTCTGCCCTCTGCCACTTAGGAGCCAGGATTCAGCAGGGTTCCACTGACTACTTGGAATCATCAGGGAAATCAACAACAGAGTAGAATGATGCCTTGGAGGCCAAAATTCTGTATCTGGGATCCAGATGCTGCTCTTGAGGGTCCCCTATGTGGAGTGCAGGTTGCTCACAGTTTGTGGCTCTCAGACCAGGGGACATCTGCAAACTCCCAGTTTGCCCCCTTCTGTCAAAGCACCAAATTCGTGTTTTGGACCCAGTAGCCTGTTCACTCATCCGTTTTGCTGCATGTGATTCTCCCTAAGTGGTGGCTGTTCTCAGCTGGAGTATGGCGTATGAGAAGAGTGCAGGTCACTAGCAGTTCCTGATTTCCTGGCCACGCCCCATGTCTGGCTATGGAGGATGTGGGAGGAGTGTGCTGGCTCTAATCCTCCCCAACTCCTGGGCTGTCCTGTTTCGTCTGAGAAGCTTCCAAGTTGCTGTTTTGGATCCAGCAGGCTGTTTACTCACAGGTTTTGCTGCGCGGATTCTCTGTTCCCCAGGGGCCTGTACTCGGTTGGAGTATTCAGAAAAGTTCAGGATGTCTAAAGCTTGTGACCCCCGAACCCAGGGGACATCCGGCTGCGAAGGCGGGGGCGGGGGGGCGGCTGGTTCTGATCCTCTCCAACGCCTGGGTTGTCCCCATCAGTTGGTTTCGCAGACCTAAACATGGTACACACTGGGAGCCACCATCTTGGAATCCCCCAACAAAGCTGACTTTGAACTCACAAAGATTTGTGTGTCTGCCACCTAAGTCTTGAGACTAAAGTATTGTGCTACCATTTTAGCTTCTTTTAAATATTAACTTAACATTTTAATTGCTATATAATAATTGTACATATTTATGGGGCACAGTGTCATAATTCCTGACACATGAACTATGTGTAGCAATCAAGCAGAGACACTTGGCATTCCCAGCCATCTCTTATTTCTTAGTTTTAGGACTCTTTATCTTCTACCCTTCTAGTTCTTCAATGTATATAGTGGGTTATTTTAATTGTCATCCCTCTGCTGCTTTATAGAAAAATAAGCCATAGTCTTCCTATCTCGCTGTGTTTTTAAAGCTGTTATCTAACCTCCTTTAGTCCTTCCCTACCATCCTTTTTATTTTTCGAAGTTAAATTCATTCTTCTTTTTTACAATACACCATGGCCACATTCTCCTCCCTCCGTTCCTTCAAGTCCCTCCCAACAAATCCACTTTTTCTCCATATCTCTTCAGAAAAGAGCAGGTCAGAGGAATATCAACTGAACATGGTATAACAAGTACAATAGGACTGGGCACAAACCCTTATATCAAGGCTGGACAAGGCGACTCAGTAAGAGGAAGAGTGTCCCAAGAACAGGCAGAAGAGTCAGAGATACCCCTGCCCCCATTGTTAGGAGTCTCCTAAGAACACCAACAACACAACCATAGCATATATGCAAAGGACCTATCTCAGACACATACAGGCTATGTGATTGTTGCTTCAGTCTCGGTGAACCCATATACACCCTGCTTAGTTGATTCTCATGGTGTCCTTGCCCCTCTGACTTCTATAATCCTTCTTCCTTCTCGTCCATGGGGTTACTTGAGCTCCATCTAATGTTTGGCTTTGCATTTTCTCTCATCAGTGACTAGATGAAGCCTCTCTGATGATGCTTGGCCTAGACACTGGTCCTGTGCATATAGCAGAATATCATTAGGGATCATTTCATTGACTTTTTTTTTTGCCAGTTGTGTTTGGTTCTATCCTATGTCTCTGCACGGTCCAGAATCTGGTTCCTGAACACCCAGGAACCATCAGTCACTGCATCTCTTTCATGGTGTGGTCCTCAAGTTAGATCAGTCATTGGTTGGTCACTTTCAAATTTCTGTGCTACCGTTACTCCAGTACAATTTTAGTAGGGCTGCATATTTATAGTATTGGCCTTTTACATACTATGAAAGTTTTTTGAAAAGATGAGTACATATATATTAAGTGTATGTGTGTGTATGCATGTGAATACACATATATCCATGTAGTTTTAGAGATGCAGAATTTGCCTTCTAATCTTGACTGGAAGTCTTGTTGTTTTAAAACTATAAGCTAGAGGTAATAATATCTTCTTGATAGACTTATTGCTAGACTTAAATAACGCAAGATGTGTAGAGTGCTTGGCAAGATGCCTGGCATATAAAAAGTCTCAGTAAATACCACAGAGCACTTTCCTGTGAAATAGAGTCACTCACTCTAGTACTGCAAAGTTGCAGAAAACAAAAGCACGAAGAGATAAAAATTGTGTCTGGTCCTGAAAACTGCATTTGTGGTAGTAATTTTGAGATAGCCTCCTTGTGAAGGCATACAAAGTATAGGATACAGCTGAGTTTTCGTTTTGTTCTTTTAATAAATAAATGAAAATATAGTAGTAATTGGGGATTGTGGAGTGCTATCTCCCAAGTAGTGCAGCGTGTCTTCAGCTGAACAGATTGACTGTCTGACTCCCAACATCCTTTCTATGGACTGTTACTGCTGCCTCCTAAAAGCAGGGGTGGAGGGTAGGGGAGGGTTATGAATCCTCAGTTGAATGTCCAGCCAGTCCCTTGCACACCTCCCGGCCACCTAATGTGATTCTGCACTAAGGGCATATGACAGACATACAGTCTCAGGGGTCCAGAATATAGAGAGGGTAGGAGGTGACCTGAAGTGGGGAGGCCATCAGGGCAGCAGTGATGAAGTCATCACCACAATGGTGGGGTGAGGCTTTTCAGTGGTGTGCTCATCTGTGCATTCTAAGTTAATTCCCACCTGTGCTCTGTACACGAGCCAAGTAAACTCATGGCTTTGCCAAGATGTTCATCAGTGAAATTGTACTTTGTGGTGAGTGGATGCAGCACTGAGTGAAAGGAGTAGATGAAGAAATGAATGAACGTGTACTATTGACATGAGCACAGCCTCAGTGCCTTAGACCAATGGAAAGGGCAACACCTCACTCTGGTCATGTCCAAGGACTTGGAAAAGCCTTCCTCTGGTCAAGTTATAAAGGTCGAGAGCTTGTGCAGAACCTATCAACCACAGCTTCCTCTTCTGAACGACTAAGTCAGAGCCTGCTCCATGATAGGACACCTCCAAGCCTAGGTAAACCTACCTGCCTGTACAGCTGCCTCTTCCATCAGTACACAAGCCCCCTGCTTCCTCCAGCTTTAAACGAGACGCCTGCCTCCTCCAGCTGTACACAAGACCCCTGACTCCTCCAGCTGTACACAAGGCCCCTGCCTTCTCTAGCTGTATACCAGAACCCTGCTTCCTCCTTCATTTCTACACAAGAAACGTGACTGCTCCTCCAGCTGTACACAGAACCCTGCCTGCTCCTCCAGCTGTACACAGAACCCTGCCTGCTCCTCCAGCTGTACACAGAACCCTGCCTGCTCCCCCAGCTGTACACAGAACCCTGCCTGCTCCTCCAGCTGTACACAGAACCCTGCCTGCTCCCGCAGCTGTACATAGAACCCTGCCTGCTCCCCCAGCTGTACACAGAACCCTGCCTGCTCCTCCTGCTGTACACAGAACCCTGCCTGCTCCTCCAGCTGTACACAGAACCCTGCCTGCTCCCCCAGCTGTACACAGAACCCTGCCTGCTTCTCCAGCTGTACACAATCCTGCCTGATCCTCCAGCTGCATACAAGAAATGTGCCTCCCCATGTCAGATGTATAAAATAAATGTGATGAGTTTGGGTTGCTGCAGCATTCATCAGAGTGAACCTATCTCATCCAATATCAGCATTTCTTTGTGTGCGTCAGTGTGTCTGTCTTTTCTATATTTCCTTGTTGTCCTAGTTAGGTCAATCCCTGAAGCTGTGCAGAGCATGTCATATGGAATTTGCAATGTGGGCCTCTGCACACACCGTACTTCCTGGAATTCCTGCCCATCCCCAGAAGAATTGCAGCGCACATCAGATTCTGTTACCAGCATCTACTGTGTATTCTGTGGATCAGCTACTGGCTTGGTTGGGAATGAATAGGGTTGCTTCTATCCACTTACCCTGGATCACCTCTAAAACAACCCCCATAATGCTCTGTATTAGAGAAGAGGTCATCTGAGATACAGGAAGAGAGTGTGCTTTTTAAAATGGCTTTAAACCTGAGCCCAGAAAACTGTAGCTTTCAGCTCAGCCACATTTATCTAGATCTCTTTGATGTGGTGCCCCAGAGGCTAGGAATTTGAGGAACGACTTCCTCCTAACATTTTTATATTTTTACATCGTATTGCGATATGAGCTTCCAGAGTGTCCACTTGTGTGCACACCTGTCTCTATTTGAAATATACGCTTTATATTATGTTTTCTGTCTCTGGTTAAGCAATACTTTCATAGACGTGTTGCTTGTTCTGTCACCGTTGACGACGTCTCACTTCTCCAGCATTGACTTCTTAGTGATGGTCAGTGACACAAGGAGCCACCTGCAAAGAAGTGGTGCAGGATTTCTTTATTTCTCTCACAACTATCGCTGGGTTTGTTTTAGCAGCTGACAGTTGGCCCTCCTCTCTCAGCAGTTTTCTTAACCACAGGGATGCAATGTCTGTAGTGTTTGTGTAGCAGTATTGGATATTTCCTGTGTCTCTGGCTTGAGGAAGAAATGATACTTTACAGCAACAGGAAATGAATTCTGCCAAACTGGCAGGGTCTCAGAATTGCAGGGAAAACAAGCACAAAAACTATTGAGAACTCAGAGGTAAGAGTAAATTACCTGCTAGAGTTGCTGAAATAAGAAAAAAAAAACAAAACAAAACAAAAAAAAAAACACCAAATAAGACCTTTAAAGAGTGAAATAAAAATGGAGAAATATCAAGATAAATCCATCTTCTGAGCACACAACATCCTTAGGACAGCAAGTGTGGACATGGAGGACAGTAAGAGTTCTGCATCCCAATTTAGAAAAAAAAGGCTTTATTTTATTTTCCCTGGAGCAAGCTATTGTTCCTTTTTAACAGTATTTCCAAAATACAACTTTAGAAAAGCTTTGCTCTTGAGTACTATTTTTATATGTATGGTAAATGCCCTTAGAGACATGAAAGCAGTGGTGTTGTTGACCTTGAGAGCACTTCCAAAGCCCACAGGTTTAATGTCTTAGCAAATGAACACTGTAAGAAAGGTTGCACATGACCTGAAAGATTAAGGAACTGTCCAGTGTCCCCTCACCTTGAGTCAAAATAACAACGGCTGACTTAAGCTCCAGTTCCCTTGCTAGTTCGGGAATCTTGGCATTTTTTTTTTAATCTATTCTTACTTACTGTTATTTGCTGAAGAATAAGTTTGTACAAAACTTGCCGGAACAAGCCCCATTTTCTGAAGCTATGAGGTCATGATTACACATCTATATATCTCACGCCTGATGGCCTGTGAAAGATTCATGACAAGATTAGTAGGGAGAGGGAAAGTTGCCCAAAACCCAGACAGTCTGAGAATTAAAGGCTGCTTGAGAAGAAGGTGCTTGGCGCTTTGGAGTTGATGCATGGAACAAAGAAATGGCAAAACTGAAGGCTGTCTATAGTGTGCTTAAAATTTAACAGTCCAAAAACGAGTGACGCTATGTTGGAAAGAAGAATAACAGGAGGAGAGAGGGTGGGGAAATCCACTGAAAGAGGGCATGAATGGGCTTTGGGAGTTTGAGCTCTTAGAGCAAGAGAGTTAAAAGGTTTAAGAGGAAGTTTCTTCTCTGGTAACAGCAAATCATTATTCTGGAAAACTGGGGTTTACAGTGGTATAAAAATCGAAATAAAATCTGAGCTGCCACAAATTTTGACCAATAGTGATTTCGGAATTCTGAAATGCCCCTTGGTGAGACTTGCCCTGAGGAAGAGAGCAGTACAGAGCAGGGCTGATGGGTAATAATGCAGGGCAGGGGACTGGGTTTGCATTCTGACTATTCAGGTCGGGATAGAAGCCTTTCTAATTCTTAACTAGCTATTCATTTTAGAAAAAATAATTAGCATACTAGAGTCTTAGTCTCACCAAGCATGAATGTGATATCTTTCAAACCTTTCAAGGTTGACTTTTTTTTACTTCCATTAGGAATAATGGCCTTCTGACTCTGGCAACTTTTTTTCTCTCCTTCTGACGGTATCATTTCCTCCTGAATTCACGATCCACGCTATGACCCACTGTGATAATTACTTCTTCACATGTGCTCAACACCTCTTTTCCTGTTCTTCAAATGCACTTGGCTGACCCAGTATTCCAACAGCCACACTTTCCAAATGCGTTGCCCCCATGTTCCTGAATCTGAACGTAGCTGAATCACAGATGTCTGAGGCATGGCTTCACACTGGTGTTTCCAATGTTAAACACTCACTCCATGTTAAAAATGTCCCTTTATCTTCCTTTATCCCTTCTTGTTCCCTGCTCCCCTCACCATCCTCTTGGCTACCATCCTAAATACAGACTTTTAGGATCTACCATAGGTTTACTATAATGTAAACCTATAATTCTGTTTCATTTTCTTTACTCCCTCCCATGTCTGCATGAACCTATCTGTGTTTATAATATTTACTTATTTGAAGTTATCCTGTAAATTTTGTCTCTTAAAATTTATAAGTATTTAAAAAATCTTAGTTTGCTCTGAGTTTATGCTTTTTTGTGAGAGACTTTAAATAGGATATACACCTTAAGTGTGTTATTTAGCTTTCTGCCATTGGGACACGATGTTTGAAATAACTGAAATTAATGAACTTCAAAAGAGAGGAAGTTTCTGTTGGATCACAGTGTGGATATTTCTCTTCATGGTGAGTTGGTCCATTGCTCTTCAGCCTGTGGTAAGGCAATATATCACTATAGGCTCATGTGGCGGGAGGGGGGTGGGGGGAGCTGTTCACCTTGGTGGAGTGATTCACTCCTGTAATCCCAGAGCCTGGGAGGATGAGGTAAATAACAATGTAGTCAAGGCCAGCTGGGATCATAAGGCAAGCCCTGTTATAAATAAATGCAGTTGCCATATGTATTTATTCCAAATCAGTGCTGAAGTCATTTGAAATTCAGCAAGTTTCACACTGATGCGAAGGACAAGATTACATAATGTAACACATTATCTATCTCCTCTGTCCGTTTAAGTGAACTTTGATTTTTGTCAGTCTCAGGTTGTGCATGGAACTGAGAAGACTTACTTTCCATTTTATGAAGGAGGAATTTAGTCTCTCTCACCTTAGAAGTAAGGATGTAAATATCCAAGAGGCTGAATGCCAGGGGAGGATAGAAGGTATGTCCAGACTCATATTACACTTTCAGTTAATAGTTCACAAAAAAATTGAGAAGGCATTGAGCAGACCATCTAGAAAACTCCTTATGCCAGAATTACAAGAAGGCTGGGCATGGTGGTGCACACCTTTAATCCCAGCAATCTGGAGGCAGAGGCAGGCAGATCGCTGTGAGTTCAAGGCCAGCCTAGTCTACAAAGTGAGTCTAGGACAGCCAAGGCTACACAGAGAAACCCTGTCTCAAAACAAACAAACAAACAAACAAACAAACAAACAAACAAATAACTTCTGATCAGTATACTTTAGAGATGATTTTAGAAATGCTGGCTACAGAAGTGTTTCCTATCAGAACAGACACACCAATAGGCTATTCTGGAAACCCTGATGCCACCATAACCAATAGTCATAGACAGATTCCTTCAAGCCTGTGCCAGCTTCAAATGTAGAAAACTGTGGAGCAGTTGGATTGAGATTGGTCAGAAAACCTGAAATATTTTATTAACTTCATAACAACCAGAAAACGGAAACAGCCTAGCTGTTTACCAGCTGATGAATTGGCAGTTGAGACATGTCAAAGTGGCTGTTAAGAAAAATGAAATTATGAAACCTGCAAATGTATGAAATGTACTAGAAACAATCATTCAAAACAAGGTAGCTGAGGTCAAGGAAGACAAATGTCAAATATCTTCTCTCATTTATGGATGTTAGCTTTGAGACTTCAGAGAAGTTTGTTTCATTTAGAATACCCACAGAGGCCAAGGAATTAGTAAGGGGCCCTGGGTGGGTTTGTTAGGGAGAATAGACAGAATGCGTGCTATAATGGGCTAAAGGGACATAATGTGACATGACTGAAGAAATTGTGGTGGACACGCGAGGACAGGACAGAGGAGGAAATATGCAAAAGGACAAATACAATCAGAGACTTTTAGAAAATGTTGTATGGAAACCTATTAAAAAACAAAGAAAAAGAAAAACTTCCTAAAATATATACATATACATGTACAGGAAGGGTTAAAGTGCTGCTGAGTGTACACATGAAATGTAGTATAGACCCACGTATTTCCCTGTATGGGGTGTGTGAGTCCAGTTGTAGGTGAGTGTGTGGGACATGTGGGTCACACACCATGCTCTCTTCATTCAATTCTTTTAAAATAAAATATAAAGATGTTCTTTTAGTGTAGGTTCTACTTTCCATTTTAAATTCACTTCTTAATTTCATGTTATGCTTTCCTGTGTACTCCATTTTATACCTCAGAGCTCAGAAGTGGAAATGCATATAAAACCGGTCACCTTTCCTGTTGACTTAGAAAATAGTGTCAATAGTACTGGTAATCAATCACAGGAAGCACAACTTATTTTATGTACGAAGATGACCCAAACGCTTAGGAGCATCTTCTGACTTCTGTGGGCACTTTCCATAAACTGTGCTTTAATGCTTTGTTCTGTGCATGGCTCCATGTGCGTGGCAGTGCAGAGAGAGACTCAGTATAAACGTCAGCTCATGGAAAGTGTGAAGTCAGGTAAAGTGGCTGAGTGCGCTAAGATCCAGCCCTGTGAATTTTTTCCTACGTGGGTCAACAGGAAGGAAGAGCAGTTGGAGGTGTTCTCGGGTAGAGCTGGCTTTCTAACACACACCAAGGGGATGGCTCCTCATGTGTGTTTGCTCTTCAGACAATGATCTGAAACTTTTGCTGGAGTATGAACTGACCACCCCGTTCTTTAGCAGATGGACAGCAGACATTATCTAATGCTAAAGTTGAAGTGTGATAGAGCCAACAAATCATTGGATGCCACTCAAACTGCAAGAACGTGAAGCCTTGCAGACAAGCACACAGTGAGATACAACCTCTGGCCCAATGTGGATGGAGTGATGACCATATCTGTCTCAGACAGTGATTCCTGCTCTCCTTACTCTTTTCTCTGTCCCCAAAGGATGCAAGCTCCTCCATCTTCCCTCCCTGCACGTGGTGCCTCAATGGACGTCCCATTTATATAAGGGTCTGACCCTGAATGAAATATAACCTTTTAAAATTCCTATGTTGGTTTCAATATATACGAGTGGTCCTGGAGGAATGGCTCAGCAGTGAAGTGCATTTGCTGCTCTTCCAGCTCCTACTACCTCACAACTATCTGCAGCCAGGGCATCCAGGGCCTTATAGCCTCTGTGGGCACCAGGTATACACATCTCGCACATACATATATGCAGGCAAACACTCATACACATAAAATAATATAAATCTTTTAAAATATGAATGCATATGTTTGTCCATGTGTGTTCTTTTTCATATTTGATCTCAAAACCCAAAACAACATAGCTAATTAAGTATAAAAATATATTTTATTATCAAATGAAACTATCTGGAGGGTTGTACTGAATTTGATGCCAAAGTAATGACTAGACATTATCATGTGTCCTGAGGACGGTTTCCCTGATGATTCCGAGTTAGCATCTTTCCACGTGTATAGACCTTGCCATGCTGTCTGCTCTTCTCTTGCAGGGGATCTATCTTTCTCTGCAGTTATTTATTTTTTATTTAATTTTACATTTTAAAAATTATATATGATAATAGATGTGATTATGGCATCTTTGAACCAAGTGTCTTTAGCGGATTCTCCTTCCTCTTGCTCGTCTCTACTCCTCTGCTTCCCCTGGTCCCCTCCCTGGTCCCCTCTCTGGTCCCCTCGCTGGTCCCCTCCCTGGTCCCCTCTCTGGTCCCCTCTCTGGTCCCCTCCCTGGTCCCCTCTCTGGTCCCCTCCCTGGTCCCCTCTCTGGTCCCCTCCCTGGTCCCCCGGCTGGTCCCCTCTCTAGTCCCCTACCTGGTCCCCTCTCGGGTCCCCTCTCGGGTCCCCTCTCTGGTCCCCTCCCTGGTCCCCTCTCTGGTCCCCTCCCTGGTCCCCTCTCTAGTCCCCTCCCTGGTCCCCTCTCTGGTCCCGTCTCTGGTGCCCTCGCTGGTCCCCTCTCTGGTCCCCTCCCTGGTCCCCTCTCTGGTCCCCTCCCTGGTCCCCTCGCTGGTCCCCTCTCTAGTCCCCTCCCTGGTCCCCTCCCTGGTCCCCTCTCTGGTCCCCTCCCTTGTCCCCTCTCTGGTCCCCTCTCTGGTCCCCTCCCTGGTCCCCTCTCTTGTCCGCTCTCTGGTCCCCTCCCTGGTCCCCTCTCTGGTCCCCTCTCTAGTCTCCTCCCTGGTCCCCTCCCTGGTCCCCTCTCTGGTCCCCTCGCTGGTCCCCTCTCTGGTCCCCTTCCTGGTCTCCTCTCTGGTCCCCTCTCTAGTCCCCTCCCTGGTCCCCTCCCTGGTCCCCTCTCTGGTTCTCTCTCTGGTCCCCTCTCTGGTCCCCTCCCTGGTCCTCTCTCTGGTCCCCTCCCTGGTCTTCTCTCTGGTCCCCTCCCTGGTGGTCTCTCTGGTCCCCTCCCTGGTTTCCTCCCTGGTCCCCTCTCTGGTCCCTTCCCTGGTCCCCTCTCTGGTCCCTTCCCTGGTCCCCTCTCTGGTCTCCTCTCTGGTCCCCTCCCTTGCCCCTCCCTGGTCCCTTTCCTGGTCCCCTCTCTGGTCCCCTCCCTGGTCTTCTCCCTGGTCCCCTCTCTGGTCCCCTCCCTGGTCCCCTCTCTGGTCCCCTCTCTGGTCCCCTCTCTTGTCCCCTCCCTGGTCCCCTCTCTGGTCCCCTCTCTGGTCCCCTCCCTGGTCCCCTCTCTGGTCCCCTCCCTGGTCCCCTCTCTGGTCCCCTCCCTGGTCTTCTCCCTGGTCCCCTCTCTGGTCCCCTCCCTGGTCCCCTCCCTGGTCCCCTCTCTGGTCCCCTCCCTGGTCCCCTCTCTGGTCCCCTCCCTGGTCTTCTCCCTGGTCCCCTCTCTGGTCCCCTCCCTGGTCCCCTCTCTCGTCCCCTCCCTGCTTCCCTCTCTGGTCCCCTCTCTGGTCCCCTCCCTAGCCTCTCTTCCTCTCTCATGTCACAGGCATCTTTTCTCCCACCTCACCTCCTTCAGCCTCTGCTCTTACATACTTTTGATCTCCTTTCTAGGATTTTAGGTTTAGCTAACTTTACATGCATATATATTCATACTTAAATATAATATATAATTTCTAGTTATATACATGCAAAATATGTACATACAATATATTACATATTATGTGAGATGTGTATTACATAATATATGTAAAACCCTGCATGCATGCATGCATATATGTATGTATGTGTGTGTATGTATGTTTAAAGAAAATAATGTATGTGTTTACAGGCTAAAACCTGCATAATGGAGTAAAGAATGGGTTCTTTTTTAAAGTTTGCTTCATCTTTCTTACTATTAAGTATGCTGTCCAAATGTATCCATCTTTTTGAAAATTTTGTAATTTTAAGTTTCTTTGTAGCACAATAAAATTCCGTTGTGTATATGTAGCATATTTTTATTATTTGTTAGTTGGTTAATGGACATCTGTGCTGGTTCCACTTCCTTGTTACCATGAGTTGAGTCACAATAAACATGGACAGGCAGTGTCTTAGCTGGATGTGGAGTCCTTTGAGTTCAGGCACTGGGATATCTTCAACTGTTTCCATTCTTTGCAGGGAGCGCTGGCTATTCATGGCCTTTTGTAATTCCACATGAATTCTTGCATGTTTTTTTTCCTGGTTTTGTGAAGAATACGATGAGAGTTTTGATGGAAGTTGCATGGAATGTGTAGATTAGTTTAATTCTGCCAATTTCTATACAGGGATATAAGAAGTCTTTCTGCTTTTAGTATTGGTTTCCTTTATCAAACTGGACGTTTTCACTATAGGTTTTTTGCTTACTAAGTTAGGTTTATTCCAAGGCAGCTTTTTTTTTTTTTTTTAGCTACCACAAATGAACTTTTAGTTTCCTACTTCTTTCTCTGAGAGTTCATTGTAGCATACATGAAGGCTACTTTGTAAATGAAATCGTTATCTTGTATCCTACGATTTCTAAAAGTGTTTATTAGATGTAAGAATTTCCTGAGAGGTTTTGAGGCTAACATCACCATCTGGGAGGAGGCAGATTTGGAGTCCTGGCTGTCCCTTTAATCTCTCTCTTGCTTTGCTGCTGTGGGAAAGACTTTGAGGGCTAAATCAGAAAGGTGAGAGTGAACATCTGTGCCTCAGTTTTGATTTTAAAGAAAACACTATTTTTCTTTTTTTAATATAATGCTCATTATATTTTGCTGTATGCAGCCTTTATTACTTTGAGGTATGATCTGCCTGTTCCTAATATCTCCAGAACTTTAATCACGAAGACATATTGAACTCTGTTAATGGATTTTAGCATTTATTATGAAGATTATGTGGTTTCTGTTCTTAGATTTATTTATATGATGCATTGTGCTTACCAACTTGCATATGTTGAAACCAACCTTGCCCCTCTGTGATGAAGCCCACTTGATTATGATGTCTTATCTTCTTAGTGTGTTCCTAAATATTGTTTGCAAGCATTTTGGTGAGAAATTTAGCATCTATGTTCACCAGGGAAAATGGTCTGTACTTATCTTTTTTGTTGTCTTTATCTGGTTTTAGTATCAGGACAATTCTGGATTTGAAGAATGAACTTTGTGGCATTTATCTTGTGAGACACATTGAGAAGTGTTGGTATTAGATATTCCTTAAATGTTTGATATAAATATGCAGTGATTGTGTGTGATCCAGGCTTTTTATATGTGGGGGAGACTTCTGATTACAAATTCAGTTTCCTTGTTTGTAATAAGTCTCTTTCAGAGTTTGGGTAGCTTTTGGCTTTAATTTTGTTAAGCCATGTGCATTTAGAAATCCATCAGTTTCTTCTAGGTTGTGTCACGAAGGTCCTTCCTCTGTCCTTCCTCTTGTCCTTGTTGTCTAGGTTCAGGAAGTTTTCCACTACAATTTCATCAAATAGTTTATTTCTTCTGTCTTCATCTCTGTCCCTTCTTTTATTCAATGAATTCTAAAATTTGGCCTCTTGAATGTATCTCAGAATTCTTGAAAATATTGGTTTATAATTATTACGTACAAGGATATTTGTATTATTACCTCTGCTTCATACTGCATGCTTGACATGTGTTTTTTTCGTCTTGTCTGTTGCTGATGTTTTCTGGTGTTGGTTTCCATAGACTATTTCTTTTCTTACCAGTATTTCTGCTTGTTTTTTTTTTTTCTTTCAGTGTTTTAGTTTCCTTGATGCATTTACCTCCCATATTTTGGGCTTTCTCCTCCAATTTCCTGTTTCACTAATTCTGGAGACTGCCTTGTAGAGGTCTTAGATTTATTTCCATGATTTAAATTTTTCAGGATTTTATATATGGACATTGATTTTTTTTCTTTCTCAGAAATTCATCTATGCCAGTAAATTTTGATTCCATTATGGTGTTGGGGACATTGGGTATGGACTGTGGCTGGTATAGTGTCATAGTCCATGTTTTTCCTTGTTGTATTTTGCATTTCTGTTGCAATGGATTTTCCTCCTAGTTTTGATTTCCATTCCTTTCAATTCTGGTTACCTTGTTTTCTGTGAATCTTCCAGAGGGATCGCTGCATGATGTCCGGATGTGGACACAGGTGGTTCCTGATGCTGGTTCCTGGGTGGGGCCACTGAGATGCTTTGGTCTTCTTGAGGTGACAGCAGGACAACAGGCAGGATGCACTAGGATGGTCACAATCCTTGTCATACGCTGAACTATGTGAACTACCTGGGGGCCATAGTTAGAACCCTGGTGCTTCACTAACTCTTGAACCTCAGATGTCAAGACTCTGGTTCTGAAGTGAACTTCGACACCAATGGAGTATATGCCCCGGTCCTAGGATGAATCCTCAGACCGCTGGATTCAGTCCCCAATTTGTTTTGGTGAGATCTTGAAGTCAAAACCCAGGCCCCACACTGCAGTATATACTCTCTTCCTGTGGCAAACCTCCGTGCCTTGAAATCAAAGTTCTGATCCTGCACAGACATCCAGGAGCGCTGATCCCACAGTGAACTCAGGGGCCACTGGCGCAGAAACCCGTAGCTGTGAATGAATCTTTTATATAGATATTATATACCTATTGAATGAATGAATGAATGAATGAATATTATATAGATCTATAATCACAACTTATTTGATTACCTTTCCCCATTAAGTTGTAAGAATTGTGTTCACTGTAAGGACACCATAGATAATGACTGATACCAAAGATGCCTATCTTCTCTTGGTTAATAGATGATTTAGAAACACTGCCCAGTAGGACTTTCAGAAGCAACAGAAGTGTCCTAGCATGCACTGTGGTATGGTCATCACCAGTTACTCATGGCTAATAAGCATGCGAAATGTGATTATTCACATTTAAAATACCAATATATGACAAGAGAGTGCCTTATTGGTCAATGAATAGCTATGACATATTTAGATTAATTTATTATCAAAACAAAATAAAAACTAAATTATAATCTCAAAGATGATGTCCCAATACTTGAGAATACAGTTTGAGAATCAGCATTTGTTGATGATTCTTTGATCAAATTTGGGATCTAAATGTGCCTATTTGCATACATTCTCCACCTACCAAGTATAGCTTCGGATCCCTGGAAACTTTGATTCAAGAACAAACCTGACTTATTTAAAAGAATCACCAGCACTTTCTAGTTAGGACTAGAATTCTGCTCAGAGGAGATGAAAAATGGCTGTAACTAAACAGCTTATTCAGAACCAGGCCATAGACAAGAGTAATCTACTTTAGGATAGCAAAGGCATCAACAACTAAATGAAGGGAACTTTCTTAATTGTATGTCTGCCTGGGTGCATGTGTATACAAGTATGTGTGGGCATGCGTGCACATGTGTGTGAAGGATGGAAGGCTATACTGAGTTGACTGTTTTATCAATTACTCTTTATTATTACTATAATTACTATCATCATCATCATCATCATCATCAAATAGGGTCTCTCACTGAACCTGGATTGTAGGCTTATCACTGTACCTAGATTTTTACATATGTTCTGTGGAATTGAACTTAGGCCTTCATGGTTGCATGGCAAGCATTTTACTGACAGTAATTTCCCTAGACTTCAAACCACTTTGTGAGTGAGTTCCTTCTCGACTGTCCTTTCAGTCTTTCTTTATGGAGTCCATCCCCTGAGAGGAAGTCCTGGACTACTTACCCAGCCAGGCTATCAAGGTCAGTGCATCTTAGAGAGAGCGTGGGGGTTTTAGACGGAGACTTAACAAGGCTTGTACATGCCTAGGTCTGCTACAAGCAAGAAGTCACTGTCTAGAACATTACTAAATGTCTACTGTCTCTGAGATATTGTAGTGAACACATAGTAGTCTACAAATAATAATCCTGGGGGAAAAATCTAATTTAGTTGCAAGATAATATGAACCAATCTTTTGTACTTAAACATTCAAGAGATTGTGCACCTTGATCCAAATGAGTGCAATCACGATGCTAGAGTTCAGAAGAGTGGCATATTTGGGTGTGTGGGCATGTCAGATAAGCTTCGTATACTCATGTCTCTTACACAAGGAGACATAGTACATAGTCCTCAACTCTATAGCTCAAAACCAATTCCTTTTAAAATTGTTTATGAAGTAGCTGACATGAGAGATGAGCCATTTATGAAGAACCTGTAAACAGCGATAAGACATGAAGGATTAGAACTCAGAGTTCTGAGAGTTTAACAAGGAAAAGACTTATGAGAATCATGAAGCACTGGAAAGATAAAATAGACACAGAAAGAAGGAAAACAGACAATTCTAGAGATGGATGACCCATAAACATGCTTTCAGGTGGTTGAGAGGTGTGGTGATGTCTGTTCACAGCAAGGGAGGGTTTGAATAAATCAGGAGGGAAAAGTGGTAATGGCCATAGGGACAAAAGTGAAAAATCAAGTATGCCCTTATTGTAAGTCGACAGCTACAAATTTATAGCCCAAATGTTCACACTAAGAAAAGAATGCTGTCCACTGAGAAACTGACTTTTGTTATTTCACATAAGCCAGTAACAAAATCCCCCAAAGCCCATGCTGGATGTGTCCCTGGATCTGTTTTCTAATGACTCTGTTCTTAATAAGAGCTTGCAGATATCTGTGTTGACTCTTACCTGTAGTGTGCTCTTTGCCAGTGCTTGGATACACCTATTTATTTTTATATATTTGACATGTTTGAATGTGTATAGAGGCTCATGGGACGGTCCATGTATTTGGGCCATTAAATATCTTAATATTAATGAAAACTGTGTGAGAGAGAAGCTTGGAAGCCACTCAACACGCATTTCCCGTGTCTTAGTTAAGTTTCTATTGCTTGTGAAGAGACACCATGACCATGGCAACTCTTTTAAAGGAAAATACTTAATTAGGGGTTTCTTACAGTTCAGAGGTTTAGTCTGTTATCATTGTGGTGAGAAGCATGTGCCGTGTAGACAGACATGGTGCTGAAGGAGAAGGATCTGAAAGCTTTCTGTCTTGATCCACAGGCAGCAGACAGGCTGAGCCACACTAGGCCTGGGATGAGCATCTGAGACCTCAAAGCCCACCCCCACAGTGCATACCTACCTACCAATACGACCACACCTCCTGACAGGGCCAGTTCCCATGGACCAAGTATTCAAACACATGAGCCAATGGGCATTTTCCTATTCCAACCACCACATCCTGTGAAGCATGAGAGGAGGGCTGAGTGCTTCCTATGCTCAGTGGTGGGGTCATTAGAGTTCTCAGTGGACATTATAGAAGAAATCCTGTCTTGCTAGGAATGCTAAAACACAGACCAGTAAATGAAGGTACCAAAATTGGACTCGTGTGGGGTGAAATGGGGCATAACTCTATGCCTTTTATATCATTACACACCAAAATCTCAAACCTTGTAAAGGACAGACACTCAGAATGAATTTAGACATCTTGGGGGTTGTATTGGGAGTCTGCTTGTGGAAGATGAGAGGGGAGGAAGCAAGAATAAGCTCCAGACTACAGTATAGATTTGGAGACTAAAAAGGATAGAATGGGTGGCCGGGGGTGTGGCCACAGATGGGAGCCCAGCTTTGAATCTTGGATAGCCTCATGAGAGGCCTCCACACCAGATTTCATCCTGCACGGAATAGCAAATTATTTCCTGCTCCAGTCTCACTGTGCAAATCACTGGGGGTCAGTTGTCAGAGCACCCATGGCGGTGGGTTTAAAGTGGTGGTGGCTGGGCTGAAGCCTGGCTGTCAGCTAGGACTCCCACAGCAGACCGCTCTTAGAGAGACTTGAGCAAGTCACCACTGAGGAAGACACAGGCACTTGCTATCAGGTTCAACATGATTTTTTTCTGTTGTAAATTATGAAACAATGTTTATCCCCGTGGGAGCTAGAGAGCATTGACCCATCATGACTGGGTCAAATCCTTTACAGTCCAAGCCTGCCTCCAACTCTGGACTTTCTTCTTCTATGTTTCATGCACTGATTGACACTAGAGACAGATTCGTGTGTGTGTGTGTGTGTGTGTGTGTGTGTGTGTGTGTGTGTGTGTGTGATTAATACTACAGACAGATTTATTTGTGAGTATGTGTGTGGAGAGTGAGTCATTACGTAGTAGAGAATGAGCTAGAAAATACCAGTAAGTGTACCAGTTACTGGTGCACACAACCACTGCCATCTTAGAGACAGATTATAGCTAAGGATTTTAATATAAACAAGAACATTATCATATATTTTTTTAAAAGTTGAATCAGGATCTTCCTGCAGCCTATATAGAGTAAGGTCCAGTAGTGGAAAGACTGAGGCTTTCCCAAGACCCCCTAAAGCCACAGGGAACTGCCAAGACAGTGGTCATAGATTCGGACGTGTAGTGGTTGAAACACCATGCTTGGATGGGAACAAGATATGCATCTCTGGCTGCCTCTGCTTTTGTTCTTTTGTCCTGAGGGATTATCAAAAGCATTGGTTTGGGGATGCCAGACTGGTTGAGAGAAACTATCGTGGTTGCTGTGGGGACAGACATGGACAGGTGCATCTCCTGAATAAATAAAGAAGCTGGAATTGCACAACCTGGACCCAGAGCATGGCTCTGTGAATGAAGACCGGCTGGGACAGAGGCAGGTTACCAGAGTGCCTTTGGCTTGCTCTGATACCACCAGTGAGGGGGAGCATCACTCTCAGACCATGTCACTATCTATGACACCTTGCCAGTGTCCTCCAGCTTTGCATGTATTTGTATCCGAATTACATTTCCTGCTAGTTAGGAATGTGTGTGTGTGTGTGTGTGTGTGTGTGTGTGTGTGTGTGTGTGTGTGTGTGATATCTTGGTTTAAGTAAAAGATATTCCTATTGCATGACTCAGTCATTCATTAAAGTTATCTTCAGTTGCCGTGCGATGGGCTGGAGGATGCAGACTCAGAGAAGCGGAGTTGTTCAACCGCCAGCTGTCACCTCGGTTAGCAACTGATAACTTCTAACCCAGTCTACGAATGCTGACTCGCCAGAGTCCAAGAAGATCAAATTACAGCCCATTCAAAATTTTCTAGTTTCTGTAGTGTTCAGGAAATCTGGAAACTTCTGCCTAGCATTGTCATTTATCATTCACTCAGTGCTTATCACATAAAGACACTACAGCTTAATGTTAACATAGCAAACTCCAGATGTAGGTTAGGTGAGGCACAGGCGCAGGAAGTAAGACTAAAATATTAAGGTAGTGTGTTTTAAAATTGTTACATCATTTTTTATAATTACACACACACACACACACACACACACTGAAATGTGTACACAGAAAGCCATTGCTCTCCCACTGCCACAGCCATAGCAAATGCTAGCAGAAGAACACAGTCTATGGAATTTAGTTTCTAAGATTTAATCACTATTACTTGGCACTGCAAAAGCACGGTGGTTATTGCACATTGCACGAATTAGAGCCGTCTCAATTCAGCACATCATTTCATATTTTACATGGACTGACTCCTTAGTATACTGTTTTGCCCACCCTATTTTCCCACAAACTACTCCTTCCCTCAACTCTAATTTGGCAACAATCTACTCTTGTTCAGTGCCTTGATAGTGGACACTATTAGACAATTAAAGGGACAAGGATGGCCCTTATTTTGATGTAGGTTATAGGCTACTGAGATTTGAAGGAAAACATCAAGAGATTACAAGATGTAGTGATGGGTGGAAGTAAGTCAGAGGAAGTAACAGCCGTGGTGTAGTGGTGAGCCTTGGAAAGCTCCATGCAAGCACAGACGGGACACACTGGAAGGAGGCAGACTGCAGATCTAAATAGATCTCTGAGCACTTGAGAATTTCAGTCCTTTGCTCACCTTGACTGCTTCCAGGCCTCTATCAGAGCTCTGCTTCTATTTCCAGAACTCAATCTTGCTTTCAATCTTTTAATGTCCCTTTAGCAATTTAAACATAACACATTTTGTTATGTTGGCTGATTACACTGCTGCCTTTTCCGTCTCCCACTTAACCTGAAAACTCTTCGAAGGATGACATCATTGCTTGCCCATGTTGAGCCTGCTCTGCCTATGATGATGGCCAAGCACACACTGTCTCTGGACAGTGAAATGAACGAGGATACGATTGAGGTTGGAGTGAGAAGCACAGAGGTATCCACTCACGATGGACATTCTAACCTCACTTTCTTTTCCTAGAGACACTTGTGTGCTTGCAATGGAAAGCGGACGTGTCTTTCACATGGTGTGTGGGTTTGTAATGAAGCTAAGTTAGTAAGTTTCGTTTCTGTGTGGACTCATTTGCTCCATTCCTGTCTGTATGCATACAGCAGTGTAGGCTATGCATACGGCAATGTAGACTTTAGCATACAAACATGAATAACCATTTTCTGTCACCAGACCTTCAGCCATACGATGTGTTGCAAGCTTACATGAAGGATTTCAAGTCAGTTTCCATGCATGGAGCAATCACTTTCATACCCACCCTGGCAATGGTTATCTGATGGTTTTCCCTTTACCTGTGCAGTCAGCATCCTAAGAAGTCACTTATAATTCCCTTATAATATTTTTATTGCATTGTATTTATTTTCAGTTTTTGCATGTGCATGCAGCTTGTGAAGGTGAAAGAACAGCTGCTGAGAATCTATCTCTCCTTCCACGTGTACATCTTTCTGATCAAACTCAGCTCATCAACTTTGGTAGCAAGTCTCTTTACCTAACAAACCATCTCTTTAGCCCATATAATATTTTTTTAAGTTTACTGAGGTCTCATTTTTTTCTTATTGTAAGAATGTGCATAATATGTGTGCACGTGGGCATGTTAGTACACGAGTGTGTGAGTATACATGTATTTGTGTGAATTTGAAAGGCCATGCCCAAAGCTGACATTTGACAGATTTCATTGGTCACTGTCCACTTTACTCATCCTGGCAGAGTTGCTTAATTGAACCTAGATCCAGAACTCCCATATTTAACTAGTTTCTCTGGCTAGCTTGATTGCAGAATCACTTGTCTCTACCCTGTGAACACTGGAAATGCTGGTGGACCACTATGCCCATCTAGTATTTGTGTGGACTCTGAGATCCAAGCTAGAGTCCTCAGGGTTTCAAGGCAGGCACTTTAACCACTGATCCATCTCCCCAGTACCCAATACTTCTATTTTATGCTTCAAAATAAGATAATGGGGAAGTCTGCAAGGTTAATAAGACGGAGCACATCAGTGTCAACATGGATCATAAAACAAGTTTAAGTTTTGTAAAACTGCTGTTGAATTGTACTCAGAATTTGTTTTTTAATAATATTTATTGTCTAATATTTCAAACAATGGTTTCTGTTTACTACCTCATTTATTTGTTTTAGTGATTTGCAATATACATATTATATATGTCATATATGTAATACATAATTTTCATGTGAGTAATTTAACATCAGAACACACTATTTCACTTTCTGCAAACTCTGTTGAAGATAAGCAAGCTGACTCACTTATAAACAACTGATCATCAGATATTTATTTATTGAGGCTACCAAGATACTTTGTATACACACATGAAAATTCAAAGTATAATAAAAACCCCAAGAAATTATTCCCACCCTCCACCCCCCCCACAAAAGAAATGTCAAGAAGTGGCTGGAGAGATGGCTCACTGCTTAGGAGCTCTTAATGCTCTTGCTGAGACCCTGAGCTCAGCTCCCAGCATTCATAGCGGGTGGCTCACAACCGCCTCCAACTCCAGCTCCAGTGAATCCAATACCTCTTTCTGGCTTCAGTGGGCACCTACACACATGTGCTCACAAACAATGAAAAAAAAATACTTAAAATATTTAGATAAATACTTTTATAGCATATTTATAGTTCATTTTTTAAAGTATAAAAATTTTGGATGCTTTTTAGTTTGGAATAAAGACAGAAAGAAAATTAGAAAACCTCACATGATGACTATGATTCAAATAGTCTTTGTGGGTGTTTTCACAAGACATCCAAATAAAGTTGGGAGCAAAATCTTAGAACATTGTGATTGGGTAGTGTAGGAATACTACAGGTATAATTTTGGAAGCAAATTCTGGGGACCTAGATTCTCCTTAGAAACACACTGCATCTAAAGGATAGCTGGCCTGCTGTCACGTGGACCACATTATAATCATTCATCAGACGTTCTTAGTTCGTTAGGTTATACTGATCCTCCGGCTATTTTTGGTGACACATACAGAGAGTGTAAAGATAAATTTATCCCTAGGCTGTATGTCTGATAAGCTGGTTGAAAAGATTCAATCAGAGATGTGACATGCTGTGATAGGCATAGACAGGCTATTGATTTTCACTCACCGTGTACAAAACAGTCCAATCTCACGAGCCTGCTGAGAACTCTTTAAATTTGGCCCATTTAATAGCTAGCACACAGCATCCTGGGTCGAGCACCCATATCCCAAATAAACATCACTCATGAAGTTAAGATGATTTCAAGTTCATGAATAAGGACAGAAGGTGGGAAAGCTAATTAATTTTTAAGGGCCATTTCCTGGATTTGTGTTCTAAAGAAAAGCAAGATGGGTAGGCTTCTGAGCCTCTGAAAAGTTACATAGTATCTGGAAAAAAAAATCATGATATTGTCTTTCTGTAATGACTAATGCATTCTCGGCTGTCTTAGTTCTCTGTTTTGTCTAATATGACACACGTGCATTCTTGAATTGGGATACCAGAAAGAAGAAAACACCCTGCTAAGATGTTGCCGCCCTGACAAAGATGCTTAAAATTGTCAAAACGGTAGACTTTTGAATTTCACCCCTAGCCCATCAACTTTTTTTTCTTTTTTTTTATTAATTTATTCTTGTTACATCTCAATGTTTATCCCATCCCTTGTATCCTCCCATTCCTCCCCCCCCCATTTTCCCATTATTCCCCTCCCCTATGACTGTTCCTGAGGGGGATTACCTCCCCCTATATATTCTTATAGGGTATCAAGTCTCTTCTTGGCTACCTGCTGTCCTTCCTCTGAGTGCCACCAGGTCTCCCCCTCCAGGGGACATGGTCAAATGTGAGGCACCATAGTACGTGAGAAAGTCATATCACACTCTCCACTCAACTGTGGAGAATATTCTGACCATTGGCTAGATCAGGGAAGGGGTTTAAAGTTTACCTCCTGTATTGTCCTTGGCTGGTGCCTTAGTTTGAGCGGGACCCCTGGGCCCAAATCTGCCTATCATATTGTTCTACTTGTAGATTTCTAAGACCCTCTGTATCTTTTTATTTTGCTATTCTCCCATGCGTCTCTCATTTAGAGTCCCAATAGGATGCCTTCCCCAAAACTCAAGCGACACCACATGCTGGCGAGGATGTGGGGAGAGAGGAACACTCCTTCATTGCTGGTGGGGAATGCAAACTAGTACAGCCACTTTGGAAATCTATCTGGTGCTATCTCAGAAAAATGGGAATAGGGCTTCCTCAAGACCCAGCTATTCCACTCCTTGGAATATACCCAGAAGATGCTCCAGCACACAACAAGAAAATTTGCTCAACCATGTTCATAGCAGCTTTATTCATAATAGCCAGAACATGGAAACAGCCTAAGTGTCCCTCAGTAGAAGAGTGGATAAAGAAACTGTGGTACATATACACTATGGAATACTACTCAGCTATTAAAAACAAGGAATTCCCGAAATTTGTGGAAAATGGATTGGGCTAGAAATGATCATAATGAGTGAGTTAACCCAGAAGCAGAAAGAATCAAATGGTATATACTCACTTATATCTGCATACTAGCCCAAGGGGCATGTCCCACGAAAGCCATCAACTTATTATGAGACAACATATCATATATTCTAGTTTTGGCCTTAAAAATCAGTATGTAAGGAAGGATGACTTCCCCTGTGCTGGGATTACAGGTATGAACCATTCCACTCAGTTAAAATTCTCTTGTATGCAATGGGCGATGGTCCAACTTCAGAGTAAGGTGGGAGCAAAGACAATGAATCTGACCGAATAGTGGCAAGAGGGGGTTCTGGATCCCAGCCTTGGAGCCTCTAAAGCCCTCTCTGTTCCCCAAGCACTGAGGCCCTTTAGGGACACCCAGCTCTTCCAGGAACAACCTGTGTGGTACTTGCCTCAGGTCATTGCTCACATAGGAGAGGGTGAGGTGCTAGATACACTTTATAAATACTTAGACACAATGTTGAGCTTGGTGGGGGGCGGTGACTGTACACATGTTTTTATAGTGTATAAAATTTGTATTTTGCCTTTTATTCACTCTTGGAAGCATAATAAGTATTTTCAAACTTATTTCTAAATGTAAGTCCTAAAATGTTATGATGTTTGTGGAGTGCAGTTGGCAAATTGTCCAATAAGAAAAGGATTCATTGACAGAAATACTTTCCCAGGATGAGTAAAAGAAAGATTTCTGACTTTTGAGTAGGCAGTAAAACCACTATGCTGTGTTTAATCTAGGCAATGTGTTACTAAAAAACCTCCAGAGAAGTGGAGCTTATAAGTAAGGCTATAAGGGATAAATTTGTTCTAGTGAGAGTGAGGTATTATTTTTATTTTTTCCAAAATTTGTTTTTATTATATTTAATTGTTGTGTGTGTGTGTTTGTGTGTGCATACGTGTGCACATGTGTGTGCATATGTGTGTGTGTGTGTGTTTGTGCAAATGAATGCAGGTTCCCATGGAGTTTAGAGGCAGCAGACCCCTGGAGCCACCCAACGTGTCTGCTATGAACTTACTCGGGTGCTCTGCAAGAGCAGCTGCAGTATTGCTCCAGCTGAGATAGCTCCTCAGCATATTCTAATTTGTCTACTAGAAGTGCTGTCACAAATGTAGAACTGTGCCATGTGAATTAAATTCTTCACATTTTTACCTGTTGGCCACTTAAAAATCGTTAATGTTTGGCAGTAAAAAAAAACCTATCTTAATACCAGCATTTTAGTTAAATAACAATAGCCTTGTGACACTATGTGTCTACTGTGAATACTTAGAGTTATAGCTTTTTAATACTTTCTTGATGAAAACTGTTTCTTTTTGGTTAACTATCACTTCAATACTGCACACAGCCCATTCTCTTGTTTAATAAGTCGGGAAGCCAGTGATACCGGGCAATGACACACAGAGGGGAGAGGAATGCTGCCTTTCTAAACTTGGGTAGTTAACATTAAGACACCGTTATAGCGATAAGAGAGATCATGCCACTTTAAATACATCTGCACACTTATTCATGGGGAAAACCTGGTAATAGACTTTGTTTCTACTAATAAAATATGAATGTGCCCTGACATTGAATAATGAAGTGAGATTAAATAACTGTTGTGTCTGGAGTAACATTGCTCCAGACACTAGAGCTGAGCTAGGAAGATGCCTGGGAGATAAGCTCACCCACAGAGTCAAGACATCTTTCTCCGATTTCACAGTCATTTCAATCTCTGGAAACCGTCGCTTAATACAGTAGAGCCTAACTAATGGGACACCTTAGAGGTCCTATAATTAAACAAATCAGCTGAGTGCAGGGCTAAGCTGCCAGCTCTTTGAAGAAATCTCTCCTCTCTAGTTCCAGGGAAATAATCACCAGCCTCTCAGATGCATTTGACATTCTTTTTCTCAGAAACCCTGTCTCCCTGATGTCCAGCTGCTTCCTAAGGCTGTATTTCCAGACTTGGCTCCCACCTTCAACATCCTGTTTATGATATTTTGGTCAATTATTGCTGCCAAGAAGGCAGGAGGTGCTATCTCTGCCAGGTCAATGGAAGTCTGTTTTCTTTTACCAACAGTATATATATATATATCCCTCCCAGGGAATCTCTCCACAGTGGTAGGCTGCAGGATGAACGGCCCCTACACAAGGCTCTGCACAGAATGGCTTTTAGTTGGGGTATGTATCCTCCTTCCATGATCTTTATATTAATAGTTAATATCATTCATGAATTAAAGAGAACATTTCTCAAATTTTTGACTTATTAATGAATTCGCTTGATACTTTTAAAATGATCAAATATACTTATGCTAATTTATTCCCTCCATCTGAGATGTTATCCTGTGCTATAAGATATACAGCAGTCTGGAGAGTAGCCTCTAGCTTAGGGATCAATTTTCTGCCATCTGATATGATATGTACAATGAACTCACACCCATTTCAGAGCACAGCAGAGCCTTTTAATGATTGCTAAGTGAATGGCTACTCTATAGCATAGGTAGAAAGTTATACATACATGTAAAGGAAGCCCTCAAGAGATAAAAAGAATAAAGTCTCAGTCAACCATTTGTCAAGACCTCCAATAACACACCCCCAGATAGTGAAAAGTATGAGATAGTGTGCATTCATTTTCTCCAGCGAAGGCATTGCTTTCAACCTGTGATGGGTCTCAGACTGTCCAAACCTAAAACCCATTTCCATTAGTCTGTGTTGCAGATGGAGGCTATGGTCATGCTGGTCCTTCCCTTCTTGTCATTTTGACACCTATTGGCCTGCAGAGTGACACGGAACCACCCACTTCTTGGAGCCACAGTTGTCTCTGATGGTGGGTGGCCTGTTCCCAGGCTGCTGGCCTTGTTCATTCACTCTAAAATTAATGACATCTATGAAATGGAAGTAACAGCAACATTTATAGTAAAAGACATCGATTTAGAAGACCACACGCAGCTGAACACAGCAATAACAGTACCGAGTGTGAAGTGAGCACCCCTGAATAGAGCTTCCTCCAGCTGTCTCTCTGTAGATGTTCTGGAAAGAAGGCAACTGCTAGAATATTTAGCACAGTAATTTAATCGTTTGATAAAACTTACTGCATATATGCTTTGGTTTGAAATGTTCAAATTGTAATCTTCTCAGGTGGGTTACTTGATAAACTTGTATTCCCATATATTAAAAAAGCAGAACACTTTGCCTCCATCTCTATGCTCATCAATTTACTGAAAGAACTGAATAAGTAGTAGTTAATTTTTCAGGTCTTTGGGCTCCAACCAAAGGCCACTTATGTTTTAGATGGAAAGTCTTAAGTGTGTGTCTGTTTTAAAAGATTTATTTTTTTTATTTTTAATTTATGCACATGTCCATCTGTTTGTGTGGGGATACCCCTCCTGAGTTCCACGTAAGCTTGGAGGCCCGAAGAAGCTGTTGAATCCCCCTGGAGACAGTTTCAATGTGAATGCAGGGACTCTCACTCAGGTCCTTTGGAAGAAGCCCTTTTAACTGCGGAGTTTCCTCCCCAGCTTTGTCTCTTTTATGTCTACGTCTGCAGATTCACCCAGTGAATTCTAGGATAACAAATTCCTTAAGAATCCCAGCTTTGACTACATTTAACCTTATATTGTAATAGAGACTAGAAATCCACATAGAAATCGTGGATTGCTAGAGTTAGACAAGGCAGAGAGGAAAATTCTGAACATATCAGCTTTGGCCACCTGCCTTATAGTGGAATTAATATCAGATTTCACCCTCCTTTTGTTTCGGTCTTTTTAAGCCTCCTTAGTCCCAACGCCCCATCCCCACCCCAGCTTTCTGGTAAATTCTGTTTACATTCCATTTTATTTTTGCTGTTGAATCATTTCTAGGCTTTTATGGCTTCAGTAACTCTTATATTCTTCATTTTATCACTTTGGTAAAGCAGAGAATTCAGCTGCTGTTGCCCTATAGCTGTCTCTTGTGACAAAGCTTAATCTTTCCCACATAGGGAGGGAAAGATTAAGCTTTGTCACAGTCTCTTTAATTTCATTTCATGGAGATAATGCCTTAACAGTTGTCTCTACCAGGATGGGCATGTTCTGGGAAGCTCAAAACAGATAGAGAAATACATGAGACAATAAACCTATATGTCACTGATGATCGTACATGAAGTCAAGTCACCCTGTGGCTGTGGGCACTGCTTTTGTTTTGTTTTATTTCAGTGCAAGGTGTTTGAAGAACTGGGAATACAAGGCACGGAACAGCTCTGTGGGTGTTGAAACACTAGAAATAAGTTTGAGTAAGAGGCTTTTAGCTGCAGGAATCTGCTCTCAACTGTAAGTGGAAGAAAAGAAGGAGAAAATGGCACAATTTAATAGTCAGGCTGCATCCTCTATAGCTCCAAGTGTCTGAGAAGTTCTCCCACTAAGAACTGCCATCATAGAAGGCTCTGGGACAGTCAATCATGGACAGAGCTACAGAGACAAGGCCCATGGAGGACATAGCTGCAGATGTCTGGGGAGGTGCCTGACTGGTGATGACAGTTAAGGTGACTCTTTGCTGGTGCTGGAGAGGATGAAGACATGCTATGTGATTGTCTTGGATGAAGTAGAAATATGAAGCTGAGTCAGTAATAAAACTCTGCTGAAGATGTGAGAGAAGTCTGCAATGTGGAGTGGGTTTCTTTTTATTTTTTTTTATTTTTATTTTTATTTTTTTTTTTTAGTGGGTTTAACTTTAATGCAAGGATTACAAGTGGATTTCTCCTGAATTTGTATCATACTTTCTTTCTTTCTTTTTCTTTTTTTTAAATATGGAACGCTTCACGAATTTGCGTGTCATCCTTGCGCAGGGGCCATGCTAATCTTCTCTGTATCGTTCCAATTTTAGTATATGTGCTGCCGAAGCGAGCACGGGTTTCTTTTTATTTCTCTTTAAAACCTTCCCCATCTTCTTGGTAGGAGCTGATGAGAGGTCATCTGGGGAGGGCCAGGGACCCCTGGCCTCTGGACAGTCTAGTAGATGAAGAAGGGTACAGACTTGGCATGGCTCACATCCAGCAGATAAAGTTTATGACATTTCAGGGTACAGTGACAATCACAAGTTTCTACTGATGTTTTTATGTGCATAAAACAAATCATTATAAGCACAGATGTGTGGGGCCTACCACAGAGCTTGACCTGAGTTCAGTGCTCAGGACCCACGTGGTGGAAGGAGACAATTTTCTCCTGACAGTCGTACTATGGCATAAACCTCTCTCTCTCTCTCTCTCTCTCTCTCTCTCTCTCTCTCTCTGTCTCTCTCTCTCTGTCTCTCTCTCTCTCTCACACACACACAGATACACAGACACACACACACACACACACACACACACACACACACACACACACACACACACAGAGAGAGAGAAAACAATAACTTGAAAACAAATGCATTGTCAGTATTTCCTCAATGGCAGAAGCTCCAACAGTCAGCATCAATATTTGAGTGACACCAACTTTTCCCTTTTTAATTAATTTATTATTCATTTTACATCCAAATCACAGTCCACTTGCAAATCCCCCTCGCATACCCCTCCCGTTTCTCCCTTCTTTTTCTCAGAGAAGGAGGAAGTCCCTCATAGGTACTAACACACCCTACCTCATTAAGTCACTGCAGGACTAGGCACATCCTCTCCCACTGAGGACAGACAAGGCAACCCAGTTAGGGGAACAGGATCCAAAGGCAGGCCTCAGAATCAGAGAAGCCCGCACCAGTCCCTGGGGGACCCAAGCTGCTGCACATCTGCTGTATATGTGAAAGGGGACTAGGACTGGTCCATGTTTGCCCTTTGGTTGGTGGTTCAATTTCTGTGAGCCCCCATGGGCTCAGGTTAGTTGACTTTTTATGTTTTGTTGTGGAGTCCTTGACCTCTCTAGCTCCCTCAATCATCCCCTCAGCTATCCCATAGAACTCCCCAGGCTCTGTCTAATGTTTGGCTGTGTGTCTCTACATCTGTTTCCATGATCATCTGGGTGAAGCCTCTCAGAGGAGCTATTCTAGGCTCCTGTCTGTGAGAATAGCAGAGGGACATAAATAGTGTCAGGGATTGGTTCTTTTCCAAGGACTGGGTCTCAAGTAGGGCCAGTCTTTGGTTGGTTGTTCCCTCCATCTTTGCTCCATCTTTGTCCATGCACATCTTGTAGGCAGGACAAATTTTGGGTCAAAGGTTTTGTGAGTGTGTTGGTGTCCTTACCCTTCCACTGGAAGTCCTGAGTAGCTACAGGAGGTGACCACTTGAGGCTCCATATCTCCCACTGCTAAAAGTTTCAGCTAGGGTGGTCCCCATAGGCTTCCTGTGGCCTATCCTATCCTAGTTCTCTGGTATGTCCCAGAGATGCCCCCACCCCAATTCTAATCTATTCTCTCACCTGGCCTCTCTCCCTATGTCAAAATCCCAGCCCTGCTCCTTTTCTCATCCGCTCTCCTACCCAGTTCTCTCTCTCCCTCCACCTCCAATGCCTATTTTATTTCCCCTTCTGGGTGATATTGAAGCATTCTCCCTGGAACTCCCTTGTTATTTAGATTCCGTGAGTCTGTCAGTTTTAGCATGGCTTTCATGTACTTTATGGATAGTATCCACTTACAAGTGAGCATGTACCATGGGTTTCCTTCTGGGTCTGGATTACCTCACTCAGGATGCTCAGGATAATATTTTCTAGTTCTACCCATTTGCTTACTCTTCTTGTTTTTGTTTTTCTCTTCTTGTTTTTAATAGCTGAGTAGTATTCCATTGTGAAAATGTGCCACATTTTCTTTATCCATTCTTCTATTGAGGGGCATCTAGGTTGCTTTCACTTTCTGGTTATTACGAATAAAGCTGCTGTGAACATAGTTGAGCAAGTGTCCTGTGGTATGTGGAGCATCTTTTGGGTACATGTCCAGGAGTGGTATGTCTGCGTCTTGAGGTACCACTATTCCCAATTTTCTGAGAAACATACAGGTTGATTTCCATAGTTGTTGTGCAAGTTCGCACTACCACCAGCAATGGAGGAGTGTTCCCCTTTCTCTACAACCTCGCCAGCATATATTGTCACTTGAGTTTTTTTATCTTAGCTGCTCTGATAGGTGTAAGATGGAATCTCAGAGTCATTTGATTTGCATTTCCCTTATTACTAAGGATGTTGAACACTTCTTTAAGTGCTTCTTGGCCATTATATATTCTTTTGTTGCAAATTCTCTGTTTAGCATTGTATCACATTTTTTAATTGGGTTGTTTGGTTTGCTGGTGTCTAACTTCTTGAGTTCTTTATATATTTTGAATATTAGCCCTTTGTCAGATGTAGGATTGGCAGAGATCTTTTCCCAACCTGTAAGCTGCTGTTTTGCCCCATTGACAGTGTCCTTTTCCTTATTGAAGTATTAATTGTTATCTTACTGCCTGAGCTGTTGCTGTTCTGTTCAGGAAGTTTTCTCCTGTAGCCATGGAGTTCAAGTCTATTGCCCACTTTCTCTTCTATTAGATTTAGTGGATTTGGTTTTATGTTGAGGTCTTTGACACACTTGGACTTGAGTTTTGTACAGAGTGATAAATATAGATTGATTTGCATTCTTCCATATGCTGACATACAGTTAGACCAGCACCATTTGTTAAAGATGCTTTTTTTTTCATTGTATGGTTTTGGCTTCTTTGTGAAAAATCAAGTGTCCTTAGGAGTTGGGTTTATTTCTGGGTCTAAAATTCAATTCCATTGATCAACCTGTCTGTTTTAATGCCAACACCATGTAGTTTCTTTTACTATTGCTGTGTAGTAAAGCTGGAAATCAGGGGAGATGCCTCCAGGAGTTCTTTTATTATACAGGATTGTTTTTGCTATTCTGGATTTTTTGTTTTTTCCATATGAAGTAGAGAATTTTTTTCAAGGTCTGTAAGAATTGTGTTGATATTTTTGATGGGAATTGCATTAAATTTGAAGATTGTTTTTGGTAACAATCTTTTTTTTTTGGTAACAAAATTTTTACTTTGTTAGTCCTACTGATCCATGAACATGGGAGATCTTTGCATCCTCTGATATCTGCTTAAATTTCATTCTTCAATGACTTGACATTCTTTCCACACAGATGTTTTACTTGCTTGGTTAGAGTTACACCAAAATGCTTCATATTATTTGTGCTTATTATGAAGGGTGTTGTTTCACTAATCTTTTTCTCAACCTGTTTGTCTTTTGTGTACAGACGAGCTACAGGTTATTTTGAGTTAAGTCTGTATCCAGCCACTTTGATGAAGGTGTTTATCAGCTGTAGGAGTTCCTTGGAAGAACTTTGGGGCCTCTTATTATACTGTCATATCATCTGTGAATACTGATAGACTTCTTCCTTTCCTATTTGTATCCCTTTGATTTCCTTTAGTTGTCTTATTGCTTAAGCTAGGACTTCAAGTACTATATTGAGGAAGTATGGTGAGAGTGGGCAGCCTTGTATTTTCCCTGATTTAGTAGAACTGCTTTAAGTTTCTCTCCATTTAATTTGATGTTGGCCATTGGTTTGCTGTATATTGCATTTATTGTGTTTAGGACTGATGTGCCTTTTATCCTTGATTTTTTGAAGACTTTTAACATGAAAGGGTGTTGGATTTTGTTAAAGATTCTTTTCATTGTCTGATAAGATGATCATGTGTTTTTTCTTTTTGATTTGTTTATATTGTGGATTACACTGATGGGTTATGGTACATTTAACCATCCTTGTACCTCTGGGATGAAGCCCAAAACATGGTGGATGATGTTTTGGATGTGGTTTTTTTTTTTTTTTCAATTTTCTTTTTTTTATGTATTTATTTTTTTTAATTAATTTATTCTTGTTACATCTCAATGTTTATCCCATCCCTTGTATCCTCCCATTCCTCCCCCCCTTTTCCCATTATTCTCCTCCCCTATGACTGTTCCTGAGGGGGATTACCTCCTCCTGTATATTCTCATAGGGTATCAAGTCTCTTCTTGGCTCCCTGCTGTCCTTCCTCTGAGTGCCACCAGGTCTCCCCCTCCAGGAGACATGGTCAAATGTGAGGCACCAGAGTACATGAGAAAGTCATATCACACTCTCCACTCAACTGTGGAGAATATTCTGACCATTGGCTAGATCTGGGAAGGGGTTTAAAGTTTACCTCCTGTATTGTCCTTGGCTGGTGCCTTAGTTTGAGCGGGACCCCTGGGGCCCAAATCTGTCTATCATATTGTTCTACTTGTAGATTTCTAGGACCCTCTGGATCCTTTTATTTTGCTATTCTCCCATGAGTTTCTCATTTAGAGTCCCAATAGGATGCCCTCCCCTCTGTCCCAGTTTCCTGGTAAGTGAAGGCTTTCGTGGGACATGCCCCTTGGGCTAGTATGCAGATATAAGTGAGTATATACCATTTGAGTCTTCTGCTTCTGGGTTAACTCACTCATTATGATCATTTCTAGCTCAATCCATTTATCCACAAATTTCGGGAATTCCTTGTTTTTAATAGCTGAGTAGTATTCCATAGTGTATATGTACCACAGTTTCTTTATCCACTCTTCTATTGAGGGACACCTAGGCTGTTTCCATGTTCTGGCTATTATGAATAAGGCTGCTATGAACATGGTTGAGCAAGCGACACCACACGCTGGCGAGGATGTGGGGAGAGAGGAACACTCCTTCATTGCTGGTGGGAATGCAAACTAGTACAGCCACTTTGGAAATCTATCTGGTGCTATCTCAGAAAAATGGGAATAGGGCTTCCTCAAGACCCAGCTATTCCACTCCTTGGAATATACCCAGAAGATGCTCCAGCACACAACAAGAAAATTGGATGTGTTTTTGGATTCAGTTTATGAGTATTTTATTGAGTGCTTTTTGCATCAATGTTCATAAGGAAAATTAGTCTGAAATCCTCTTCTTTGTTGAGTCTTGGTGTGGTTTAGGTATCAGGGTGACTGTGACCTCACAGAAGAGTTTGACAATGTCCTTTAGGTTCTATTTTGTTGAGTGGTTTAGGAAGTATTGATATTAGTTTTGGATGTTGTTATTGTTGTTGTTGGGTTTTTTTTTTTTTGTATGTCCCAATATATATTACCTCTGCAAAGATTTTCAAGGTACTCAGTAAAATTTGATAAAATTTCAAAGCCAAAATAATTTGAAAGTCTGGTAGAATTCTGTGCTGAAACCATTTAGCCTAGGGGTGTTTTAGCTGGAAGACTTATAATGACAGCTACTTTTTTCTTAGGAGTTATAGGGCTATTTAAATTGTTTACCTGATCTTGATTTAACTTTGGTAAGTAAAATCTATAAAGAAAATTGTCCATTTCATTTAGATTTCCAATTTTGTGGAATACAGGCTTTTGAAGTAAGACCGTATCCAAATTAACAAAATATGAAATAAAAAGGGGGACATCACAACAGACATGCAGGAAATTCAACTTTTTTCTTATAGAGTCAAGTTTTCATGAGATATTCTGAAATCAACTGAAGGTCAACTTATTGTACACACTACTCAAGGATGGACTTGTTCCTATACTGCTCAGTTTTCTTCACGCAACTGACCATAATTGCCTTGGCCACTGTATTGTTCCTTTCTGCCTTTAGCTCTCATAGAAAAGGAAGCTGAGCTCAGTGTTCTTTCATTGGTTGGGAGAAATGAAGCTGTCTTGCTAAAATCCTTATGAGTCCTCTGGAGCCTTCCTTCCAAGAGGCTGGTCCAGTCCTTTGTTAACTGTTAGCTTTTGATTTTCAGCTCTTAGCCACTTGAAGCAATCATCTTTGTTGCAGTCATAGTCTTTCTCTTACTTTCATGCTTTGAGGAGATCACCATGGCATTTTCCAGGTGACTATTCTGGGAGAGTGACCCTGCATTTTTCAGGAGTTAAAACATTGGAATGCCTGTATTTTACTAGTGGACCCTTTGTGTTCACTTCTTCCTGTTTGCTATGCCCAACCCGCATTTCTGTAATGTAGTAGACCATCATGATGATCTGTAAGATGACAAAGTCATAAAATCCCTTATAGATTGCACAGATTGTTTTCTGGATTACTCTGGTGAAAAGTGAAATGTAGCTCTAAGAAGACCAAGGCAGTCTAAGGTCTCCTCAGCTAGAGAAGTTCAATTTATTGATGACTGCAGATTCTTAACTTCCCATGTAGAGCATTTGCTTGAGACACTTCTTTAGACACTTGGAATTTAAAGATCCCTCTCTGTTCCTTTGGGTGTTAGTCTGAAGCTTCAGAATATTCTTATCAAGAAACCCACCCTTAATTCAATCAAGATAGTTTCTTTCACTGTGGGAGGGTAGGAGCACAACTTTGGTGCGTACCAGTTAGCACAAGCAGCCAAACCACAGGCTCACTGTCCCTGGAGACATCATTCCCATTATAGCAGTCAAGTGTAGCCTTCATCTGTGTGCTCAGTCTTCCTTTCTGTAGATACATGGCAATTTAAACAATCATTACACCATTGTAAAACATATTTAGTCTAAGGAGAAAGTCTGCACCAAATCAAAAATCAAGAAAATGAGGTGTCTAATCCAAGAATCCCATCTCAGGATCATGCACTTGTCAGTCGGATGCTATTGAGATAAAGAGATGCTGTGCTCCTTTTCAGAAGAAAAAGACTTAGCACAGGGGATTTAGCTATCAGGCATCAGAAGACTGGAGAACAAGGCAGTGAGGTTAATCTAGTTACTCTGAGAAGCAGCTACTGCTTCAGGTATGTAGAAGCAAAGGTTGCCTCACTACAGTGCAGGGGTAGGGCCAAGAGGCTCTGTTGCTGAAGTCAGAGTCACGGATGCAGGACTATAACTTAATGAGCTGTGTCTCTGAGGAAGTGGCCATCATCATGAGGACAATTTCGGACCAGAAGTGATTCCTTTTCCTTGTGTCCAATCTTCTTCCTGTTTACTCTAAGCAGAAATCAACTCAGGTAGAAAACTAGCCTGGGAAATGCCACATGTAAAATCTGCATTTTTCTTCCTCCTTGAGACTATAGAAATGTAACTGAAACACAAGAGGCAAATAGATAATCAGTATAGACACTTAATGCTTCTCAGACCTTAATTTCCTTATATCCAACCTATAATAATCCTTTACTGGTCAACTCATTGAAATGTTCCTTTCCTTGGTTGCTGTGGCTTCTATTGAGTACCCCACTTTTTGCTTCCACTAGAACCTGTTTTGACAGCTCCTCTATGTCCATATTATGCCAATATGATTTAGAATATTTTCCTTGTCCTCTTGAACATTTGTCTTCTCAAGGGTAATGTCTCTGCAACACTCACCCTTGCATTCTCAGTGCTTTCTAAATATATCAGTGTGTCTTTACCACTCAACTGAATGGAAGCATGAACTTTTGTTGACTCTGATTCTTTTATATTTTCATTTTTAAAATTCATTATAATTTATTCATATTATATCCCAATTCTTAGCCCCTCTCTTGTATCTTCCCATTCTCACCTTCCCTTCCTCTTCAGCCCTATTCCCCTCTCCTAGACCACCGTCTCCTCCATCTGACAACAGCCTATCAGGTCTCCTCAGATAGCCTGCATCCCTTCCTCATTGTGCCTTGAAGCCCTCCCTGCCAATGGGAAGTGATCAAATCTTGGGCACCAGAGTTGATGTTAGAGGCAGTCCCTCTTTTCTCTGCTCCCCCAACCTTGGAGAATGAGCTGTCCATTGGCTATATCTTAACAGGGGGTCTAGGGTCTTTGTATGCATTGTCCTTAGTTGGTGCATTAATTTGTGCACCTCTCCCTGGCTCCAGATCCACCAGGCTTGATGTTCTTCCAGTGGGGCTCCTGAACCCTCGGGTCCTTCCATACCTCCATTTTTCCATACAACTTTCAGTGCTCCACCCAGAGTCCAGCTGCAAGTCTTAGCATTTGTCCAGATCCCCATTGAGTAGAATCTCTCAGAGGACATCTATGTTGGGCTAACATCCACTTATAAGTGAGTATATTCCAAGCATGTCTTTCTGAAGCTGGGTTACCTCACTCATTCTTGTGAGGATGGTTTCAAACAGAACTTTGGAGTTGATTTTTCCAGTTTCATGACCATGAACTCTGTTGCCTTTCCTTATTTGTCAACCAGGAAAAATATATGTGTATATATAATACTGAAGGGCATTTACAATAAAGTTGGCCCCATCATTGAAGTTGCCAGGTGGAATATTTAGGTTTTTATTGCTGTGGTAAATACCATGAGAAAGCCAACCTATAGAAGAAAGTGATGTAGTTTGGCTTATGGAGTCAGAGGGTTAGAGCCCATAAGGGCAGAATAAAAGCATGTTGGCAAGAACAACTGGGAGCTCACATCTTGAGCTGTAAATAGAATAAAACAGAGGACACACTGGGAATGATCTTCTGAAACATTCTGAAAGCCTGCTTATATACACACCTTCTCTACAAAGCCACACCTTTTCCATAAGGCCACACCCCCTTTGCCTTCCCAAACAGTACTAATGGGGAAACTAAGTATTCAAATGCCAAGGACATGTGGATGACAAATCTCATTAAGACCACCACACAAGGATCTCAAGACCCCTTTACATTGTTAACTGCTAATACCAGATGTTAAAAGCTATGCAATTCAGAAATTGGGTGTTGTCTTTGGAATGTTAGTATCAATAAACACAGAGGAGATGTTCTGTGGAGATTGAATATATTAAACAGAAGTATGACCAATTGCAATTTAAGGAATAAGACCCGAAACATTATCTTCCATCAGAATTGCCTTCCTAACCCACCTTGAATGGTTGAAATTCATCTGAATTTGTTTACTATGCTGGGTTTTCTGCTTCAGATTGCAGGCCAGTACTACCCAAATAAAGGAGGGCATCTGATGGGACTATAAATGACATAATGTAATCATATGAACAATTAAGAGTAATATGCATTAATTATTTTAGATTTGAATTAAGGAGTCATTATTGACACACAACATCACAGTAAGGTGCAACTGCTATACTTTACCCTAGGAGCTGAGAGACATTTGTACTTGTGTAGATACTCAGACATAGACTGGATGAGACTCAAATGTACTCTGTCTGACATATCAAAAACTAAAGGAGGAACTATCCTTAAAATCAGCATCTTAAGAGTCAAATGGAATTTTGGCAAGACTAAAAATATCCCATAGGTTTATAGGAGTTGATGGACTAGTGGACATTAACATTGAGAACACTGGGCAATGACTCTCTTTCCTTTGGATTTTGCTAGTGTGTGGTCTTTCAGAGTTTTGCCAGGGATTGACTTGCTTGGACCTGGTCAATCCTAAAGTATTAGTCTTATTCACATCTTTTTGGTTTTGTATTTGCATCAGTAAACTTTGAAATTAATTCACTTAGTGCTCTGTTCTTCATTCATCCATGTCTCTTTCGTTCTATGTCCACCACCATACTTTGTTACCAACACCTGCTTCTGTGTTTGCGAAGGGCTACTTGGAAAGTTTTCAGATGGACTGGAGCATCATGTACACCCAGAAAGCTCCTTTTTACTCTCCCCAAGCCAGATAGAATGGTTTCTCATCAAGCCCCAGGAATCTGCTCATCTCTGACTTCCAAGCACCAGGACTTCCAGTGCAAGCCACCACGTCGATGGTTTTTAGTTGGGTCCTGAGGACTGAACGGTGGTGCTTGTGCTGGTAAAACAAGTACTTTCCTGAACAAGTTATCTCTCCAGCCCACTTGCATTTTCTGGTTTCCATTTCTGTGGTAACAACCTGAATGGGACATTGCTATGTTGTAAGAATTTACATGCTAGGAGAGCAATAAAAATGAGTGTTTTGAGCAGGATGTACACGTTTGTTATGTCTATTATGCATGGTTTCTGTTGTTTTCTAGTTTTTTTTCCTTTTAGGGGAGGTGCAATCTGACTAGCACACAGTAATTAATTGCCTTTTGGGTTTACTTAGTGTTCCTTAGTAACTTATGAATAAAATCTAACTGTGTGTTTATGAATCTTGAACACTGTTGAGAATAGATTTTTCAGTCCCATTCCGTACTTGTCACATAGTTAAATAATCTGTCATTACCTCATGTGTTACTGAGCATAGAATAAGTGACTAGTCAACCACAGTAGATCAGACAGCCAATAGAACCACCTGATATTCCTGATTAGATATGATGACACTAATTGTGTACGTTTGTGGCGTGTGATGTGGGAGGGGTGGAAAGGACAAGGGGAGATGTTCGGCAGTATTTCATTTGGGAACACATTTCCAATATGCTGCTGGAACTTCTTGTGTGCTGAATGTTGGGGGACAATTTGCTGTAGGACTCTCATGTGTTTACCTATGAACAGAAGTACAGAAACACTGTGTTAGCTGTCCTCACTCTGGGTCTTCTCAAGGAAGTTGTATTAAGATAGATATGGACTCTTCCCCTGAGGCAAAGGGTGGGTTTATTTATAGACTATTGTGCTAATGTTTCTTCTATTACAAAGATCAAACACACTTTCCATCCACTAAACAGAGTCAGGTTCTCGGAGCCTGCCACCTCCTTCAGTGAAACCCTATGACTGTGCAGGCACCATTGGTCTCTCTTATGTCACCCTCTGGGAAGGGGGCTTAGGGAACTTGGAAAGTATTGATAGGTTGTCTTCCACGCCTGCTGTTAGTAATACACTCCTTTGTCCCTGGCTGAGGAGGCTGCTAGCCTCAGTCATGTCTTGGTATACTTGTTACCAGATGACATTGTATATTTACCTGGATTTCTTCTATTTAGCATTAGGTAAAACATTGACAGAGTTAAATGGCTTTGATGAACCATTGTAAAGAAGATGTAGTTACTTACTGAGAAAGCATATTCTAAATTAACCCATAGGCTGGGCAGGCATTACATCTGCAGAGGACCCAGTTAGGTTCTCAGCACCCACATCAGGTATCTTACAACTCCAGTTCAAGAGATCTGAAGTCCTCTTCTGGCCTCTGTCTAAACCTGCAGCCACAAGTATATCTCATCACATGTATATACATAATTAAAAATAAAATTAAAAAATTTAAGAGTTAATCCAACACATATTTTCTACAGTAGTAAAAACAAACTGTTCTAGTCATTTCATTTATCACCAGTGATTGATTCTTGAAGCTGTACCTAGTGTGTGTGTGTGTGTATGTGTGTGTGTGTGTGTGTGTGTGTGTGTGTGTGTGTGTGTGTGTATTTAAATATTTCCCAGATAAAAAGTTCATGAATGCTTTGGATATAATTGACTTTAATTATTTAGTACAACTTTAGGCTAAATATTATGAATGGGGCTTCCCAAAGATGGTGGCAAGGTTTAATGAGGTGTAATTACAGGTCCTTAGATATTTGTATGAGGAGAAAGCTTACCGTATACCACAGAAGCATTTTATGTATGATGATGACTGACATAGCCCATTATGGAATTTGAACACGCTTAATTGTCCAAGAAAAATAATTGAAAATAATCCTTTAGATGTCAAAGTGTAGCAATTTTTCATTTGACTGTGTCAGTTGTTATTTAATGTCTCTTCTCGTTGTACACGTGCTTTTTTGGTGGCTCATTAGTTATGTCACTGCAAAAAGAAGATTTTTTAAACATTATTGAAGAAGAAACTTTTATTTTCCGTATGCTGAAACTTGAGTTACACAATGACACTGGCATTAAAGCAATCGAAAGGTATCAGCACGACCCGAGCGCTTGTCTAAATAAAGGGCAAACTTGAAATAGGTGTAATGATAATTTATCAGTTGTAGTTTTGAAAACTCATATGAAGCTAGGGTATATTTTGGGAAAGGTTTTTGAAATTATCATTCATTCAGTTTATGATATGCCTATGATGTTAATAAAAATTTTACTGTTAATGATCTTATTACTAATAAGAATTTTAGTAGCAGTGATCTTAGTATGAATAAGAATTTTACTATTGATTAGTGCACTTTATAGCTAATTATAATTGGGAGGTACAAAGTGCAACTGAGGTGTATGGGTGGGAAAAGAGAAAACCTTGGAATGAGATAAGCACAGACATGGGTGTATTACTGCACACTTGTATGCTTAATTCCAAGGTTTAACATTTGAAACGTAAGATAGAATTAAAACTGTTTATGAAACTTAGACTACCTATAAGTTAAAGCCACATATTTACTAAATAATGCTGCACTGTTCTGTGACGTTGTGGGGGAGATGTAAAGATACTAGGCCCCAATAGAGAGGACGCCAACAGACTGAAGAGAGGATTCCACTCATGCCCAGCTTGGCGAACCAATGGCTTCACTGGACCAAAATAGTCCTGATATGCAGTAACTGCCCTCCCCCCTTTACTTACTCTCATTCTCAAGACTACATTCCTCTGGGGCTGAATTATGAACAGCTGGTTAGGGAGTATGTCTGGGATCTTGGATGAGAACTCCTGACCTAGGTCTTGTGCTCCACTATGGAGAGAGAGAGTGAGAGAGAGAGAGAGAGAGAGAGAGAGAGAGAGAGAGAGAGAGAGAGAGAGAGAGAGAGAGAGAGAGAGGAAAGAGAGAGAGAGGGAAGAGAGAGAGAGAGAGAGAGAGAGAGAGAGAGAGAGAGGGAAGAAAAAGCAGAGAGAGGGAAGAGAGAGAGAGAGAGAGAGAGAGAGAGAGAGAGAGAGAGAGAGAGAGAGAGAGAGAGAGAGAGAGAGACTTAATTTTCAGACAACATCTATAAATGCTGTACCTGCAGTCTGACTTTTGATAAGGGTTAAATAGCATCCGACTCAAGGTCACATTTCTCTGGCAAGGGCCTGGCATGCAGGTATCCATTACAGTGACAAAAAGTCTGTGTGCTTTGTAGTCAGCTTAGAAAAGGCAAGTGTGACATGGAGAGAGCTTCTGGATTTGTTGGCTCGTACAAGTGATGTTTAACAACCTTATGGTGGAAGGTGAAGCGGATCCAAAGCCGAACAGCATGAGAAGTGTAAAAATGCCCCAAAAATGTGATAGCAGGAAAATACCCCAACTGATCTGCAGTGGTTGAGTCATCAGGGCTCCAGGGTGTCTGTTGTTATCTGAGCCAATTGGATGAGGATGTAAGCCGGGGTCTCTACCTGGCTGTGTGGGACATGGTCATGCCACCTTCTGTGGAGCATGGACTAAGACTTGGAAAGGGACTTGCCATCTGCACATTCTCTTTTCCCTTTGGGTGTTCTGCTTCTGTTTTACGACTAGCCATGGTAAGGGGATGGATTTACTTCTAAGGCAGCCCTTTTCATCTGCAGAGAAACATTTCTCACTGCCGTAGGATCTTGGCTGCCTACCCTCCCACTTAAATCCTTTTTTATTCTCTATCATCCCTTCATACTTAAAGTCCTGCAGAAGACTGCAAGCTTCTTTCATGATTGTTTGCTTTATAAACCACCCTTAGGAGCCTCCTGCTGCAACTCCCTTGATCTCAGGCTCACTGCCACACATTTCTCAAGGCAAAGGGAAATGCAGAAAAGTTCCCTTTCTCTTATCCAAATTCTACTCCAAGACAGGAAGACTATTGACATTTATTTATATGTGAGATTAGTAGTAAATGGTAATTATTATTTATAAATCTAAAAAAATATAGAGTTTATATGAATGATGAACCAGTACATCAAATCTAAAACAATGAAAAATAAAAATCACAATGATTCATTATCTTTTACTTTCTAAAACTCACTGGGGCCTCACTGGGAATAGGATTTGCTTATCTTATAGGGGATTTGAGTTCAGTTCCTAGGAGGATGGCTTGCAGCTCTGTTAGTCCAGCTCTGCTGTATCCAATGCCCTCTTCGGACATCCATAGACACCAGCACTGATGTGGCATATGGTCACAAGGATATACTCATGCACATAATTAAAAAGATGTCTTTAAAATTTGGGCCCAGGGGTCCTGCTCAAACTAAGGCACCAGCCAAGGACAATACAGGAGGTAAACTTTAAACCCCTTCCCAGATCTAGCCAATGGTCAGAATATTCTCCACAGTTGAGTGGAGAGTGTGATACGACTTTCTCACGTACTCTGGTGCCTCACATTTGACCATGTCCCCTGGAGGGGGAGACCTTGTGGCACTCAGAGGAAGGACAGCAAGTAGCCAAGAAGAGACTTGATACCCTATGAGAATATATAGGGGGAGGTAATCCCCCTCAGGAACAGTCATAGGGGAGGGGAATAATGGGAAAATGGGGGGGGGGAGGAATGGGAGGATACAAGGGATGGGATAAACATTGAGATGTAACAAGAATAAATTAATAAAAAAAATAAAATTATTGGTGTACCTATACTTCTTATTTAGTAACCCATTTGTTTGCATATGCATCAACTAAATTGTTTATTTTTAATTTCATTGTATGTGGGCATGTCCCCATGTAAGTGTGTTTACATGTGTGTGCCCCACAGAGGCCTTAAGAGGGCCTTGGTTTCCACGGAGTTAGAGTTACAGGCAATTGAGAATTGCCTGACCTGGAGACAGAACTCCACTTCTTTGAAAGAGTAACAAGTGCTCCTAATCACTGAGACAGCTTTTTGGTCTTGATTTATATCTGTTTTTATACCACTTTTAGGTGAAACACACACACACACACACACACACACACACACACACACATGCATGCGTGCAAGCGCGCACATATATACACACACAAAACAGAAAATTGTCCCTTTTTCATGAGCACATAAGTTGAACAAAGAGATCACTTTATTCAAGTGAAACTGGTTGCAACTAGATAGCCATCTAATAAAAAGGATGTCTACAAAAATTATTAAGCAAACACAGTAATGAATGCATATTAGGTTTTGAAATTATCCACAAACTTGATGAGAATATTTATCAGGTCTACTGGCTGTTGTACAAAAAATAGATTAGAAGGTAGAGATAATAAAAGCTAAGTGTTAAAAGTGTTTTTTATTCCATCATTAGAAATTCTTAGGGTTGGGGAGATGCCTCAATGGTTAAGAGCATGTGCTGTTCTTCTGGAGAACCCAGGTTCAGTTCCAGGCAACCACAGCAGGAGGCGCACAGCACCTGTGACTCCAGCCCCAAAAGATCTATCTGGTAGCCTCTTTTGCCCTGTGTGGGCACCTCCATGCGTACAGTATAAATCCACACAGACACATACATAAACAAAGTATAAAAGGTAATAAAAAATTAAATGTTTTAGTGTAGGAACCATGATGTCACTATGTGCCCACCTTGTCTTTTCTTTGTTCCTTGGGGATGGAATTGTTGAGAGGTTAGTTGATATTGAAGGGACTTTTATGTTCAAATGTTAAAAGTCATTCTGATCTTCTATGAGATAAGCCTTCTCTTCTTCACTAACACATCCTTGGGTGTTCTACTGGAAGGTAGATGTCAGAGAACATGGTACAGGCATGCGTCATACCACAAAATGCAGGAGGTGTAAGGATTGCTTTGCTTGGTTGTCGCCTACATTTAGGGAAAGGAGATTGCTATATAGTGAGCCTAAGCACTGGAACTAAAATAAAGGATTGCTAGACAACAACCCACAGATGGGAGCAGGAGAGATGCCTCAGCAGTTAAAAGCACTGGGTGCTCTTCCAGAGGACCTGGTTCAGTTCCCAGCACCTGGAAGCCCTCTCTCAACTGTGTGTAACTCCATCTAGGCATTAGGTATACACAAAGTGCACAGAAATATATGCAGACAAAATACCCATATCGATAAATAAAAATAAACCTACTTGATAAAAGTTCATTTGCTTTGATAACTATATACATTTATTTCTAGGGAGGAGTTTTAGAGAGAAGGATGATATAGTTAAGAGGAGCTGCATTATTCATGCCCCCAAACATGAACCACATCAACACTATACATTTCTATGTTCTCATTACAATGAGCATTGTGGATGGTAGCAACTGTACTGAAGTAAGAGAATAAGCATTAATGGGTATGGCCAATTATACTGCCTGATTATATTCCTCCTCCTCCTCCTCCTCCTCCTCCTCCTCCTCCTCCTCCTCCTTCTTCTTGTTTGATTTTGTTTTTTGAGACAGGTGTAGCTGTGGCTTTCCTGGACTCCCTTTGATGACCAGGCTGGCCTTGAACTCACAAAGATCCACCTTCCTTTGCCTCCCTGAGTGCTGGGATTAGAGATGAATGTCACCGAGCCTGGCACATTTTCTTAATTATAAATATCAAAAGCAAGACCTGACATGCATGTTGACCAGTTTTGTTCAGGTTCTGTAACTAGGCAAATAACTGAGATCAGACTGCCCAAATATCAGAGTATTCATCAGGGCAGCTTTGCCTTAGTCATTACAGGGAGGAGCAAGCAAGCTGCAGATTGGGTGATTCTTAGTTAGAGTTGTTTTGAGGGAAGGGAATGCTTCAATCATTTATTTGAATAGGATTTTCCCCTTGTGCTTAACTGGATTCAGGAGACCAATCTATTTAAACTTAGTGAAACAATCAGAAGAAATGCTTTTTAAAAGTAGCTCTCAGTCACGGGTGCAAATCTAGGAAACAAAATGTCATATCCAGGCCTTATGAGCAAGAGGTGAATTGGGCCTCTTCTCTTTTCTTTTCTTCCCTTCCCTTCTCTTCCCTTCCCTTCCCTTCCCTTCCCTTCCCTTCTCTTCTCTTCTCTTCTCTTCTCTCCTCTCCTCCTCTCCTCTCCTCTCTTCTTCTCCTCTCTTCTCTTCTCCTCTCCTCCTCTTTTCTTTTCTTTTTTTCTTCATCATTATTTGCTTCAGGGAAATAATGAATAGGAGAGTATTTTTAGTAATATTTGGAGCCATATTTTGGCATTCTAGTCCAAGCTTTGACTAGTTCCTTGCCAGTTTTGTTCTTGAAGCACAAGTTGAAAGCCACATGGAATACATACTGGGTTCCAGAGGCAAGGCATTTAATGTAGGGATGCCTATATATGAGAATAAGCAGAAAAGGGTTATTAGGTTCTGTGTGAGATAATAGTACCAAGACACATCCAGTTAGTAAACAGTCTGATGGAGTGTAGGAATGGAAGTGTGGTGGTTCTTTGATAATGGGACTAGGGCTGTGCCATAATGCCAGAATCATTTTATGAGTAGTGTCTTAAGTGTTCTTATGAATATTGGAGAGATCAGGAAAATTTGGGGAAATAAAAGTGTTGCAATGCTTCTGAGCACTTTGCATATGTTCTCCCTCTGGATGACAAGATCATTGGAAGTGCAGATTGAATATAGAGCATCAGAGGTTTCTGGAGTGAAAATAGCTGGACTCTTCATCATATTGCTCACAGTGATGCTTATCTCCTCTAGGCAGCCACGGGACATACAGGAGCTTCCTTCACTTCTTGTATAGCTCATACTGCAGCATGTTATCTCAAGGCACCACGGTGGCATGCATGCGATTTGACACACCCAAGCTCTTACATTCCTTTTTATAGAGTCTTCAGATCCACAGAGACAGGAAGACTGAAGCTACTGTTTGATGTGAGTTTTGGTATTTGAGAGGCAATTTGGCAGTGGGTCATTTATAACTGATGATAAGGTTTGAACAAAGACAAAAACCAAATAGAAAGAGAAGAAAGACAGTGCATAGGAAGACAGTTGAGCTCAAGATATGGGAACAAAAGTCTGTCAGGTCTCTCAAGTGACATAAGAGCATTTTGAGGCCATGCAGGGGAATGGAAGACTTAGAAATTGGATGGCTTATGTTCCTTGCCATATGGATGCACAGGGCTGATTGGTATTTTTTCATCTTTAAAGTCTCTGTTGACTGTAGCCTATGGTCTATTTTTTTTTCATTTTTCTGCAAGTTAATGATGAAGCTTGTGAGTAGACCATTAGAATTGGCAGTGAAAATTATCTATCAACAGAAGTGAGAACTGAGGAAAAGGCCATCTGTGAAACTGAAAAAAAAAAAAAAAAACAAACAAATACTACGTCTTCTAGCATGGCATTGTATCTTCATTTAAGCTACACAAAAAGGCTTCTTTAATGGCACTGGAAGGGATGGAAGATCCCAGAGGAAAGGGCGTGACAAACAAAACTAATAAGAAAGGTTATAGAAACAAGCAAAAAGCTCACTGGATTCCATCCAAAGTTTATGAATATGTTTCTAGGTAAATGAAGACCACAGGAAAAGAGGGAGGATGCACAATTCATAATAGTAAAAGACACACTAAAAGGAATATCTACATCATCAGAAAACAAAGGAGAAACCCTACATTATTGGTCATTGGGGAAATGAAAAGTAAATTTATAGTGAGATACCACTTTACTATCTTAAAGATAGCTATTATTAAAAAGATGAGAAATATTGATAAAGATGTGGGAAAATAATCCATTACTCTTCTGGTAGCTGTGTGACATGGTACATCTTTTCTGGAGAACAGTTTGGAGGCAAGATCCTTTAAAAGTCATATAGAGATTGCCCATAGAAACTACAGTGGAGTTCTTGGGACCATATCTGAGAAGAATCAAAAACCTGTTTACACAAAAGCTTATAGGTCTACACAGGCATTATTCATAATAGCTTAAATGTGGAAACTGTAAAATATCCAACACTGTCAGAAAGATGAATAGAGTATATTAACTCCCTAAAATAAAATGTTTCTAATCTATTCAAGGGAATAAATAATGGTATTTAAAAACCTCAAAGCCTGCCCCCAGGGCCATACTTCTTCCAACAAGACCACATTTTCTAACCCTTCCCAAATAGTTCCACTAACTGGAGACCAAGTACTCAAATGTATGAGCCATGGGAGCCGTTCTCATTCACACCAACACAATGAGATAAATATTAGATTGTACAACAGAAAGTCACAAGTCCACTTAAATAGAAGCAGGAAGAATAGAGGGTGGCAGTTTAGGAAGGAATGAACAGGATGGACAGGAGAAGTTAGGTGGATTTCATAGAGCTTGTGTGCAGAAGTGCAAACATGTTGAGTGTTTTTGACAAATAGTAGAGTCAGAGCTGCATGGAGCATAGAGGCTGAATGTTGAACTCAAAGCTAAGCCAGAAGCAGTTGATATCATGTAGCTAGCTAGCTGCAGTGGCATCAGCAGCAACTAAAGCAAAAGGGGATGCCTTACCCAGGTTAGAATGGAGAACAAAGCATCTAACAAGACTTTGGATTCCCTTGTGGTTTTAGGTGAAGGTATGTAAATCAATCTTTTTCCTCTGCACATAAAGAAGAGAAAGAAAAATGGAGGTTGTGAGAAGATAGCTCAAGAGTAGAGGAAGATGATAGAGGGGGATTGATGTTTTGCAATGCCAGACAGAAGCCAACTCCAAAGTGTGGGTTTGAGGATGTTTTTTTCTGGTTACACTGTAGAAATGGAAACAATAATGGAAAAATCAGCAATCTAGGTATGACATCAGCCACCAATTCTGTAAGACTCTGTGTGTTTGCATTCATCTAGTGAACAGAGTAATCCCTTCACAGGAAACAGTGTGTCCCAGGTAACCTTTTGGGGAATGCACAACTGTATTTGTCCTTGGAAAACTTATGTCTGTCGTAGGCAAGAGTTTGTAATAAATATCAGATGGGTATAACAAATAAGTTGCCAAAATCAGGTGAGCAGAGAGGAAAGTAATTTGCACATTGGACAAGGATTTCAGGAGGTTAAAGTCTTCTGATTTATACTTAGGGCCCAAGGGAAATAAGTAGGGGCTTCAGTAAACCTTTGAGCCATGACATAGTATTGATTTTCATAGGAAAAGAAAAACTAGAGTGCACTGGTGTGAAGGGGAAAAAAAGAAATAGGCATTGATGACAATAATGATAATGGTATTATTTTTGCTAGATGCCAGGTGGTGTTAGAATACGAAACAATAGGGGATCTGGAAAAAATGTCTATTGCTCTCAGATTTTGGACTACCTTGTTTTACCTGCTACATCCTCCTTTGTAAGATGACAGATGGTTTTCTAGTCATTGGATATTGAGCTAAGAGACCTTAAATGGTAAGGGGGTTTCTGGTTTACATGATACAGTGGCAACCTTGTGAGTAACATGGAAGAATGTATTTCCTATTTGAGAGGTTTAAAGGGGTTGGTTGTTTCAATCTTGCCTGCACTTGAAGACTTAATGGGGTTCGGGGAGTTTAAGGAGGAACAGCAAGGTAAGTATTTTGAAAGGCAGAACGTTTAATGGTGAGGCTCTCAGAGAGCAAAGAATGCTTATCTCCATTTGGACAATTGAGCTCAGAAATTCTTATTGGGGCAGTGGAAGCAAGCAGAGTGATGCCAGGCTCTGAAAGGCTCTAGGGAGAAAGAAAAGAGATGAAGTGAAAGCAAGCCTTGTGGTCCAGCAAATTCTGCACTGCTTGTGACTGGGACAAACTTAATGGACCCACACTAGAGTTCACTGCTTTGCCTGCTAGAAGCGTGTATGTGTGGGGATGCTGCTGCTAGGGAGGACAGCATTTTGCCTTGGTAAATATGGGATTACTTGTGGACTTAAGAGAGGAATCCCTCAGAGGAAAGTCATCAAGGACAATGATGTTGGGGACAGTGTTCCCTTCTACATTTCCTGGCCACACAACTCTGAATCCAGTGCTGTCTTTTCCTTTGCAGTGCCTGAAATCATTTTTGTTTGTGGAGGCCGGAGATGGAAGAATTTGCTGGCTTATTTTTTTCTCTCTGTTTAAATTGTGCTACTGTAAGCTTGACTTATATTAGTTGCCTCTTCCTTCCAGTGGATTCCTATGGTGTTGAGTTAGTGTATGCATTTCCAAGAAAAGGACATTTGCATCACATTCTTGTATAATATCTCTCATTTATAGGCATGAGTCATGAGTGAAACTAATGATATAATAAATCAGAAGAGAGACCAAAAATATTTCCCTGAAACATCTTCCATTCTGCATATCATCTATAGACAAATTCATCCTGTTAGTCCCCAAACCTTGAATCCTTGGCTAGTGAGCTGTTATGAACAAGGAGAGGGGTGGACTAGATCACTCCTTTAGAGCTTCACAGCCTCTGTATGAGGATGGAGGGCATTCTGATTTCTTTGGAGCTCCCTTTGAGGACTGGCCAGTTTGGGTCTTTTAAAAATAATACATATGCAAAATGCAATTTATACCTCAAAAGGGATCAGAGATAGTTTATTCTGTAGCTGAATATAAGTCATCATGACTCAGAAACACAGATTTATGTTTTCTTAGATTTCATGTTCTAATGTAAAAGCAATTTAATGAAGTTTTTTATAATAACAGAACAAAGAAAGTCATCAATTAAGACACTTTGCAAAAACATTGGCTGAACCATCAGAGAGGCAGGGTACAGCCATGCGTAGGAATCTCAGGTGGAGGCCTCAGGTACTCTTGGTGGAAAGTAGGGTTTCTTAAGTTAATTTGTTCCCAATTTAGGTGTTTTCCTTCAAACATGCTTGTGACAAATATTAATTCTGTCAGAGGGGTGGTCAGAAAATGGCTACTTAGGAGGCTAAAGATAGCCCAAGATAAACTCTAATTAGGCTCTAGACATGAAATATTCCTATCTCTTCCACATCACACAGTTCTAATCAATCAGCATCTGCCAACACAATTTCTTTCCAATAATTCTCATTCATAAAAGTGACATACTTAATGCTCACTATTACTTTCACAAGGTGATATAAATTAAGAAGCAAAGAGCAATATCCCTGAGGACCATGCTGTGTTATTAGTAAATTCCTTATTTTTAGTGGGGTTCATAAATCCTGTCATGACAAGCATATACCTCTGATTGTGACTGAGGCTGACACCGGGCTTTGTACAGATGGAGAAGGGTCTTGTGACATCAGTCACAAATTGGTAAGATGCAGTCATATTGATGTAGGAAGTAATGGAGTAAGGGAGCTGTGTGGGGCAGGGAGGCACAAATAAAGAGGAATTCATAGTGTAGGTAGAAGTAAAGGGATAAGACTAGTGTGGTGCACACCAAGGCTTACAGGTAAGGAAAGGGTTGGAGAAAGGGATAGACTGTAGTATTAAGACTGTTCATTTTGAGATACTGAGATATTTTATGTCATTATTTAGTTTCCTAGCCCAAAACAAAATAAGCTAATAACTGGTCATAAGTCTTGTAGTTTACTATTTTTATTTATTTATTTTTAGTTAGCAAACAATATAGCTGCAGCTGTCAGTGTGAAATTTTCTTTTTTGTACATATATGTCACTATACTTTGCTCTTCTTTTCTCACTCTATCTGGTCCATATATTTAAAATAACCCCTTGACATTAGCTACCTTTCTGAGGAGGTCTGTGTGATACACAAGCATCTTTGGGCTTGGATCTCTCTTCTCCAGCTACTCACTAGTCTGTCCCATCTGGGTCACAGACAGTGAACCAGCTGAAGTGAGTGGGCGCTGGCCACAACCCACATTGTCCACCATACTGAGAAGGCCTGATGGGCACACAAGAAGCTTTAGGCTTGGAGATCTCTTAGCCTGCTTCTCTCCTGCCTGACCCAACTGGGACACAGACTGAAACCGGGAGAACTGACCTGGATGCAGGATCTAACATTTATCATCCCCCATCCTGAGGAGGTCTCTGTGGAGCCTAAGAAAGTAGTTTTTGGCTTGGAGCTCTCTTTGCCTGTTTCTAACCTCCCTGGGTTACCTGGGACAGAGACAGTAACCTATCCAAGGGATCTGTAGACTTGCTAACACCAGAGACAACAAGCAACAAAACTTAAAGCCATATGACACCACCAGAAACCAGTGTTTCTATGACAGCAAGCTCTTAAGTGTAAGAAGAATATTTTAAATCTGAGGAGATGAAAATGATAGAAGCCTTAAAGGAGGAAAGTATATCACTCAAAGAAATACGTATAAATACATTCAAACAAATGAAGGAATATAAAGAATGAATATAAAGAATGGCAGGAAAATGCAAAGGGGAGAAAGAAATGAATAAAACTATTCAAGACCTAAAAATGGAATTAGAAATAACAAAGAAAACACAATATGAGGCAATGCTGGCATTGGAAAAGCTATGGAAGAGAACAAGAAATGCAGACATAAACAACACCAACAGAATACAACAGATAGAAGAGAGAATATCAAGTGTAGAAGAGATGGTTGAAATAATCCATATATCCATCAAAGAAAAATTTAAAACTAAAAACTTCCTGACACAAATCATCCAGAAAAAAAATCTGGTAAACTATAAAAAGACCAAACTTTAAGAAACAGGAATAGAAGAATGAGAAGACTTCAAGCTCCATGGCCCACAAAATATTTTCAACAAAATCATAGAAGAAAACTCCTTCAACCTAAAGAAAAAAAAAAGGCCCATAAACATATAAGAAGCCTACAGTACTCTAAATAGATGGGAACAGAAAAGAAAATCTTTCTGTCTCATGATAATCAAAACACTAAACGTACAGAACAAAGAAAGATTATTAAAGGCTTCAAGAGAAAGAGGCTAAAGTCACATATAAAGGCAAATCTACCATAATTACACCTGACTTATCAGCAGAGACTATGAAAACCAGAAAGTCCTGGAAAGATGTCATGCAGAAGGAAAACTCCAACCCAAGGAGCCTAAATACACCCAGGAAAACACAGGAAATAAATAACCACACATCTACAAAACCAAAAGCAAGGAAACACACACACACACTAACACCATCAACATAAAAAACAAACAAACAGGAACTAATAACCATGGGTCATTAGTATATCTCCATATCCATGGCCTAAAGTCCCCAATAAAAAGACACAGACTAACATAACAGATGCAAAAACAGGACGCAGTATTCTGCTACATACAAGAAACACACCTCAGCAGTAAAGATAGATATTAACACAGTGTGAAGGGCTAGGAAAGGTATTTCAATAAAATAGACACAAGAAGGAAGCTGGAGTAGCCATTCAAGTATCTAGTAAGATAGAATTTCAGCCAAAACTAATAAAAATAGATGGAGGACAGTTCATAATAATCAAAGGAAAAATACATAAAGAGGACCTCTTGATCCTAAACATCTGTTCCCAACCTTAAGAACACCCACATTATTAAAAGAAACATTACTAAAGCTAAATCACACATCAAAACCCACAAATTAGCAGTGGAAGACTTCAACATCCTGCTCTCACCAGTAGACAGATCATTGAGACAGAAACTAAATAGAGAAATAATGAAATTAATAGACATCATGCATCAGATGGACCTAACAGATCTCTACAGAACATTTCACCCAAAAACTAAAGAATATACCTTTTTTCTCAGTACCTCACATAACCTTCTTCTAAATTGGTTACATACTTGGCCACAAAGCAAACTTCAATGGATATAAGAAGAGCAAGATAAGCCACAGATTAAATCTAGAACTCAACAACAATAGAAACAACAGAAAGCCTAGAAACTCATGGAAACTGAACAACTCCCTATTCAATGACCTCTGGGTCAAGGACAAAATATAAAAAAAGAAATTAAAGACTTCTTTGAAGTGAGTGAAAATGAAGACACAACATACCCAAACTTAAGCACACAATAAAAGCAGTGCTAAGGGAAAGTACATAGCACTAGGCACCTTCATAACTAAATTGGAGAGATCCCATAATAACAACATAATGGCACACCTAAAAGCTCTAGAACTAAAAGAAGCAAACACATCAAAGAGAAGTAGATGACAGGAAATTGTCAAACTCAGGGCTGAAATCAATAAATTAGAAACAAAGAAAACATTTCAAAGAATCAGTGAAACCAAGAGATTGTTCTCTGAGAAAATCAACAAGATAAGCAAACCCTCCGCCAAACTAACTAAAGGGTAAAGGGAGAGTATTCAAATAAACAAATTTAGAAGTGAAAAGGTAGACATAATAACAGACAGACACAGAGGAAATCCAAAGAATCATTAGGTCTTACTTAAAAAGCCTATACGCTACAAAATTTGAAAGTCTAAATGAAATTGACTTTTTTTTTTGGATAGATGTCACTTACCAAAATTGAATAAAGAGTAAGCAAACAAATTTAATAGTCCTAAATCACCTAAAGAAATAGAAACAGTCATCAAAAGTTTCCCTACCAAAAATAGCCCAAGGCTGGATCAAGTTGGAGTAGAATTCTACCAGACCTTCAAAGGAGAGCTAATACCAATTCTCTTCAAATTATTCCACAAAATAGAAACAGAAGGAATAATACCACACTTATTCTATGAGGCCACAGTCACCTTGATATCTAAACCAAACAAGACCCAGCAAAGAAAGAGAATTTAAGACCATTTTTTTCTTATGAACACTGATGAAAAAATTTATTAAAATACTCACAAACCAAATCCAAGAACACATAAAAAATATCATGTCATGGCCAAATTGGCTTCATTTCAGGCATGCAGGTGGGATCAATATACAGAAATCCATCCATGTAATACATTGTATAAACAAACTGAAAGAAAAAACACATGATCATTTCCTTAGATGCTGAAAAATCATTTGACAAAATCCAATACCCATTCATGTTAAAATTCTTAGAGAGATCATGGATACAAGGCACATATCTAAACACAGTAAAGGCAATAAACAGCAAGCCTATAGCGAACATCAAACTAAATGGAGAGAAACTTAAGTCCACTGAAATCAGGGACCCAACAAGGCTTCCCATTCTCCCCATATCTTCAATAGAGTACTTAAAGTCCTGTCTAGAGCAATAAGATAACCAAAGGAGATAAAAGAGAAATGGATGATACAGTATACAGACATGACCTCAAAAATTCTACCAAGGAACTCCTACTGCTGATAAACACCTTCAGCAAAGTAGTTGGATTAAAATCAACCTGATAAAATCAGTAGCCCTCCTGTATATAAAAGACAAACTGGCTGATAAAGAAATTAGAGAAACTATACTCTTCACAATAGCCACCAAAAATATAAAGTATCTTGATGTAACTCTAACCAAGCAAGTGAAAGACTTGTATGAAAAAAACCCCTCAAGTCTCTGAAGAAAGAAATTGAAGATATCAGAAGATGGAAAGATCTCTATGCTCATGGATCAGTAGGATTAACATAGTAAAAATGGCCATCTTACCAAAAGCAATCTACAAATTCAATACAATTCCCATCAAAATGGCAACACAACTCTTTTTGTTTGTTTGTTTGTTTTTGAGACAGCATTTTTCTGTGTAGCCTTGGCTGTCTTGGACTAGCTTTGTAGACCAGTCTAGCCTTGAACTCACAACAATCTGCCTGCTTCTTCCTCTCCAGTGCTGGGATTAAAGGGGTGTGCTGCCACACTTGGCTTGCCAACACAACTCTTTACAGACCTTGAAAGAACATTTCTTAACCTCATATGAAAAAACAAAAAAATAACGAATAGCTAAGACAATCTATACAATAAAAGATTTTTTGGAGGAATCTCCATACCTGATCTCAAGCTCTACTATAGAGCCACAGTAATAAAAAAACCACATGGTAGTGGCATAGAAATAGACACGTGGATCAATGGAATCGAATTGAAGACACAGAAGTAAGCCTAAATACCCATAGACACTTGATTTTTGACAAAGAAGCCAAATCCATACAATGGAAAAGATAATGCAAGTAGACCCATATTTATCACCCTGCACAAAACTAAAATCCAAGTGGATTAAAGACCTCAACATAAAACCAGACACACTAAATCTGTTAGAAGAAAAAGTGGGGAAGAATACTTTCACTGGCACAAGAGAAAATTGTCTACAGAGAATACCAACAGCTCAGGCTCTCAGATCAACAATTAATAAATAGAATCTCATGAGACTGACAAGCTTCTGTAGAGCAAAATATATGGTCAATAGAAGAAAGTGACAGCCTACAGACTGGGAAAAGATCTTCACCAACATTATATTTGACAGAGGGCTAATATCCAAAATATATAAAGAACTCAAGAAATTAAACACCACCAAACCAAATAATCTAGTTTGAAGATGGGGTACAGAACTAAGCAGAGAATTCTTAACAAAAGAATATCAAATGGCTGAGAAACACTTAAATAAATTCTCAACATCCCTAGTTATCAGAGAAATGAAAATCAAAACAACTCTCAGGTTCTATCTTAACATCAGTCAGAATAGCTAAGATCAAAAACTCAAGTGACTGCATGCTGGAGAGGATCTGGAGAAAGTGAACACTCCTTCATTGCTGGTGGGAGTGCAGACTTGTACAACCACTTTGAAAATCAATCTGGCACTTTCTCAGAAAACTGGGAATAGTGGTACCTCAAGACCCAACTATACCATCCTGCGCATATACCCAAAAGATGCTCCACCATACAACAATGATGTTTGTTCATAGCAGTTTTATTCATAATAGCCAGAATCTGGACACAACCTAGATGTCCCTCAACAGAAAAATGAATAAAGAAACTGCGGTACATTTACACAGTGGAATACTACTCAGCTATTAAAAACATAGAAATCTTAAAATTTGCAGGCAAATAGATGTAACTAGAAAAGATCATCCTGAGTGAGGTAACCCAGACCCAGAAAGACATACATGATATATACTCACATAGAGAATATTAGCCACATGATTCAAGATAACCACACTACAATACACAGACATAAAGAAACTCAATAACAAAGTGGACCCTAGGCAGAATACTTAATTCTCAGTCAGAAGGGCAAATAGAATAGACACTGGAAGCAGTTGAAGAGAAGGAACAGGACTGGAACCTACTGTAGAGGTCCTCTGAAAGACTCCACCCAGCGGGTAATGAAGCAGATGCTAAGGCTCACAGCCAAACTTCTGGGTGGAGCATAGGAGTCTTATGGAAGAGTTGGGGAATAGAAGGACCTGGGTGGGACAGGAGCTCCACAAGAAGACCAGTAGAACCAACAAATTTGGGCCTGGGGCATGTATTGCTACAGAGACTGATGCACCAACCAAGGGCCCTGCATGGTGAGGACTAGAGCCCCTGCTTAGAGGTAGCCACTAGGCAGCACAGTCTCCTTGTGAGTACAGAGAATAGGGACTACCTTTGATATGGATCTTGTCCCACTCGTTGATTACTTACCCCTGTCAGGGTGGCATTGCCAGGCCATAGAGGAAGAGGATACAGGCAGTCTAGATGAGACTTGATAGGCAGGGGTCAGATGATAGGGGAGGAGGGCTCTCTCTTTCTGAGGACTAGGGGAAGGGGGAGGGAGATAAAGGAGGGAGGGTAGGACAGGGAGGTGGCAAGCAAGAGGGCTACAATTGGGATATAAAATGAACAAATTAAAAATAAAAAAAACCCTCCTTATTCTGCTGCCATGTCACATATGCTCCATTTTCTTCTCTTGTTTCCTCCATTCAATCTTTATATTTTATGTTCAGGTATTTATAAATGTGGATCTATTTCCCTTACTCTGAGGACATATGTTCTGTGTTTGTGCTTCTGGATCTGGCTTACTTCAATTAACAGGATATCCCCAGTTCCAGTCTTTGCTCTGCAAATGTCATCACTATGTTTTTTATTATGGCCACACCCATATATCACATTTCATTTATCCACTCAATGTTGATGGAGCTCAAGGTTTGCTTATATCTTGACTCCTGTAACAAATGATTCAGTAAACATGTGTCTCTTTGACATGTACCTTAGCAGAAGGCGCAGAGCCCCGACATTGAAGGACATTTATTGGGAGGTCAGAAGTTGGCAGTTCCTTGGTGTAACAAACAGAATGGGGGAGTTCTAGGTTGTCCTTAGTTAAGTGCAGCTTCTTTTGAAGTAGTAAACTGATTGGTTTCTACAGTGCCAAGTTTTGGAAAGGGGTTCAGCAACAGATTGAAAGTCTTATAGCCTCAAAGTTAAATAAAAGCTGGCAATGAAACTCAACCTAAAGTGTTCAGTGAAGACAAAAACCTTTATTCTATGACAGATGCAGATGTCTGGAGCATAGGCATTGGGAGCAGAACTCACAGGACATCCCCGCACTTATATGATGTGTGAATTGGTGGTTACAACTGGGAAATTTGTATTTAATTTTCATTTCAGATTTCCTGTACTTATGAACTAGGGTCTAATAACTGATTTCTCTCTTATAGTTTAGTGAGCAAAATATATTTATATAAAGAAGTGTAAGATCTGTTAAGTTAATGACCGAAACAAATGCTGCTTATGAAAAACAAACCCATAAAAGGATGCAGAGGGCTACAGACTGCCACTATCTCTTAACTCAAAAGCATTTCAGCTCTAGGAATTTCTATAGACATCACTCTTCAAGGATCACAATCTCTCTCCAACCAGAAAGTTGTGGCCCTTCTAGTTCAGGATATATATATAGATATAGATATATATATGCCCTAAAAGATCATCCAATGCCATCTTGCTATCCACATTTTCTCTATTTTATTACATTAATTTTGTTTTGTATTTTATTACTCCTTTAACACATCTCATTTTGAGAAACAGGAAATACGAGGTTTGTTAAGATTTTCCACATGTATATTTGACCACGTCCCCTGGAGGGGGAGACCTGGTGGCACTCAGAAGAAGGATAGCAGGTTACCAAGAAGAGACTTGATACCCTATGAGCATATACAGGGGGAGGAAATCCCCCTCAGGAACAGTCATAGGGGAGAGGAATAAGGGGAAAATGGGAGAGAGGGAAGAATGGGAGGATACAAGGGATGGGATAACCATTGAGATGTAACAAGAATAAATTAATAAAAATTAAAAAAAAGATTTTCCACACGTTAAAATTTCCATTTCTCCACACAATTGTGGAGAATGTGGTATCCATTGGGTAGATCTGGATAGAGGTTCTAGGTTTGCTGCATGCACTGTCCTTGGTTGGTACAGTAGTTTGAGCTGACCCACCTGGGTGCAGATCTGCCAGCCTTAATGGTCTTATTGGAGGTTTCTATGACCCTCTGGATCATTCTGTTTCCTCATTCTTCCTTACCTCTCTCACTTAGAGTCACACTCTCCATAATTGTGTGGAGAGTGGGACTGACTCGGACATGAACTCTGGTGCCCCCATTTGACCACTTCCCCTTGGTGGGGAGACCTCGTGACACTCAGAGGAAGGGTAAGCAGGCTACCAGGAAGAGATCTGATAGGCTGTGATCTGATAGTGGGGGACAAAGTCCCCTTCTGTCACAGACCTAGGGGAGGGGAATAGGATGAAAGAGGGAAGGAGGGGGGAATGGGAAGATACAAGTGAGGGGATAACAAATGAGCTGTAATCTGAATAAATTACTTAAACAAAAAAATTTCCATTTCTTTCCATGTGATTACTGTTGAAAGTTGGAAAATGCCTGAATTTGGATCTGCCTGTGCTATTTAAGATACAACAATGGTCTCAATGCCTGTGTGCCATTTCCTAAAATGACTCCATTCAGACAACAGTGATAACTTTTTAAAGACATAGTCTGTTGCTGAGAACAGTAGAATGTACTGTGCTGGTTATAAATGTTTTTAAATGAATATTTTTGCATATATATGGTATTTTAGGTGATTGAAGAGCAAGAAAATAAGAAGGTGAGTACTGAAGTGCTGAAAGTTTGAATAGCACAACTTCAGTAAGCACTATGCCTTAAAATTTTGATATCATTTCTCAAATGAATGTGACTATCAAAGAAGTATCAACACACCTAACACCCCACCTATTAAAATGTCAAACCCTGACTTTGTTCTTTCTGACACTTCCCATCATCGGATACTCTTCTATTCTGGTTATGTAGTTTTTTAATCATCTATACTACACTAAACCATAGTATAGGCCCTATAATGTCTATAATATTCATTTCTTTGTGTTTGCATCATACCCCTAGGCATGGCTCTTCACAAAGCAGGCTTTTTGTGACCCTTGGTTGAATGTTGAAGGACTGGAGAGTTGACTGCCTCTGCCCATGGTTTAACCATTATTGATTTAGGTACTGAAACAAACTGCAGGAAGCATTCAGCTTGATCAACGAAGGAATGGAAATGAAAAGAGCCTGAGAAAACAACCAAAAGTTACCACATGAAAGTCCAAGAGATAGAGGAAGTTTGCCAAGGGCCCCTGACAGGTCCCTTTTTTGTTCTAATTTTGTCTTTCACGTGTTCTAGGCTGACTTCAAATTCCCTTTGAAGTTGAGGTCAACCTTGTATTCCTGATCCTCTGGCACTCACCTGATAAATGCTGGTATTACAACCTTGTAGCACACCTAGTTTAACATAGTCCTGGGGATCTTTGTAGGTCTTCACACACACAAGGCAAGCACTCACTCACTCTTGCTTACACTTTTATTACTGGTACCAAATGTCTGGATATACTCTGACCAAACTCATTTGTTGAACAAAGACTATATAAGGTCAATAAATGAAACTGTTGTTTAAAATGTAAGTAGTAAAATCCACCCCGAGTTGAATTATTCGCCCTAAACCCTGGGAAACAAACACTACTTTTATTGCTATAATCCAAATCAAACAAAATTAGTCTCTTATTTCCCATTCTTCATTAAAGTAAGCTTTCTGTTGTCTGAGGTGGTACTGATGTATGTGCTTCTGGAATGAGGAGAAGTTGTCTTCAGCTTTTAATGGTTATAGAGGTGTGTGACACATGTGGCTTGGTGATGAAGTACAATGCCACCTCAGCCTTCCCCAAACCTTCCAGAGGGAAGGAAAGTTTTCCTGAAAGGACTTTCTCCCATTGATTACAGAGCCTTGTTAGCAAACCCCATGCCTCTCTTAAGACCTTGGTTGCTTCAGCATTAACAGTACTACATGTGGATTCTTGCAGAGGCTGTCCCTTCATTGTTCTACGGAAGTCTTTCATTGTTTATGGTTCTGTAGCACATAAGATTTTATTTCTTTGGGCTGGAGAGATGGCTCAGAGGTTAAGTGCACTGAATGCTCTTCTGGAGGTCTTGAGTTCAATTCCTAAGAACCACATTGTGGCTCACAAGCATCTACAATGTGATCTGAAGCCCTCTTCTGACATGCAGATGTACATGAAGACAGAATGCTGTATATATAATAATAAATACATCCTTAAAAACATTTTATTTCTTAAGATTTGAGTCCATATTTCATGGACACATCCTTGAATCGATTCTATATTAAGTTGAGTTATTATCTCTCAGAAAAGACTTGATGATAAGTGGTAGGTGTGATGGCACACACCTGTAGTGCCACGAGCTGGGAGGAAAAGGCAGGAAGATCATGAGTTCTAGGCCAGCCTGGTTTGCCACATATGCTCTAGGCTAATATATGATACACAATCTCAATTAAATGAAAAGACAATCTAAATCCAAACCCAAACCCACACCCAGACCCAAACCCAAACCCAAACCCAAACCCAAACCCAAACCAACCACTACCAAGGTTTGATTGCAGGAATGGTAACCCCACCCCCACTCCATGAGTTTACTAAATTCTTATTTTACATTCTATATACAAGAGTTCTTAGAACAGGGAACTTAGATTATGAGTTTGTGACCACTTGTTGGAGATGGGTAGGATACAATATATTCCAGTCTTTTCCTCTAAAGCAGAGATTAATAAAATAAGCAAAATAACTCCTCCACAAATTACCTTCCATATTCTTTAGAAGTCTTATATTTTTCTCCACTTGACATCCTTTTACAAATGTGGTTTATGAGCCTGTGCACCTCATTCCCTAAGCAGCTGTTCCCATAGTTAAGCCAGTGTTTCCGATCATTTAGATTCCCCCTGAGTATCTAAAAAGTCTTGCCTTCAAGAATTAAGTAAATTGAGTGCCTTTGGGAGGATTTCCTGTGTGATTCCAGAATGGCTTGGGCTGAGAAAGTATAAGAAAACTTAATTAAGAAGGAATTTCCAGCAATGATTCCTTTATCTCATTTTTATTAAATTTGTTAAAATTATTTGATCCTTGGTTTATCTAGGTACTCATTCCTTACCTTGCTAGATTCTGCCATGGAGTATCTTACTGTGATCCTTCACTTGATGGAGGTAAAGCATACTGTCTGTCTCATCCTCTATCCCAAATTGGTACTGATTCATTTGATTTGTCATTTGCAGATTCTTCTATGTTCTGTGCTATAGCTACATTCTTATCACATTTCTAAGGGAGGTTCTAGAGAGTTGAATTTCTTGAGAAATTGTGTTGTTCCTCTGTCTTATCCATATCTTTTATGTGTGTCTTAATATTTGTAGTGTTGGTTTAAAGTTCTCATTATGATTGCATAATAGCAAAGAAGTAGCTTTCTTCTATGTGCAGTGTCTCTGTCTGAAGTGCCTGGCCTCTGTACATGGGCTATTCCCCTTTCTTTCATGTCCTCTTCTGATTTACACACACAGTATATAAATGATTTTCTTTTAATATCTATTAAATTTTATCTCTATTAAACCCTCTGTATATCACCACTGTTGTATTCAGGAATTAGGAGGCCCTTAGCATGAAATTTTTTCTTTTCTTTTCTTTCTTTCTTCCTTTCTTTCATTCATTCTTTCTTTCTTTTCCTGAGACAGGGTTTCTCTGTGTTTGCCTTGGCTGTCCTGGACTCACTTTGTAGACTAAACTGGCCTCGAACTCACAACGATTCACCTGCCTCTGCCTCCCGAGTGCTGGGATTAAAGGTGTGTGCCACCATGACCAACTCTCTTTTTTCTTTTCTTATTAATTAATTTATTCACTTTATATCCTGGTCATAGCCCCTCCCTCCTCTCCTCCCAGTCCTACTCTCCCTCCCCTATCCCTTGTCTACTATTCCTGAGAAAAGAGGAACCCCCCCTACCTACCCACCCCAGCTTATCAAGTCACATCAGGACTAAGCTTTTCCCCGTGTGGCCTGGCAAGGCAGTCCAGTCCTGTCAGGGGGAAGTGATTGAAAAGCAGACAACAGAGTCCATGTCAGAGACAGCCCCCACTCCTCTTACTAGTAGACCCACATGACACCTTAGATGCCCATTGGCTACATGTATGTAGAGGACTTATGCATTGTTTTTGGTTGGTGCTTCAGACTCCTCAGGCCTCTCTGGGTCCTGATTAGTTGACTTGGTTACTCTTCTTGTGGAGCTCTTATCACTTCTATGTCCTTTTATCCTTCCCCTCAGTTTTTCACTAGACTTTTTATGCTTTGCTCAGTGTTTGGTGGTAAGTCAAACTGTTTTGAACTTCTTCTGGGTGGGACCTCTTCAGAGTACTACTCTGCTAAGCTCCTGTCTGCAAGCATAGCAGAATATCATTAATAGTTTCCTGGGTTGACTCTTCCATGAGGTGGGTCTTGGGTTGGGCCAGGCATTGGTTGGACATTCCCTCAACCTTTGTTCTATGTGTTCTATCTTTTTCCTTGCACATCTTATAGGCAGGGTAAGCTTTGGATCAAAGTTTTTGTGGGTGGAATGGTGTTCTCCTCCATCCTAGAGTGTCCTCTTTAATCTCCATGGCCCCTACTGTTGGGAGTCACATGTTATCCAAGTCAGGAAGGGAGAGTGATAAACCATTTCTTTGTATTTACAGCAGGCACAGTGTATCCTCCCATTTCCTGCTAACATAATCTAGAAAGCTCTTGCAGAAACCCAAGAGATTTTTTTTTTAAATGTAAGTGGATAATAAATGTTATCAAGTTAATAAATTAACCACAGTGGCCTTGGAATTGGCCCATTCCATTGGTTTAAATTGATACTACTTAGCATGTGCATCTCATTCAGAAAAGCACTTACCACTCAAGATTCCTAATAATTTCCCCTAGATAACCACACAGAGATGCACACAATGCATGACTTACAGTGATTGTCCCAAAGCTGCCTCCTCAAATTTTCACAAGCTTGGAAAACATATAGTTGACACAGGCTTTGTTTTGTCTCCCAGAAGTTCTTTGGCATGTTTCACTTTACCTTGGCCAGAGTCTAGCCACACAGTGCCTTGTCTACCACACTCTCCAGCTCTGAAGAGACACTGCTTTTTCTTCGTAGAAGATTCTACAAAGCCAGGCTTTAGCATGGACCAGCCAGCATCCCAGCCTGCTCTTCAGGCTTTTCTCTGTCAACATCTTTGTCTTAATCATAAACAGGATTCCACGGAGAAAATCTGGTTCCACAAGGCTCTTATATTTTATTTTTAAATACTTGCAACCATTATCATTTTCAAAGCTTGAGTGTCTTTTTCATCATAGGCATCACTGGGTTAAGTGGGCTTGCTGGTGCCATTTTATAGACATTCCTTCCTTCATCTGTTAGCACTTGGTAAACATTACTATGGCTGTGCTTGTGTTTTGCAACACTCCCCGCATATCCAATCCAACAAGGGCAATATCAGCAGAGGAAGATGGAAATATTAAGCACAAAGGGTGAGTAGTGGATATCTGGACAGCAAAGGAGCATAAACTATCAATTTAAGAATTCTATTTTCATTTGTGACACATGAATATTAAGTAGAAGCACGTGAATGAAGAGTGGTAAGATGGCTTCACCCTCAAGGTAAATTTGTCAAGAAGAGGGTATGTAGAATAGTGCCAGGAAGCCTGTGTGCAGGTATTGACTGCTGCAGGAGTGAGATATGCAGGTGGAATTCTGCAAAGCATTCTGGGGAATAGCAGGCAGCTGCTTCTCTAGAGAAGTTAGAAGAATGATTTTTAAGTCCTCTGTCAGCATCTTATCTTCACCATTAATCTGTTTGCCCCCGAGAGCTCCAGAAATAGTGTATAATTTTTTCCTAACAAAGAAACCAAGAAATGTGTCATGAACCTCCTCTGCTGCCAGCATGCATGTTTCCTGTAACCCTGTATTCTGCTGTGCCTCACCTGGTACCTTCAGAGCAGACAGAACCCAACATTTCAAGTAGCATTGCCAGCTTGCCCTGCTGGCTCTCCTCTTGCTTGTCCTTAGCTTGTGGTGTGGTGTGGTTTGTGTGTGTGTGTGTGTGTGTGTGTGTGTGTTCCAAGAACAATACTGATAGCAGATAAAAGAGTTGCCTGGCTTGCCATGGTTCCAGGTTTTCTTTGCTATGCAAAGTCTGAGAGTCTGAGCATCCATGGCTTCTTATTGCCTGCTTCCTTTCCATCTGGCAGAGTTGACAGGACATAATCCATTGCTCCCAGACACACCTCCTTTCTGTTTTTATATAAATAGTTCTGTATGTTTTGTTGCCAAAAATCTTCTGAATCATCCTTCTCCTAGAAAATGTTCTCTCTTACAAGATCAGCGCTTCAGAAATAGGGCTTGAAAACCATCTCTTTTTCTTTTTGAATCTTCTGTGACTCACTTTCTACCAAAGCAGGTGTTTTTAAATATTTATAAAACCTCTCTTTAACTTGAATCGCAACATGGCCCAGTGCCTTTGTTCTTAATATTGTTTGTCTTATAGTTAAAGTGCTTGTTAACATTATTCATCTGTCTGATTTATGTTTTCCATCAGGATTTGGGCTACAGTTTGAATAATTGATAAGCTCAACAATCAGAATTTTAATTAGTGAATAGATAATGACATCATGATTGGTGAGAAAATTTCCAGTAATCTTGAGTGAGATCTCAATGGAAGATAAGTAAAAAACATCCTCACAATGTTTGAGGAAAAATGAGAAAATATACTTTATCCTTTTGAAAATTAACTTGAATTTGGGTCCCAAGTCCCACTTGCTATGATGGTTAAAAAGAAATCTAATTTTATTCTACAATTACTTTACTACTTCTGGGTTTCATATTAATATGGAATTTGGGAGTAGTTGATAGAGAAATTATAAATCAAATGAGAGATGCCTTCACAGTTCTTGATGGTATTTATTGGTATCTTGTTCTACCTTGTACCTGATTTTACCACACTGACACTTAGGCATTATTAGGGTCCTGATCCCTGGGTGGCATCAAGGATAGTCCTTAAAATGACCCTGAAGGTGAAGTTTATCAGTCTGTATGGGTTCCTCAATTTTAGTACTCAATTATCAGTGGCAGATCTGATGCTAATCTGAATATTAGGCATTAGGTATCAGAATATAAAAAAGGAGGAAGTCTCAGCTACTCACAGGAACGTTTGGTCTTCCCAAACTCATCCTTTCTCTCAGTTAACACACCATCTTCTTCTGAGTGCCTAGAATCAGGTTGTTTTCCTTTTTTCTTACTCAATGTACAAGCTTAGTCACAGGGTATACACTCTCAGGCTAAGTTACAATCGACACATCAAGCCAGTGTAATTCACCACAGAGGCCTTTTATCTGTCAAGTACAGGGACTGGTTCAGATGAACTTAATTTTGGTTCCAGTGAAAATTATTAAGACAGGAAATGACTGACTAAATTGAGACTGTGAATGGGCTGTTAAAAATGTCTTCCTTAGAGAGTTTTAGGCCACCCAAGTTGGGAATGGCTTTACCCAGGAAGACAACTAAGTTATTTTCTATTCTATCATTTAGATTTCACTGTAAGTTTTACATTGCAATATAAGTATTAGTGGCACATGAGTAGTTGTGGGGCTTCAGCACAGTATGAATTCTTCCTAACATCTATTGGGTTATATACTCTGACACGTATAAAAGTGCTCCAATGAGTCCCATCATTGCTCTGGAGGATGCAAAAACACTCACTCCTCCCCAGCAAGTAGTGAAGGCCAGCAGTGCAGAGCCCCATTACACAGATCACATGCAGAACTCAGCTTTGCTAATTTGAGGGAGAGAAACTACACTTCAGTGAAGTCTGTCAGCTCATTCCCACATGAGGGCTCTATTATGAGAAATTAATGGACAATCAAAGCAAAGCAGAAGGCTTCCAGTTTTTCTTAAATAGACTCAGAATTAAGAATTCACTTCCTTCTGAAGTTCCCTCTTAGTAGCCAGGTAGCGCTGCCATGGTACAATCCTTTAGAACTTTGACTGTACCAGTGACACAAAGTCAGGCTTTGTACAGGCTTTCCCACTGCCAGGAAGAGCCAATTATTTTGCCAAGTGGCTTTTAGGCTTTTGCTTGCATTCATTACAGCACAAGTAAAAGTTAATCTCCCCAGTTTCTGCAACACTGTGCTATAATATAAGGGAGTTAAGACTTGTCTTTCTATATGGCAGTTTGTAGTATCACACTGGATATAAGGTAGGCTATAAATGTGATTTGTGTAGACCATTAATGAGGTACTGGAACTAACTCATTTCTGTTAGTTTTATGACAGCACAAGGACCTCTGTACTCTCGATGCCAAGTCTTTTGACATTTTCCAGTTAGACATTCGTAATTGTGCACTTTCTCTAGCAAGGCATAACTCAATATCTACTGGCATCCCACCAACAGTCAATGAGGGTTCACCTTTCTCTATTTTTTTCTTTTATCTTTTTTCCATGAAACTCAAAAGCTTCTGTAAGGCAAAGGAGACTGTCAACAGAACAAAGAGACAGCCTACAGACTAGGAAAGGATCTTCACCAACCCTACATCTGACAAAGGGCTAATATCCAAAATATGTAAAGAACTCAAGAAACTAAACACCACCAAACCAAATGATGCAAATAAAAAAATGGGTACAAAGATAAACAGAGAATTCTCAGTGGAGTAATAATAGAATGGCTGAGAGACGCTTAAAAAAATGCTCAAGTTCTTAGTCATCAGGGAAATGTAAATCAAAACAACTCTGAGATTCTATCTTATACTAGTCAGAATGGCTAAGATAAAAAATTCAAGTGACAGACATGTTGGCGAGGATGTGGAGTAAAGGGAACACTCTTCCATTGCTTGTGGGAGTGCAAACTTATACAACCACTTTGGAGATCAATCTGGCACTTTCTCAGAAAATTGGGAATAGTGCTACCTCAAAAGCCAGCTGTACTTCTCCTGGGCATGTACCCAGAAGATGCTACATCGTACAACAAGGACATATGTTCAAGTATGTTCTTAGCAGCCTTATTCAAAATAGCCAGAATCTAGAATGAGCCTAGATATCCATCAACTGGAGATTGGAAAAAGAAGCTGTGGTACATTTACATAATTGAATACTATTCAGCTATCAAAAACAAGGAAATATTAAAATTTGCAGGCAAATGGTTGGAACTAGAAAAGAATCATCCTAACTGAGGTAACCTAGACCCACAAAGACACACATGGTATATACTCATGTATAAGTGGATATTAGGCCAACATAGAAGTCCTCTGAGAAACTCCACCCAGCAAAAGTTTAGGACAGATCCTGGGACTTGCAGCCTGACCCTGGGCAGGAAATGTAGGGGGCAATGAAAAGACCTGGAGGTGTCAGGAGCTCCACAGAGAGACCACCAAGGCTGGCAGATCTAGACCCAGGGGTCCTTCACAAATTTATGCATCAATTCTTTTCTTGATCTTAGCCATTGTGATTGGCATTTGATGAAATTTCAAAGTAGCTCAAATTTATATTTTTCTAATTCTTAGATATGACACACTGCAGAACTAAGGTTTCAAATAATCCAGTTAGAACTTACCTGGAAGCCTCCTCACTGAGCACTACTAGCTCCCACATTTCCCAGAGCTCCTTATCTATATATAGCTACGGTATATATGATAAAGAAGATAATTATAAAAATAGAGATTTGATAAAGATATTTATGATAATAAACTGATGAAGAGATCATGAATTTGGGAGGAAAAAAAGAGAAGACATTGAAAGTATAAAAATGCTATAAATACAGAACTCATGTAAAAAACTGTGAAAGAAACAGCAAACATAATGATGTCTTAAGTGACTCCACAATTATAGAGTGGGGGCGGGGTTAGTGTATTTTTAGTTTGAGTTTCCATTGCTCACAGAGTTCAGTTTTCTTAAACTGTGGGCTGGACTTCTCTGTTCCCATTAGCTGTTGGTATTAGCCTCTTTCTGGTCCTCTTGTTAGGGGATGTTATTGATTCCTGTGCTTTCAAAAAAAAAAAAATTCAATAAGATGCAAAGAAAAGGTCAACAACTGAGATTTACTCAATTGAAGGTAGATGCACTTCAAAGATATGAGTGGTCTGCCTAAGGAAGAATGATCCCAGAGAAGCAGGATTTCTCCTTTCTCTAATTCCTGTCCTTTCAGAAGTCTGTTTCACATCCCACACTTAGGATCAAAATAAAAACATGTTTACATCCACTACAGGTAACAGGTCTTTTTCACTTTGCCGTCTCTCTGATCTACGCATCTATTTTCCTCATTCACTTTATTTGTGTTGTTGTTGATATTACTGTTTGTTCTTATGGAGTTGTGACTTGAACAATTGAGATACATCAATCTCCCCAATCAGATTTAGACTGAATGTACCCAGAGAATTCAGGATGATCTCCACATATCACATGCTTAACTTCACATTTGACATGTAAGATCTCATGTTTTCAGACTGTGGCGATTGAAACATGTGGGAAGGGAGCATGAGTTTGCCTGCCACTGTGAGATGTGGATGTCATTTCCTAAGACTAGAAGGGATATTTTTCTTTTCTTTTCTTTTCTTTCTTCTTTTTTTCATTTAAGAAGTGACTCTTGTTGCAACTGCTGAGAGTGATCTTAAAGACTTAATGCCACTGGTAGCTCTTTTCCTAAGCTTAATGAAGAAAAACTTCCTGTGTGGAGAATGAATGAACAGCAAGCCAAGTGATGAGATAACAATGATGGAGGAAGGTGGAGCAGAACACACACACACACACACGCGCGCGCGCGCGAGAGAGAGAGAGAGAGAGAGAGAGAGAGAAAGAGAGAGAGAGAGAAGCAGTTAGACCTAATCTGGTATATGGTTAGCTGGTCTGATATAAGTATAGAAAGTCAACAGCACCCTTTGCTATTTAGGTCTTGGAACTGTGTTCTTATGCCCTATCAAAGAATCATACATTGACAGATATAGGGATTGCAAATAAAAGATTTATTAAAGTGGTGGTAGATGTACTCACATGGATGCAATAAATTCCCAACTCTTGATGTCTCTGTCACTGTCCAATAGTTGCATCCGTCTATAGCTAATGATGATAATGTGAAAGCCTTATCATCCAATAGCTTCTGAGCATCCAAACTTCTGAGTATGGCTTACATGAACCGATCGTTTGGCACATGAATGATCATGGAAGCTATTTCATGTCTAAACCACAGTATTACCATTTACTTTATATATTTTTTTGCAAGTGATGGTGATGATTTAACTCAGAGTTTTTTATTTTTATTTTTTTTACATAGACATTTGTATTATTACACATTTATACAATAAACTACCTACAGCAAGAAGAACCACAAAACAATCAGGAACTATATAAATTCATAAGGTTTTTATCAGCTTTGAAGAAAACATCTTTCCTATTATGGTGAGTCTAAAATTCTGAATGTATATCAATATCTATCATATCTCATCATTATCAACTTAAGACATCCATCTAGACCTAAAAACATCTTAACTCCTAAACAACTAAGCTTAATTGTAAAACTAAACTATCTGGTCTTCAACTCCAACAGAGACTTGAGAAGGAATAAAATTAATTACCTGAGTATATAGGAAGTGCATGTTAGTAGCTTCCCAAATGAGAAGATGACAGAGGCAGTTTGCTGGATGAACAGTCACCCAAAACTCTTTATCATTGGAGCAACATCTTCAGCATTGTGGTCCAATATATCTGACAGACATATTTGTGAGGCAGGAACTATTGGGGACGTGCTTACCCTGTCTTGGCAGAGTGTGGTCATCGACTCTGCCTGCATCCAAGCTTACCCATTTTTAGGCAGAATGCTGTCTGTGGTAGAAATGAGAACATTTACCTAGTGGCTTGTTTGCCACATTTGAAGCCATCTCCACAAGGAGGTCCTTTGATGCTCATCATCTTCTTTGAGGTAGGCTCAGTGTTGCCAGGAGTTAAATGTCTCATTGTCAATGGATCTTTAAAATAATAAAAACATTTTAAATGTCATATTCTGTATATCTCTGATTTTTGAAGACCTTATCTAACTATTTTACCTTACCTTTCTATAGAATCATATCTATCTGTTACACCTAGGATGTGTATTCTTGTGATAAAAATAGACTAATAATTGATATGATTTGATCAACTAACAATTAACTTGTATAACTTATTTATCTTAAACAGCCTGCAATAGCAGTTTCAAAGTTTTGGAAGTAAAATTTGTATTATAATTGAGTTGTGTGGGTAAAATACCACATTATTAGAGTATATATAGTGTGTGTGAAGACTATTCTTCATAAAATTAAACTTATTTTGCATTTATATACAAAATTCTATACCAGTGTATTAAAAATAACTGTGTGAGTAACAATTAAGGCATGATGTTGGGTAGATTCACTAATCTACTTTTTGTCCTATATCATCCCTATATATTTCTATATTCCTTTTCTTTTTCTTTCATTCTTTTTTTTTTTACTTTATCAGAAAGCTACTTCATTTAGTTACATCATCTCTCTAGAATGATCAGTGATATTTACTGATAAATGTACACATGCCAGGGGCTGGCTACAGAGCATAGATTTGCAGGTGTGGAGGGCAAAAATGGGCTCCTCTTCTCAATGTCCATCCTGCCAGGGGTTGCTGACCCTGCACACTGCCTCTGCAGCAATCCTGGGATGCTGATGGGCTGCCAAGGTGGTCCAGTCAATGAACTACTAAGGCTGGGGTAAGGACCTTGTGCTGCTCTGCTAGATAACTGTGATGCTGGAGCTGGTGAGACTTCCTTGTAAGGCATATGCAATGGTGGCACTCTAATAGCCTTGTCATGCTTGCATGGTTGGGTATCAAGCTGAGATGCCTGGGTCCCCAGCAGGAGACCCGCCTCATGCGTCCACCCTGAGGAGGGCTAATCAGAGAGACTCTTGAAGGGCCAGCTACCATCTCAGGCTTCCTTGCTTGAGGAGTCAGGTCAATTTCCATTGACTCTATTGTGCCAGAAAGTGAAGAGTTGGGTGGCAGCAAGAGATATCCATTTGGCTTTGTTGAAACTGAATTTTTGATTGTGTTGAAAGCTGCTTGTTGTGATGACCTCATATTTTGTAGTTGCTTGATTTGTAGCACTGACTTTCTGAGGGACCCCTCCAACTGAGAACTCTTTTCTCGATAGAAACCCACCAATCTTCTCCTGTGTTTTTCTTGCAATTCTGAAATCTGAGAGGTCTCCTGGGAATACTTCTTACACAGAAAGAATACCTGGATATTGGCGTTAGTATGTTTTGAAAGTAAAACTGTATGGCAAGGAACTTGACAGATTAAGCATTCATCCTTTTTATCTTTGTTGAGGCAGGAGTTGCAAAACAGTGCCTGCAGCTGGTCAGGCTGAAGGGTGACTTCTTGTGTGGTGGCTGGAAACAGTGGTTACAGAACACCCATCTGGCTATGACTGGAGGCCAAGGTGAGACCCGGGAGAGGCCAGGGAGTTCCGCTGAGGCAGGGACTTCTCATTGCCTTGGGTAGCCTCTCTTCTTTCTTTTCAACCCCTATCTCCAAACCTAAGAATGAAAGACAAAGGAAAGGAGAAACATCCCTGAGTCCAACCTCATTTTCTCTTTAAATAAGACCAATAATAACATAACCAAATTCCAAAGAAAATAAACATCTATAGCCCCAGAAAGTAGCAAAAAACCTACCCAAGCCCCCTTAATGGGAAGAAATATATTAAGATTCTTGGCAGGTTATGATGGGATGTAGTGAAAAAAAAAACCACTGATTTTGTTATGTTTATTTTAAGATTAGTTGACATAAATTTTGTTATTTACTTCAAAGATTCTTCCATGCTTGTATATGAGGATTCTCCGCCTTTTTTTGTGTTAACAAAACAACTGATTAAAATAGCTGATTAATCACCAGCTGTACTTTAGAATTTAGAGTTATCCATCAGGGCTCTGAAATATGAATCCTCCAAATTGTAATGTGTTAGAAAAAAATTTACGTGTTTTTGTACAGTTGAATAATTTGAAATAAGCATGAAAAAGTAACTTCATAATCCCTTTCTTCCTAGGCCTGGTATTTTCTGACTTCCATGGGTCAGATTACTGCAAAGCTAGGAGAACTTGCAAACTTTAGCTTTTGTCTTTTACTCTGTAACAGGTGACAGAAGATGGAGGAGCCAGGCAGGTGAAAGCGGTGTTTTCTGCAGGCTCCTTTCTAAACCTAACATATGGATGCTTTGATTCCTCTCGTGGGAAGCCACATCTATTAGAATCTGATCTGGCATGAAAGGCAGATTGGCCATGGCTCCATGGAGGTGCTTCTTCAGAAAGTTAAGGGAGAAAAAGCCTGGCATCTTGGACCATGGCAGGACACTATGAGCTTCTGCCTAGAGAATGGATTCTGTAAGATTTATGGCTTTAGTTATGAGCAACTGTTTTTTTTTTTTTTAAATCAAAAATCAAGTGAATTCATGGGACATGATGGTTAAAGACTTATTTCATTTTTCTTCTTTTTCTTTCTTTTTTTGAAACAGAGTTTCTTTGTATAGTCCTGGCTATTCTGAAATTCACTTTGTAATTCAGGCTGGCCTAGAACTCATAGAGATCCACCTACCTTTGCCTCCCAAGTGCTGGGATTCCCATTTTTCTGAACATTTGGTGTCATGACAGTTTTCCCACATGGAGATACAAAAGTAGGAACAACAATGTTTCATCTTGAATAGTCAGGAATAGTTGATTCTTTCTTGCCAGCATGGCTTGGCTAAAGGCTTATAATATGGGAAATTTAACTTGGGAGAACAAGAGGCAATGAAAGCTTAATATCTAAAGTAATTCTCTATTGCCTCATAGTCCTTGCACTGGCAAACCTCATAGACACTTGCCTCAATCTGGCCACAGATTTCTTTAAAGTATTCATTACCTTAGAACAATTCCTTTGTTTTTGATGATTCCTGGCTCTTTTACAGTTTTCCACTACCGTTGCTCTCTGGACATTATTTCTTCATAGACTGATATTCTTCGAAGTGAATCATCTATTCCTGACTAGTCCAGATGAGACATTGCTGTTTTAACTTTTGAATTTCCAGGTGAGAAAAACTCTCAGGAGAATGGGAATTGTCCATCTGTTTTCTCATTCATATTTTCATCCATCTATTATGGCTTCTATCTATCTATCTATCTATCTATCTATCTATCTATCTATCTATCTATTTATCTATCTATCATCTATTATCACCATCTATATTTATCATCTATCTATCTATTCAATAATCTATCCATCTAACTATCACATGTAATTTCCTGCCTCCGTGATACTGCATTTGAACTTGGGGCCCTGGGCATGGCAGGCAAGTGCTCCACCCATTTTTCCTTTATTTATTTATTTTATTAATTTATTCTTGTAACATCTCAATGGTTATCCCATCCCTTGTAGCCCCTCATTCTTCCCTCCCTCCCATTTTCCCCTTATTCCTCTCCCCTATGACTGTTCCTGAGGGGGATAACCTCCCCCTGTATATGCTCATAGGGTATCAAGTCTCTTCTTGGTAACCTGCTATCCTTCCTCTGAGTGCCACCAGGTCTCCCCCTCCAGGGGACATGGTCAAATGCGAGGCACCAGAGTACGTGAGAAAGTCATATCCCACTCTCCACTCAACTGTGGAGAATGTTCTGACCATTGGCTAGATCTAGGTAAGGGTTTAAAGTTTACTGCTTGTATTGTCCTTGGCTGGTGCATTAGTTTGAGTGGGACCCCTGGGCCCAAATCTGCCTATCATAATGTTCTACTTGTAGGTTTTTAGGACCCTCTGGATCCTTCTACTTTGCTATTCTCCCATGCGTCTCTCATTTAGAGTCCCAATAGGATGTCCTCCCATCTGTCTCAGTTTCCTAGTAAGTGAAGGCTTTTGTGGGCCATGCCCCTTGGGCTAGTATGCAGATATAAGTGAATATATACCATGTGAGTCTTTCTGCTTCTAGATTAACTCACTCATTATGATCATTTCTAGCTCAATCCATTTATCCACAAATTTCGGGAATTCCTTGTTTTTAATAGCTAAGTAGTATTCCATAGTGTTTATGTACCACAGTTTCTTTATCCATTATTCCACTGATGGACACTTAGGCTGTTTCCATGTTCTGGCTATTATGAATAAGGCTGCTATGAACATGGTTAAGCAAATTTTCTTGTTGTGTGCTGGAGCATCTTCTGGGTATATTCCAAGGAATGGAATAGCTGGGTCTTCAGGAAGTCCTATTCCCATTTTTCTGAGATAGCACCAGATAGATTTCCAAAGTGGCTATACTAGTTTGCATTCCCACCAGCAATGAAGGAGTGTTCCTCTCTCCCCACATTCTCGCCAGCATGTGATGTTGCTTGAATTTTTGATCTTAGCCATTCTGATGGGTGTAAGATGGAATCTCAGAGTTGTTTTGATTTGCATTTCCCTGATGACTAAGGAGTTTGAGCATTTTTTTATTAATATATTCTTGTTACATCTCAATGTTTATCCCATCCCTTGTATCCTCCCATTCTTCCCTCCTCCCCCCATTTTTCCATTATTACCCTCCCCTATGACTGTTCCTGTAAGGCAGGAGACACTGTCAAGAGAACAAAGCGACAGCCTATAGACTGGGAAAAGATCTTCACCAACCCTACATCTGACAGAGGTCTAATATCCAAAATATATAAAGAACTCTAGAAATTAAGCACCACCAAACCGAATAACCCAATTGAGAAATGGGGCTTGGAACTAAACAGAGAATTCTCAACAGAGGAATACCAAATGGCTGAGAAACACTTAAGGAAATGTTCGACTTCCTTAGTCATTTCTCAATTGGGTTATTTGGTTTGGTGGTGTACAAGATTGTTTTAGCTATTCTGGGTTTTTTGTTTTTCCATATGAAGTTCAGAATTGAACTTTCGATGTCTTTAAAAAATTGTGTAGGTATTTTGATAGAGATTGCATTGAATCTGTAGATTGCTTTTGGTAGGATGGCCATTTTTACTATGTTAATTCTCCCGATCCATGTGTAAAGAAGATCATTCCATCTTCTCAGGTCATATTCAATCTTTTTCTTCAGAGTTTTGAAATTTTTTTCAAACAAACTTGCTTAGTTAGAGTAACTCCTAAATATTTTATATTGCTTGTGGCTGATGTGAAGGGTGTGGTTTTCCTAACTTCTTCCTCTGCAAGTTTGTCATTTGTGTATAGGAAGGCTACAGACTTTTTTGAGTTAATTTTGTATCCAGCCAATTTGCTGAAGGTGTTTATCAGCTGTATGAGTTTTCTGGTGGAATTTTGGGGTTCACTTACTTACACTATCATATCATCTGCAAATAGGGATAATTTGACTTCCTCCTTTCCCATTTGAATACCCTTGATCTCCTTTTGATGTCTTATTGCTCTGACTAGAACTCCAAGTACTGTATTGAAGAGATATGGAGAGAGTGGGCAGCCTTGCCTTGTTCCTGATTTGAGAGGAATTTCCTTGAGTATCTCACCATTTACTTTGATTTTGGCTATTGGCTTGCTGTATATACCCTTTATTATGTCAAGGAAAGTGCCTTGTATCCCCAATCTCTCTAAAACTTTAAACATGAATGGGTGTTGGATTTTATCAAATGCTTTCTCTGCATCTAAAGAGATGATCATGTGGTTTTTTATTTTCAGTTTGTTTATATGGTGGATTACATTGATGGATTTCCGTATATTAAACCATCCCTGCATGCCTGGAATGAAGCCTACTTGGTCATGATGTATGATATCTTTGATGTGTTCTTGTATTCGTTTTGCAAGTATTTTATTTAGTATTTTTGCATCGATGTTCATAAGAGAAATTGGTCTGAAATTCTTTTTCTTTGTTGAGTCTTTGTGAGGTCAATGAGACTATGGCCTCATAGAATGAATTTGGTAATGTTCCATCCATTTCTATCTTTTGGAGTAGCTTGAAGAGTATCGGTATTAGCTCGCCCTTGAGGTCTGGTAGAATTCTGCCCTGAAACCATCTGGCCCTGGGCTTTTTTTGGTTGGGAGACTATCTATGATTGCTTCTATTTCTGTAGGGGAAATGGGACTATTTAGCCTATTTATCTGGTCTTCACTCAACTTTGGCAAGTGAAATTGATCAAGAAAATCATCCATTTCCCTTAAATTTTCAAATTTTGTGGCATATATGCCTTCAACGTAGGATCTTATGATTTTTTGTATTTCTTCAGTGTCTGTTGTTATGTCTCTCTTTTCATTTCTGATTTTGTTGATTTCAATACTGTCTCTCTGCCTTATAGTTAGTTTGGCTAATGGTCTGTCTATCTTGTTGATTTTCTCAAAGAACCAGCTCTTGGTTTTGTTGATAATTTGGACTGTTTTCTTAGTTTCTAATTTGTTAATTCCAGCCCTGAGTTTGATTATTTCCAGATGTCTACTCCTTTTGGGTGTTTCTGCTTCTTTTTTTTTTTTTTTTTTAGGGCTTCCAGTTGTGTCCTTAAGATGCTTATGTGGGATGATTCCAATTTCTTTTTAAAGGCACTTTGTGCTATGAATTTTCCTCTTAGCACTGTTTTCAGTGTATCCCACAAATTTGGGTATGTTGTTCCTTCATTTTCATTGAATTTCAGAAACTCCTTGATTTCTTTCTTTGTTTCTTCCCTGACCCAGATGTCATTTAGCAGAGAGTTGTTTAGTTTCCATGTATGTGTAAGCTTTTTGTTATTTCTGTTGTTGTTGAATTACAGCCTAAAAGCATGGTGATCTGATAGGATACAAGGTATTATTTCAATCCTCTTGTATCTATTGAGGCTTGCTTTGTGACCTACATTGTGATCAATTTTGGAGAAGGTTCCATGGGGTGCAGAGAAGAAGGTGTATTCTTTCTTGTTTGGGTGAAAGGTTCTATAGATATCTGTTAGATCCATTTGACCGATGGCATTGGTTAATGATGTTATTTCTCGGCTTAGTTTCTGCTTCAATGACTTATCCTTCAGTGAGAGTGGGGTGTTGAAGTCTCCCACTATTATTGTGTGGGGATCGATGTGTGGTTTAAGCTTTTTTAGGAGATCTTTTACAAATGTGTGTGCCCTTGTCTTGGGAGCATAGATGTTCAGAATTGTGATGTCATCTTGGTTGACTTTACCTGTGATGAGTATGAAGTGTCATTCTGCATCCCTTTTGATTAATTTTGGTTGAAAGTCTATTTTGTTTGATATTAAAATGGCTACGCCTGCTTGCTTCTTGTGACCATTTGCTTGGAATATTCTTTTCAACCTTTTACACTGAGATAATGTCTATCGTTATGAGTGAGATGTGTTTCTTGAATGGAGAAGAATGTTGGATCTTGTTTATGCACCCATTCAATTAGTCTGTGTCTTTTTATTGGAGAATTGAGACCATTGATGTTGAGAGATATTAATGACCAGTGACTGTTAAGAGTCTCAATTTTGATGTTGTTTCCAGTTGAGTGTTTGTGTAGTTGTGTATTTGCCATGGTATAGTTATCTATTTCCTGAAGTAGTTTTGGTTGTAGCTTGACCCTTTGGGATGGAGTTTTCCTTCTAGTACCTTCTGTAAATCTGGATTTGTGGATAGGTACTGTTTGAATTTGTTTTTGTCATGGAATATTTTGTTTTCTTCATCAATGGTTATTGATATTTTTGCTAGGTAAAGGCATCTGTGGTCTCTTAGTGTTTGCAGGATCTCTGTCCATGCCCTTCTGGCTTTTATGGTCTCTGCTGAGAAGTAGGGTGTAATTCTGATAGGTTTGCCATTAAATGTTATTTCGTCCTTTTCCCTTGCAGCTTTTAATATTTTTTCTTTGTTCTGTATATTTTGTGTTTTCATTATTACATAATGGGCAGTTTTCTTTTCTGGCCTAAGCTATTTGGTGTTCTGTAGGCTTCTTTGTAAGTTTATAGGCATGTCTTTCTTTAGATTGGGAAAGTTTTCTTCTATGATTTTGTTGAGAATAATTGCTGAGCCTTGGAGTCTGATATCTTCTCTTTCTTCAATGCCTATTATCCTCAGAGTTCTTCTTTTCATGGTCTCCTTGATTTCTTCCATGTTTTGTGTCAGGAGTTTTCCAGATTTGGCATTTTCTTTAATGGTTGCTTCAAGATTTGTCATTGTATCTTCTAGACCTGAGATTCGTTGTTCCATCTCTTGGATTCTGTTAGAAAAACTCACCTCTGTGTTGCTTGCTTTCTTCTCTGAGGTGTCGCGTTCTCATTTTTCTTTTGTCTGTGTGTTTATCATTGACTCCATTTTCATTTTCAGATCTTGAACTGGTTTTTTGATTTCTTTTATCTGATTGTTTGTATATACCTGAGTTTCTTCCATTGCCTCTTTGTAGGTCTTCAGAGCTTGAACCGTTTTATTTATTTCTTTCATTTGGTTGTTTGCATTTTCCTGCAATTTTTGCAGTTCCACTCTATGTGCTTCTTTTATGTCTCTCACCTGTTTGGCTGCGTCTTCCTGCATTTGATACAAATTTTATTTGTTTCCTCCATTATCATCCTCATTACTAAAGATTTGAGGTCATTTTCTTGTATTTCCATTGTATTTGAGTTTTCTGGGTTGTTTTCTTTGGGATAGCTGGAAACTGGAGATGCCATGTTGTTTTGGGTTTTTTTGCGTATGCTTTTACACTGTCCTTTAGACATCTTGCTGTCTTTGTTTTTGTTGGGTAGCTTCCAGAGTTGGATGGAGGGAGTCTGATGATAGATTCACTTGTTTTCTCACAATTTCCCTAGGCTGGAAGCTCTAATGCTTCACTGGTGTGGATGGTAGGAGTTAGCCCTGTCATTTTGGACTCTCACAGGCAGTGATCCTCAGCTCCCCTGTGCTGTGGGCCATGCAATCGTTCTGTGTGTCTGAATGAGCGTTGGGTCAGGCCAAGGTATCCACAGCCTTCTGTGTTCCCTGCCAAGTCCAGCCAGAAACACTGGGCCCGAACCACGGGCCGAACTCAGCTATATACTCAGGGCCTGAACTGTCTGCCGAGCTCAGCTAGAGATTCTGGGCCCAAAATGCACACAGGGTCCAGCCAGAGTTTTTGGGCTGGGACTGCGCACCAACCTCAGCTAGGGGCTTTGGCCAATGTTCGTGCTGTGGTCAGTTATTGACTCAGGGCCTGAACTGTCCACCAAGCTCAGCCAGGAATTCTGGATTCAAACTGCACACTGTGTCTAACCAGAGTCTTAGAGCCGAGACTGTGCCTAAAGCTCAGCTAGAGTCACTGGGCCCAATTTGTCTGCCAAGCACAGTTAGGAATTCTGGCCCCAAACTGCACGCCAAGCTCCACCAGTGACTCTGGACTGACACTGCCTGCTGAGTTCAGCCCGGGACTCCAGGCCTAAACTGCGTGGATAGTGCAGCCAGAGTCTTAGGGCAGCCAAGCCTGTGCGCACAAGCTCAGATAGAGTCTCTGGACTCAAACTGCCCGGCAAGTCCAGCTAGGGCCTCTGGGCTGAATCTACGTGCTGACCTCAGCCTGTCAGTGCCCCAGAACTGCCCGCCAAGCTGAGCTATCGTCTCGGGCAGAACTGCTTGCTGAGCCGTGCCAGCGCCTCCGGTGGAACTGAGTGCTCTGCCCAGCCTGCGCCACAGCAGGAGAACTGCGGCTGCACTGAGCTAGCGCTCCCGGTGGAGCTGAGCGCTCTGCCCAGCCTGCGTCACAGCAGGAGAACCGCGACTGCGCTGAGCTAGGGCCTCTGATGAAACTGAGCACTATGCCCAGCTTGTGTCACAGTAGGAGAACTGCGGCTGCTCTGAGCTAGTGCTGATGGTGGAACCGAGCACTCTGCCCAGCCTGCGTCACAGTAAGGGAGCTGCTACTGAGCTGTGCTGGTGCCTAGGGTGGAACTGAGCACTCTGCCCAGCCTGCGTCACAGCAGGGGAGCTGTGGCTGCACTGAGCTAGTGCCTCGGGCAGAATTGCTTGCTGAGCTGAGCCAGTGTCTTCACAGCACTGCGCACTGAGCTGAACCCGGGACTCTGGGGCCAAACTGTCTGCCAAGTCCAGCCTGGGTCCCAAGGCACCACGTGACCCAAATCCTGTCCAGAGTCCCCTCTCCCACAGCAACTCCCACCGGCCACCATACTAATCTCCTCCACTGGAAGGCTCTGAGCTGCAAACCTCAGCCACTGCCACTGCTTATGCTGGTGCCGCTGCTTCTGCTGCTGCCTCTGCCACTGCTTCTCTGATCCAAGAAAATCTGCACTCCTCCCATGTTCAGCAGCACGCAGGTCCTTCACACCCTGGTCCCTCCAAACTGTGGAGCACTCCAGCTGCTGTGGTGTGGGGACCTCGGTGTTCCTGGCTCAGAAATCTGTGCAATTCCCTGAATTGTTCACTGGAGCCTCCAAACACGGTCCATACTGTTCGCTACCATCTTGGATCTTCGCTCCACCCATTTTTATTATAACCCCTATTGACCATTCTTCTTTAAAATGAGATTCGCTGTCAACACTGAATGTTTATATGGCTCCTCCTTTTATTTTGTTGTGCTCTTGGAATACATGTTCTATGTTGTTCTTAGGGATGAAATATAAGGCTCTTTCAAGAAATGCCTTTGGTTTTTGGTCTTTGCTTTTGATTCCGTGGATAATTCTGCTTAATTCAGTGAAAGAATAATAGCAACTGATTTTGAGCCATGTTGTAGTCACTTTTATATTCACAGTGATGCTTAATTTTGATATCTATCTATCTGATTTTGTTTCAACTTATCCTGCATCCAAAATGTGGGGAGAGGATAGCAAATAGTTTAATAATGCTAGAACTTCAGGTGGATGCTATATTCTTTGAAGCTGTATGTTGTTACATATATTTTCTTTTTTTCCCCCCTGTTACAGAGAAGAAATGCCCAGGAAAAGCAACTGAGAAAAGCAGAAATTTAATTTAGTTCATTGTTTCTGGGTTTCAGTCATGGTCAGCTGGCTCAATAGCTGGGGCAAGTGGTTAAGTATGCCATCTTAGTGGCTGGAGAATGTGATGAAGTAACAAAAAACTTAACACCAGCCATGAAGAAAAAAGGGCTTACACTGCATGTCAGGACAAAGGTCAAGTAACTCTGTAAACACAGGCTCCTACTGACTTACTTCTGTCAGCTAATCCTCACTTCGTAATGTGTCTCCATTTCCAAGTTAGCACCTCATCAATAAATGATGACGTCAAAGCCCTCATTCTTAATGTCTGAATATAACTTGCATTAGGGGCAGTGCTTCAGTGTATGAGCTGTCTTGGAGGCGACACCATGTCGAAACCATAACTTTACCCTTTACTTGTCACTTTTTAGTGGTCAGTCATAGGATGACAGAATGTTATATGTCAGTGGCAAAGTATACATAGATGATTAGGAACTTACTGTGGAACACTGTAAGGAAGAAACATTGATTATCCACATTCAATACTGCTTATCTGGAGAATCCACCAATTCAACTCCATAAGTATAGTGGGATTGTCTGATAATCAAGTGTGTTCTTCATGAATAGATCCTAAGACTAGACAAACATACTATCCCATGCTTTTGGATCTCCACCATGGAATCAGACCAAAAACAACCATTAAATATCCCTTACTGTTTGTTTTGGGGTCTCAGTATGGGAGTAAGGATAAGAATAAGACTTGCTAATGACCATCCTCATTAGCTGCATAAATGAAAGTATATCTGTAGTCCAGGAAAATGGCTGAACATACATTTAATCTAAGCACTTTGGGGGTGAGGAGATAGGAGGCTATTTATGAATTTGAGGCTAGCCTGCTCTAAATTGTGAGTTTCAGGATATCAAAGGCTACATATTAAAAAACAAAACAAAACAGAAAGTAGTTGTTATGAAAAGTGGGTGAGACAGACAGACAGAGAAAGAGGATAGAAAGGAAGGGAGACAGATGGAAATTCCTATAGGTCCCTGCATGTGCTGCATTCCGATGACTCAGCTAAGCAACGACAAAGGTTCTTTTAGTGCAGTTGTCTGAGCTGAGCATCAGTCTTTTTGCCACTAAATGAGTATTAATGAATACAGAAAGATAAGATGAAGAATCCTATACCCTGTGGTTGTATAGGTCACAGAATCTAGGGTCATTTTGTTGCATTTTCTATTTATAACTGGTATAAGGGAAGAAGTGTAGTGATAAGAAAAAAACCCTCTAAACTTTGCCTTAAGAATTTATTGTAAACTTATTGAAAGCTATTTCTACCTAGGAAACCCTATCCACTAGGAAAATGTTATAGAAAAATATTTTTGGTATTCAATTTAGATGGCAATGTAATTTATTGACTCCCAAGAAAAATTGACACTGAGAAAAAAAATCTATGAAAGAAAAAATGTATAGAGATATAGGAAGATTAAAGTTGTTGGTTAGCAGCAGTATTGAAAGGAACAATCAGATCTGGGGAGGCCCAGGAGAGGTCTATCCAGGGTGAAACTCAGAAACACATTGACTGGAAAGAAAATGTGGAAAAAAATAGAGGAGTCCATGCAGCAGCCTACTGCCAGCAAGAGGTCTGTGCAGTAAAGAAGGAAGCCAGCAGAATAATCAATACGTTTTATTCCTGGAGACTACAGCTTTAAAGTGCTTATGTAAGATGCGTGCCTAGGGGAAAAGCTCCTTTCTGCAATCTCCTCATTGTATAATTGTAATAAGAATGTTAATTGTTTGCTGTCAGGGTTAAACAGTCAATATTTCACAACCTTAACCAGTTCCTTCTCATGTTACATGAATTATTGAAAGTGCTGTGTACTTTCAAGGCTTGCAGGATTTGAAAAAAAAATAAAGCAGCCAAGAAGACATTCTTTACGTTCTTCTTCTGAGCAAGGATCAAACACAGGTTTTTGGAGAGACTTTCCTCATCATTTTACCACCCAAATGCCTTTTTCTACCTTGCCAAATCTTTATTATGTATTGCTTGCTCAGCATTTATTGATTTACATTATTATAATAATATTACAATATTATTATGTTATTGTGTTACAGGGGAATTAGTTTCATTTCAGTTAATTCTGGCATTTTATATGTACGTGTTTTGTAGGAGTGCTAAAAATTCATGATATTGAATTAATTGTCAGGGAAACCTGTCCAACGTAGCACCACCTTGATGTTTATAGTGTGCTAAGCCACATGGCCAGTGAAAGATAACTGCACTTCTTTGGGACTCATTTTGATTTTAGTCTTCTCAAACACCTAGTATCATTGATTTACATGAACTTTTAGGTTTTGTTAAACCTTTGATCAAGTCCTTGACTATGGCCCATTATGACTATTGTCCATATCTAAGCAAATGATAGTATCATATATCTTCACAAAATTCTCAGTAGCCTTTCAAACCTCATTCTTTTCCATCTGGTAGCCCTGTGTTTAAAGTTTGTTTGTCCCAATTACAGATCATATGGTCTTAATATAATCCCTGGGATCTTTCTTCTTCATGGAATAGAATTAACACTAACTTTCAGTTGAGTATCTGGGAGTTCAATGAGCTCATATACACCACACACTGAATATACTTTTTGGGACTCTGAACATGTTGGTAGGGATGAGGATGGTGGCAGTAGTACCAGTGACCAAGTCATTAGTACATATGATTCAGGAAAGGAGCCTTTGGGTGAGTTCCCAGTGAGTTCAGGCAATGCCTGTAAATGTGCTTACGACTTATGTTTTTGTTTTTGTTTTTTGTTTTTTTTTTACCATCCACTTGTGGATAAAAAGGAAATTCTCTCATTTTAGTTTTTCCTAATGAAATGAGCCTAAGCCTAGCTTCTCTACCTTTGAAGTCAATAATTTGAGATTGATTATTTTTTGATATAAATTAGTTATCATCACATGTATTTTCATTCCTCCCAAACGGGAACTACAGCTTCCTAGAACTGGAGCCTCTTCACATCTTCCCCCTGGCTCACTTTTAGTATAGGAACTACTTACTATAATAATGTTGCAAAGGTGTAAATTCCAATTCCTGTTCCTGTCATGTGAACTATACAGAACCATCACCAATGCTGCCAATTGCTTTCCTTCATTCTTTCGGAAATGTCTGTGCTTTGAGATCAGACATTAGGAAAAACCAGAGACTTAGCCTCCCACTTCCATGGGCTTTCAGATTCACAGAGCTCAGGTGCATTTTCTCATTCTTTCCTTAGTGTCTGATGCAGTGATTGTCACCTATCTGCTCGTTGCATTTAATCAATTCAACCTTTTCTTTCACTGTTGTTTAGACAGTACGTCTTTTACTCTAAAATGTCCCTGGTCTTTCCTGAAGGAAGATAAAATGGTCTTGAATGAAATTGATCTATTTCCAAAGATCCTTCTGGAACTATAGTTCCAAGTGTCCTCACTTAGCAAGCTTGCAACGTGGTCCTTTCCACCAGAAAGATTTTTTTCCTAGCTGTGGTGCGTTGTTATGATCATAAAGTGCTCCAGCACATTTTCTTAGGTTATGCAGATTGCCTTAAATGTTGCATTGAGGGCTGTGAGTTCATTACCACTCTTAGCTCTGCATATGAAATTATAGTTTGATGACTCTAGAATGTATTCTCATGTTTCTGTTTTGGTTCTGTGGCTTGCTTTGCTCAATGGCTTTAGACATTAAGCTTGCATGGAGTTATTTGCATGATTAAATTTATTCTTTTCCTAAACTTATGAGAGGTAACTGCAGATTTGCACAAATTCTTAGGAAAAACTCTTGATATTTATACCCAAAGCACAAGAATGAAGATGAAAGAAACTGTCAGATCTGGACCAATGCAAGACTTGGATCAAGATCTTTGAGTCTAATTTAATACAGCCAAGTGAGAGATGACCTATATATCTGTGCGTGAGTGGTAAATACTTAGTTGTTTTGTCCAATTGTGTTGGGACAGTTGGTTTTGTATGGGTGGGGGCAGGCAGAAGAGTGAGAGATGTAGGAGAAAGGGCCACTCAAACCTCCATGCGTCTTTATCACATGTTTTGAGGCAGGACTTCTCACTGAGCCCAGAATGTGCTGCTCAGACTGGCCACTAAGCTCAGGGATCCTCCTGCCTTTGCCTCTTTCCAGGAACTTGGGATTACAGGCATGTTAGGCACACCTGGCTATTTATAGGACATGTGGCTTCATGTCCTTCTGCTTGCCGTAGTAAGCCCTTCACCAACCAAGCCAGCTTCTCAGTCTCTGGGCATAGTTTCTTAGATAATGTAGATTTCCTTAAGTGTACGGTGAGAGCTGTGAGCTTGCTACCACATTTAACTCTGCATGTGGAATTTCCAGTTTTGCTGACTCTATAATGGATTCTCAGCTACAAGTGAATTCCGTCTGCTCTGTTGCCACCAAACTTGAAATTTTCTTCTTTCATCTCATCTGGACACCTTTATATCTAAATAACAATCTGCCGCTTCATGGGTCTATTAATGCAACAGGCTAAAGGTATAAGTATAAATCTCTGGCCAGCTCAGTGTTTGTTTGCTGAGGACTGTTGTTCCACTATTACACTTCTTCTATGTTTTAAGATAAATTCTGAAGATAAAATTCTTTCTCTAATGAGATTCTTGTTGAATTGGGAATGAGTCCATATTCCCCTTTAGTCTTACGCTTTGGGTATAATTTCTAAGACTTTGTGTAATGTTTTGAAGTATCAATGAAAATGTATGACAACATGACATCAAAAACAGTTAAAGATACTGCCATGATTGTTCAACTAGTACTTCAAGAATCTTTTCTTTTCATACAATACTTCCTGTAAGTGGCCCCTGGTTTCTTGATTTTTCTCTCCTCAATTTTCGAGTGACTTTACTTCCCTATGTATTTCCATGGGAAACAATACTCTTAGAGGTAAGGGAGGGTTGGTCACTGTCTAGTACTCACCCTTCTCTCTGTGTCTCCTTTTAAGTACATGCCATTCACTCTAAAACAATTTTGCTACATTTCCATTAATTCCAGGGATGCTCTTTAATCTAAACAAGACCCAGAGTAATAATACTGATGAAAAACGGTAGTTACCACAGCTATTATCAAGAAATCAAATGACAACAAGTGCTGGTGTGGGGATGGGGAAAGAGAAATCATTATTCACTTTTGGTGGAAATGTACCTGGCGCGGCCATTATGGAAACCAGTGTGCAGATTTCTCAGAAAGCTGAGAACCCCATATTGTACCACGGTGACATTTATTCCTCCATATTCATTGTTGCTCTGTTCACAATGGCAAAGAAATACACTCAACACAGAAGTTCATCAGGACCTGAGTGGATAATAAAAATGTGCTACGTATTCACAATGAAATATTATTCAGCCACAAGGACAAAAGCAATTATAACATTTGTAGGAAAATTGAGGTAGCCAAGGCTCAGAGAGATTCATGCTACACATTTTCTCTAATGTGCAAGACTTGACTTCTACATTTACATCTGTGCATTTATGTTGGGGTAAGTATGTGTAGAGACCTAGAAAACATACAAATATCTTTGAGAAATGAAAAGGGACGATTTATGGGAGAGCAAAGGGTAGGCTACCAGGACATACGTGGTATGAAAGTAGAAAGTATAGAGGAGGAAGAATTTGAATGTTAATGGGGGTGCAGAGAAATGGAGAAGAAAGGATGAAGAAAGGATTGTCAACCAAAACCAGGTTTACGTAACAACTCCATAGAGAAACATGACCATTTGTATATTAAAATAAATTAAAAAAATAAAAGAGACACAAAAATAAGAGTAGTGAAGAGGAGTCTGTAATCCTCAGTTTTGCAGAGCTGGGGTGGAGGAGACGCAGTCGGGTTGGTAAGCAAGAATATTCTCTGGGCTGGGCTTGGACTTGTGATCTTCTTTCTTCCTAAGTGGAGAACATAGATGCATATGACCATGCCCAGAAGACCTACATTATTCTGTTTAGCCTAATAGCAATTCATGTAGCTGTGACATGCCTCTCCAGCAAGGTAAGGGAATACAATCCTAACCTTGCAGATGTGGCCCTGCTCCACAGACTTAGGCCTTTTCCCACACATGAGAATGTTATTACTTTGTACCTGGGTGGTTAACTTGAATGAATGTGAAAGCATTCCCTTATACTTATTTTCCTATTTTAGAACCCAGATATCACAAGCTTCACATACTCTCAAGGTTTCAGTATTCTTCTCTTCCAGTAAAAGGCTACTGTTTTCAAATGAGAGAGATCCAATAATGGCAAGTGACATCACAGGTTACAGATCTACTCTGGTTTCTTTTGAAATATTAAATAAATTCTTCTCCAAAAAATTGGTTTGTCAGCTTTCAAATATGGGAAATAAGATTGAATCATGTTTTCTGTATTGGAGATGAGAGGAAAGATATTTCAATGGTTATAAAATCTTTGGTGGGAGTGGAGGGAACATCTTGTGTGTACCAGTGGTAATAATCTTGCCCTGATAATCCTTTTCATAAGAAAGAAATGTTGCTTCTTAGATGAAATGAGCAAAGAATCCTAGGATGGGAGTGAGAGAAGAAGGGGCTCAGAAAAGTATATTTGCTTCTATCTGACAGAAGACAGATTTCTCCAACAGTCAGCTCTGTTGCTCTACCTCACTTGAATAGTTTGAAGCCTTACATGGGTACATCTATTCAATTAACTCATGACAAGACAGCTTGTGATTTTCTGTGTGAGTGTTTAGTATATTAGCTAATCAATAAGTTATTATTTGGCTAAAATGGCCCTTTCATGCTATCTTATATGTGCTCAAGCATTTTGTTTAAAACAGGGTTTCTTTGTGTAGCCTTAGCTGTTCTGTAGACCAGCTGTAGACCACCCTGTAGTTCAGACTGGCCTTGAACTCAGAATTTAAACATCCACCTCTGCCTCCCAAGTGCTAGAATTAAAGATGTGTACTGCCACTGCTTTGCTTATGTTCTTGTATTTTTAAGGTAAAGAGACCCTTGTATACTTTATTATTTGGGAGGAAAACTTGTATCTGGTGGCTCATTTCAGATGCAGTGGAGTTTTTCTTGCTCTAGTAATTTTGCTATTAAATTAAACTCTTAGTGCTTCTTGTTCACCCTAAAGGAAACCAATCAAGACACAGGGCCAATGATATCACTTCTAACAGCAAGCTCCCTGTTCTATTTTGTTTTTCCTTTTATTGAGAATAAATTTTCCTCACATAATATATATGATTATGGTTTTCTCTCTATCTATTCCTCCCAGTTCCTCCCCATCTTCTCTCCCATCTGTATCCATGCTATTTTTTTCTGTCTCTCATTAGAAAATAAACAGGCTCATTGGAAGCCTGCTTAATCTTTCTTTGAGTGCCACCAGGCCTCCCCACGAAGGGTAAATGGTCAAATATGGGGCACCAGAGTTCATGTCAGAGTCAGCAGGCTTCTAAGATGGGACATGATAGCCTATGACCGTATAGTGGGGGAGGAGGCCCCCCTTGGTCATAGACATAGGGGAGGGGAATGGTGTGAAATTTGGAATGAGTGAGGAATGGGAGGATACAAGTGAGGGGATAACAATTGAGATGTAATCTGAATAAATTAATTAAAAAAGAAAACCAACAGGCTTCTAAGGGACAATAATAAATATAATAAATAAAATATAAAACAAAAGGTAATACATTGGTGTTGAACAAGACAAACAGAAGGAAAAGAGCCCAAGAAAAGACATGAGAAACAGAAATCCCACAAGAACACTAAATTGGAAGCCATAATACATACACAAGAACTTGATGCAGACATGTACAGGCTCTGTGCATGCTTCCTCAGTCTCAGTGAGTTCCTATGGGCTTGGGTCCTATAATAGATTTTCAAAACCTTATTTTCTTGATGTCCTCTATCCCCTCTGGCTCTTACACTCTTTCCATCTCTATTCTACATGGTTTCCCAATTCTTGAGGGAAGGGATTTGATACTATTTAGGGCTGAGGGTTCCAAGGTCCCTCATTCTCTGCATAATGTCTGCCTGTGAGTCTCTGTGTTTGTCCCTCCTGCTACAGGAAGAAGCTTCTGTGATGATGGCTGAGCAAGGCATTGATCTATGAATATAGCAGTTGTAAAGAACAAAGAGTCATTTTATTGCTCTGTTTCTCTCTCTCTCTCTCTCCCTTCCTCACCCTAACTCTCTCTCCTTCTCCCTCTCTCCCTCTCACACAGTAGTATTTGATAGTATTTGATTTTACCCTAGGTCTCTATCTCATCTAAGATTCTTGGCTACCCAAGCATTGCCAGGCATGGGTTCTATCTCATGATGTGTGCCGTAAATCAAATCAGATATTGGCTGGTTACTCCCACGAGCTTTGTGCCACCATTGTCCTAGCATTGTAGATCAAAGGGTTTGTGGCTAGATTGTTGTGTATGTTTATTATTAGGTAGCATGTGAAGTATGTTCCTCTACCAATAATGCTAGAAAATAGGGTTGGAGAGTAATCTCCTTGTTATGGGAAACTCTTGATACTCTTAAGTTAAAATGGGCTGGGAAAAAAGTTTATTCCAAACAAAATATTCCGGAGCTATAAACCTATACCAGGGAAGCTGTGAAAACCCTAGAATGTGCACTTGACCTCCAGCCACACCCCTGCAATAAAATATTTTCACATGTCTACAAACAAAAGCAGGGAGGAGTTTGGAGGCAAAACAAGAAGTAACTATCATTTTCTCAGGATTAGAGCTTAAGAGCATGTTGGTAATCTTTTGACATGCAGATAGATAGGATTTATTTTAGCTCCTACATTTAGCTGTTCTGAATGGTTGCCAAGTATAGGTAAGATTTTGGTTAAAACTACATTGAATACAGGTGGTGGCATAGCTTACATGTCAGAACACACTTTCAGTGCCCACATAGCTTGTACAGGAAAATAACTTCACAAAAAATTAATGAAGATTTGCTTTTACTGTTCAGTGTCTTTCTTTCTTTCTTTCTTTTTTTCTTTCTTATTTTCTTTAACCTACAGCAACAGAAAGATAAACTTCCATCCAAATCAGAAAGCAAAGCCTCTGCCAGTGAACAACAATGCTGTTTCTTTACCTTAATTCATTTTCCCTGTGGAATTCCAAATAGAAACACACACATAAATTTGTTTAATGAACTCATATAACTGTAGGAACTATGCATGTATCTGGTAAAAGACAAAAAATATTCATGAAGCTTTGAGGGAGAAGTGGTCATGGAAGTAAAAAAAAGGTTGAAAAATTCTGTAAGGCACTGTCAAAGTTCTCCATGTGGGGCTGAAGAGATGGCTCACCAATGAAGAATACGCATCTCTTGCAGCAGACTTGAGTTGTTTCCAGCACCCATGGAGGTGTCACACAACCAGCTGTAATTGTAGTTCTAGGTGATCAAACAATTCTGGACTCTATGGCCACCTTTACTTATGCATGCACACACATACACATACATACATACACACACACTCACACACATGCACACACACAAACACACACTTTAATATAGCTAGTATAGTAAATCTATAACTTTTCTTGTGCTTTTATCTAAACAAACAGAAAAGAAAACTCTAGTGTGAATATGACTGAGCAGTAATACTGTCTTATACTTCATGGGGGCCATAAGTCACACTAACATATGGTAGACAAATAGAAACACTACCTGGTAAAATGAAACACAGTCACTCAGCTTGTGACTCTGTCTCCTGCCTGTGGAAGATTACGTCACTGACATTACTCGCTTGACTGCTGGGCTGATTCTTAGCTGTAAAGAGTGATGATAAAGAAGAACACATGTTCTCCTTGCCACCTTCTGGCCCAACCTGTGGCACTTTCTCAGGCACTTATTTTGGACTATAGCTCACTTGCAAGACATAAAGTACTTTTTCTTTCTTTTGTGTAAAAAAAGGCAACAAGAAATTTGCATTACTTTTAGAGTGAGATGTGTATGTCAATCAAATGGATGATTTTCATTGTGTTAGCCTCACTCAGCTGGAACTCTCTTCCTTCTGCTTAGGCAGCAGGCAGCCCTAAGCTCTCCTGGCTCCTACCATTCCTACTCTTTCAGGCGCTCTGACTTCTGGATCAGCTTCATGCTTAGCCACACAGTGATGCTTTTTGGCAACTTCTGAAGATTATTCAGCATGAATGTTAGAAAATTTGAGGCAGGAAGACAACAATAGAAATGACAAGTACCTTTGTGGTACCGTGGCATGGTTACAGGTTCACTCCTGGTCCCCTTACATCACATCTATCTTTTAATTATGACAAGCTTTACTGAAGACCTTAATTCTCTATGAACACAGATATAAGCAGCCTTGTGTGTACTATTTGGTGGGTCCCACAATTGATATGGCCATCTCTCTAGTTAGTCTATAATATCTCTCTCTCTCTCTCTCTCTCTCTCTCTCTCTCTTTCCCTCTCTCTCTCTCACCCTTTCTAGCTCCCGCCCCACTGTCTCCCTTTCTCCCACAGCTCCTTCTCCCTCATGTGAGAGTGCATTTATGTGTGTGTTCATGCCTGAGAATTTATATTTTCAAAGTTCTTAAGCTAGAGACTGTCATACATTGCCCAAGATTGCACAGCTTGTTGGAAGTTACTGCTCTGTTAAGCACTGGGACTTCTACACATACAATCTATACATACATACATACATACATACATACATACATACATACATACATAGTTCTATACATACAATTTGAATATCACACTGTACACCTGCACATCTTCATGGCATGGACTTTTGGAATATGTAGATATTTGATACTGAATTTATGTCTAAGGAAACACATCTGGACAGCCAGCATCCTCTTCCTCTGAGGCATGGCCAGCCTGCCCTGTCTGAGTGAAGTGATCAATGTGTGGGCCACAGTCCATGTCAGAAATAGTCCCTACTTCCCATATTATGGGACCCACAAGGAGACTGTGCTGCCTATCTACTGCATCTGAGCAGAGGGTCTAGGTCCACACCATGCATGGTCCCTGGTTGGTGCATCAGCCTCTGCAACACTTCTTCCTCCCCTGCCCAGAATTGTTGGCTCCAATGGTCTCCTCATGGAGCTACTGTCACCTCCAGGTCCTTTTACACTCTAACTCTTCCAAACAACTCTCTGAGCGCCACCCCAAACTTTGGCTGTGAGTCTCAGCATCTGCTTTGATCCCCTGCTGGGTGGAGTCTTCCGGAGGACCTCTATTGTAGACTTCAGTCCTGTTCCTTCTCTTCAACCACTTCAGGTGTCTCTTCTATCTACTCTTCTGAATGATAACTAAGCATCCTTTCTAGGATCCTCCTTGCTACTTAGCTTCTTTAGGTCTGTGTATTGTAGTGTGGATATCCTGAATTATTTGGCTAATATTCACTTAATATGTGAGTATATACCATACGTGTCTTTCTTGATACACTTAGGACAGATGTTAGAGGAGGAGGACTCCCTGTTCTGAGGACTAGGGGAAGGAGGGAGAGGGGATGAGGGAGAGAGGATGGGGTTGGGAGGTGATGAGGGAGCTACAATCTGCATGCCAAGTGAACAAATTAAAAATAAAATAGTTTTTAAAAATTAAAAAAATATTTAAAAAGAAAAGAAAACATGTCTGCATTTTACTAAAAACAAATATGATTAATTGAGAGACAAAACATACTGAAAAAGGTGAGCGGGTTGTTATGTCATCTCCAAAATACGTCAGTAGAACTGCAGAAATTGAAGTGACAAAGTAACAGAATGTTAAAAAGTGTAAGCACCAGGTCTCCCCCTCCAGGGGACATGGTCAAGTATGAGGCACCAGAGTTCGTGTGAAAGTCATACCCCACTCTCCACTCAACTGTGGAGAATGTTCTGTCCATAGGCTAGAGCTGGGTAGGGGTTTAAATTTTACCGCCTGTATTGTCCTTGGTTGGTGCCTTAGTTTGAGCGGGACCCCTGGGCCCAAATCTGCCTATCATAATGTTCTACTTGTATGTTTCTAGGACCCTCTGGATCCTTCTCCTTTGCTATTCTCCCATGCTTCTCTCCTCTAGAGTCCCAATAGGATGTCCTCCCCTCTGTCCCAGTTTCCTGGTAAGTGAAGGCTTTCATGGTGGCACTCAGAGGAAGGATAGCAGGTTGCCAAGAAGAGACTTGATACCCTATGAGCATATACAGGGGGAGGTAATCCCCCTCAGGAACAGTCATAGGGGAGGGGAGTAAGGGGAAAATGGGAAGGAGGCAAGAATGGGAGGATACAAGGGATGGGATAACCATTGAGATGTAACAAGAATAAATTAATAAAAAAAATTTAAAAAATAAAGTCTTCAGCAGAAAAAAAAGTGTAAACACTGACCTTGTTGTACAGTATTTGAAGAAGTTATATTTCCAAGGCATGACCAGAGCAAGGCCTAGAAACTTCGTTTTCTTTCTAGATTCTCTGTCTTTCTTCCTCTCTGTCCCTCCTAATTCCTCCCTTTTCTTCATATCCTTACTATTTTTTTTTTTTACAAATAATTAGTTAGTTCCTGTGTCCTGTAAAGACAATGGAGTTGATAAATCCTCTACTAGTTGTTACAGTGAATTGTATCTGTTCCACCTAGGAAGCCAATAACTGACACAAAGTGACTGAAAAGTAGTTCAAAGCTGCAAGCACTATGCCAGGCAGAATCTAAACTGCTACTAATCTAACAATAAACTAAAATGAACTACTCTAATCCTCATAGCCTACATATATCCCAAGCACTTGACAATCTGCTCCTTCCTCCATCAACTGTCAACTTTCAACTGTCAACTCCCAGCTCGTCCCCTTCTCCAGGAAGTCCCACCTTCCACTTCCTGTCCTTCCGCCCAGCTGACTGGCTAAACAGCACTTCATTGACAGTTGGTACATCCTCTCAAGACATTCCTTCACAATTCCCTTTTTTAGTCTAATAATAAAAAACCCTTTCACATATACATTTATGCTATTATGCCAATATACAATATGCACACATAAGAACCACAAAAACAATCATTATATTCATGTTGTATTCATAATATTTTGCTGTTTTTAACCCCATCAGAGACTTGGGAAGAAATAAAATGAAGTACCTGAGTAAACAGGAAGTGCAGGTCAACAAGTTCCAAATTGAAAGAAATGACAGGGACACTTTGCTGCCTGAACAGTCACTCAAAACTCTAACATGTTGGAGCATCATCTTCAGCCTTCTGGTCTCATATATCTGGCAGACATTTTTGTGAAGCAGAGACTATTGAGGACTTGCCTACCAGGTCTTGACAAAGTTTGGGGGCCAACTCCACCTGCATCCAAGCTTGCCCATTTCTGGCAGAATTCTGTCTGTGGCAGAAAACAAGGACATTTTTGCCCGTGGCTGGTTTGCCACATCTGAAGCCATCTCCATAAGGAGGTTCCTCGATGCTCATTATCTTCTTTGAGGGAGGCTGGGTGTTTCCAAGAGTTAACCTGTCTCATTTTCAAAGAATCCTTAAAACAAACAAACAAAAAAATCTTTAAATGCCATATTCTGTAGGTCTCTGAGGTTCTTGAAGACCTTATCTAAATATTTTATCTTATCTGTCTATTGAACCTAGGATGTATATTCTTGTGTTAAAATTGAGTAGTATAATAAATTAAAATTAAACTTATTTTACATTAATATACAAATTATATACCAATGATCTAAAAATAACTTTGTGAGTAACAAATAAGGCCTTAAAGTGAAGAGTAGATTCAATAATCTACCTTTTGTCCTATATCTTTCTATATTCTCAAAGAAAAATCCCTGAGTCCAATCTCGTTCTCTCTTTGAGTAAGACAAATAATAGCATAATCAACTCTCAATGGAAAATAAACATGCGTAGCCCAAAACCTTACCCAACCCCCCTTAAGGGAAATGGGACGTCTTTTTCTTTTTAATGTTTCTTCCAGCTGATGGGATGAATAAGACCTATGAAGGGGCACAAATAAAAATGGGAAAATGGTTAAACAAGCTGGAGACAGCATTTGTAGGACAGTCTCTAAATATTCAGAGATTCAGGCTTAATAAAAGTTCTGTGTGGGACAGTCTGAAATACCGAACCAATTAGAATCAGGAGCTTTCTTCAAAGCTTTCTTGGGAGCTGTTCTGTCCTGATGATGAACAACAACTTGTGGATGGAACATGAGGAATGCAGGATGTCAACATCTCAGCATGCTGGAGAGTCAATCCTGTCAGGTCTGATCCAGCATCAGTGTCTGGTACTTTCGTTCTGAAAAATATAAAATTTCTCACAAGCATTATACAGTTATAAAACTATAAATGCGTGCGGTGTGCACGGAACAATTGAGGCTGGTTCTGTAATTTGAATTCATGTGCGTAAAGACTGACTTAAGTTAGCAGTATCCCTTTCATCCAGGTCTGTTTTATTTTGACCTCTTTCAAAGAGGAAGTATATTATCGCCATTACCAAAGAACATACAATCATTATTTAATTGAAATCAAAACAAGATTGTATATTTTTAAATGTCCTTTTCTAGGCTCTAAAGCACTTGATGTACAGGCCAGGCTGCTACCTGTCTCTAGAGAAAATGTATCCCATTTTAGAGACAAACCAGTTGCCCTGAGGAAAAGAAAAGACATTAAGCTTACCCTTTCAACTATATGAATTGTATCCTTTGAGTTTTGGGGATCTAACTAAGCTGATGTGTACTTTGTCACCTCTAAATCCTCCACGTCTTTTTGCATCTGATAAAAAATAGATATGAAAGAGGAAGACGCCCTGAAAATTGCACACTCAGTCTTAATCCTAATATCATGGAGACAAAAACAGGCTGATCTCTGTGAGTTCTAGGCACTACCTCCTGCTGATAAGTTACTTGCAGAGACAACCTAGGATTTAAAATGACAAGTTTTTCCTTAAATTTACTAAGTAAGTTCCTTTTTTAAAATAATAGATTATATGACCATACTGATCTAAAAGATGAATATACATCAAATTTAGGTTTATGTAAGGAAAAATGTCACTGCTCTAAAAAGGCCACCAATCTCCTTAAAAGTGGAGCTTCCATTGGGAGAACTGGTGCCAAAGGGAAATTGGCCTAAGAGGTATGTTCAGTTGGTCTATGTAAGGACCAAGGGTGGCAAGGGAGACAGACAGGCAAACTGCATGCCTCTCACATCGAAAAGCCTTTGTATGCTGAGTTGAGGTGTCACTGCCCTGGCAGCTGACTTATCCTTCTAAACATGAGCTACTTTCATGGGGGTAGGTCTTCAAAACCCTTAGAGACCTACAGAATATGGCTCTTAAAGATTTTGTTTTATTGTTTTGAGAATTCTTTGAAAATGAGACAGGTTGACTCCTGGCGACACTCAGCCTGCCTCAAAGAAGGTAATGAGCATCAAAGAACCTCCTTATGGAGATGGCTTCAGATGTGGCAAACCAGCCACTGGGCAAAAATAATGTTTGTTAAAACTTCTAATTCCCTTCCAATCTGAATGGGGGCACATGAGATAGAGCATTTCCTGAGTCCCTGGGATTCTTGTTTTCTTAAATTTATTAACGTATATAGCATTTCCTTTATAGAGGATGGCTGGAGAAAGAAATGTGTACATACATCGGGGTGAAATTGCAACAAGCATTGTGACTTGAAGAATGTTCATTGAGATGGAGATAGAGAAATGGCTCCATGGCTAGGAACAAGTACTCGTCTTGCAGAGGACCCATGTGCAGTTCCTAGCACCCATGTAAGGTGGTTCCCAAGGGATGGAACAAGTTCCCTTGTTTTGTCTCTCTGGCATCCTTTCCATCCTTTTCAGACAGAATAATGCTTAAAAAATGCAAAGCACATCCTGTTTGTATGCAGATTTACTTGGCACCAAGAGCCAAGCTTTTCTCTTTGTTGGAGAAATCTTTTCCAGGAGTTACTTCTGCTTATTAACACTCACCTCCTATTTCCTTGTGTTTTACATTGGGCACTGGACTTTTGTCCTTTTTTTTTTTGGTAGACAAGTTTATTAATTAAATAGGAACCTTGAGCTTACTCTTGCCTCTCTTTGGGATTCTCACACACTGCATTATGCTTGGCTTGTTATTCAGCTAGCATTTTAAATACCACATTCTCAAAGAAGGAATTTCCTACATAATCTAAAAACATTGCCTCACTTGTCCACTGCAGTAGTTTTTTAAACTCTCCCAATTTTGTTTGAAGCTCAGGATTCCCATGGCTACTTTCATATCTGTTTCCTATGTGTCCTTCTGTTACGATGGAAAACACTGCACACAAGTATCACATCAACTTTTAAAGGCATCATTGTCTGTGTTCTTGTCAGGTTCTTCTTCATCTAAACCCCAAGTATTGACGGTTTTAAGCAAATGAAGGTTGTGTTATTATTTTTGTTATAGAGTGTTATTTCTGCACAAATCACTGCAGACAGCAGACAAGAGCCAAAGCAGGAATGGAGGTGAGATGAATATGTGGGAGATGTTTGAATTTCCTCATTAAAGGAAGGGTCTGGTGAAGAGCAGGTTAATGACAGAACCCATAAAGAAAACCTTGGTGTATTTTAGCACTAGAATCTGTAGAATTTAGTGAGATACCACAAAGTAAGAAGTTTAAGGTAACTGCTAGTATTCTGTCTGGACTGAGATGTTTGTGTAAAGCATACATAAGAGAAAAAAATGCCAAAACAATATTTTCCAGCTATGTGTCTCTTGGACAGATTCATTTGAGGTAGTTTAGAAATATCTGGAGTAGATAAATATATCTAGAAAAATACAGGACATAAGTAAGCAAATGCTGATAAGATGGCCCCATGGGCAAAGGCACATGCCACAGTGCCCGATGACCTGAGTTCCATTCTGGGAACCCACATGATATAAGGAGAGGACCAATTCCCACCAGTCCTCTGGCATCCACACATGTGCAGTAGCATGCACATACCCCAGCACATGCACATAAAGTAAAAAAATAAAAAGCAGCAACAGAGAGCAAAACAAGGAGGCAGAGTTCTACTTTGTTTTAGGAAATGTACTGTGTTTTTATTTATGAGCTTTTGGATGGTGGGTGCTTTATGCAGAACCAATGTGTTGATATTACAAATTATGACAATTGGTATCATAAATCGATTAGCTAGTTCAATTTTTGAAATAGTTAGAAAAACATTAAACAGAATTAAAAAGAGCAACATCCTAAATTGCCTCTGAGAGGCTTTAATGCTGCATTTCAGTTGCATGAAATGAGCTTTTGGTTGCCAGAGTCACTGCAATAAGGGTTTAGTGGAGTCCTCGCTCTGTTTTATTATTGCCTTTCTGCAGGCTGTGAACATTATGAGCTCTTATTCACGAGGACAGATATTTAAGGGAAGAAATCCCTTCTCTACTTATTCATATTTAGTATATTTTTAACTTTAAATTTGACAGAAACCAACAAAACTTTACAAACTTCTGGTATGACTAAAAATAGCATGTTATAGCCTCATGTTTAATATTGTCCTTCATATGTAACTCTTTTATAATTTTTCTGCAGCACAGTGTGCTCTTATAACTACACGTATTTTTTAGATCATGCCTCCAATTGTAATGTTGTTTTCTTATCTTTTCTCCTGGAAAGCCACAGCCTTTAAGAGCATCTCAAATGAGATATATTTTCTTTCTATGCTACCTTCCTCAATACCTTTACTGCCCAAACCTGTATGTTTTATAACAAAGACAAAGACTATAGTGTTTGCTCCCTTTTCAGGCACAGTAACATCTTTTTTTTTTTTTTATTAATTTATTCTTGTTACATCTCAATGTTTATCCCATCCCTTGTATCCTCCCATTCCTCCCCCACCCCATTTTCCCATTATTCCCCTCCCCTATGACTGTTCCTGAGGGGATTACATCCCCCTATATATTCTCATAGGGTATCAAGTCTCTTCTTGGCTACTTGCTGTCCTTCCTCTGAGTGCCACCAGGTCTCCCCCTCCAGGGGACATGGTCAAATGTGAGAAACACTTAAAGAAATGCTCAACCTCCTTAGTCATCAGGGAAATGCAAATCAAAACAACTCTGAGATTCCATCTTACACCCATCAGAATGGCTAAGATCAAAAATTCAAGCGACACCACATGCTGGCCAGGATGTGGGGAGAGAGGAACACTCCTTCATTGCTGGTGGGAATGCAAACTAGTACAGCCACTTTGGAAATCTATCTGGTGCTATCTCAGAAAAATGGGAATAGGGCTTCCTCAAGACCCAGCTATTCCACTCCTTGGAATATACCCAGAAGATGCTCCAGCACACAACAAGAAAATTTGCTCAACCATGTTCATAGCAGCCTTATTCATAATAGCCAGAACATGGAAACAGCCTAAGTGTCCCTCAGTAGAAGAGTGGATAAAGAAACTGTGGTACATATACACTATGGAATACTACTCAGCTATTAAAAACAAGGAATGCACAGTAACATCTTTAAACAAACAAATGTTTGAGAAAGACCTTGTTGGGGGATTGGTCTGGGCTATGTTTCTAATGTTAATTACTGGTTTCCATGATCTGGTTCCTTCACAGACAGGAACATTCCCATGTACACCTGTCCTTTTTGTGTAAACCTGGCTTCACATAATTTGAAGTGATTGGTTAATAAAAAATGCTGAAGCTTGGGATTTGGCAAAAGAAAGGGAGGTAGAGTTTGGGGTTTGCTGGCTGGGGACCATGAGGCAAGTGAGGAGAAGGAGAAGGAAGCAAGACAGGATTGGTGGAAAAAGAAAAACCTAATGGTATCATGGGTTAGGGTGGGAAACGTGTTAGGATTCTGCTTCAGTCTGCCTATCTGTGATGTCATTCCCTGCCTGCCACGGGGCATGGCCCTGCCCAGGGCTATATAAAAGGACAGTCCTACCTCTCCTCTCCTTCTTACTCCTCTCCCTCTTTCCCTCTCTCTCTCCCCCATCTCTTCCTCTCTTATGGTCTCTGTTTCTCTCTCTGGGGTTCCCCTTCCCCCTTTCCTTCTCCCCCCATGCTTATTTAATAAACCTCATATATTCTAATATCTGGTATCTTATCTGTTCTTATATTGAGCATAAAAAAGAAGCACATGGCCAGATCAGCATGGATGGAGGAGATGGAGAACATTAGCAAGTATTTATGGAACTCTCTTGTTGTTTCAATAAATTGTATCTGTTCTGCCTACGATGCCTATAACTGACACAAAGAGATCGAACCATACTTCAAAGCTGCAAGCACTATGCTGGGCAGAATCTAAACTGCTACTAATCTAACAATAAACTATAATAAACTACTCTAATCCTCATAACCAACATATATCCCAAGCACTTGTCCAATCTGATGGTCCTCCGGTGGTTTCTCTCCTCCAACTCCCTCCATCAACACTCAACCATCAACTCTAACTGTCAACTCCCTGCTTCTCCTCCTCTTCAGGAAGTCCTGCCTTCCACTTTCTGTCCTGTCCAGCAGATTGGCTAAACAGAGCTTTATTGACAGTTGTTACATCCACTCAAGACATTTAGAGGATGTAAAAATGTTTTTGTTTTGATCCCAAGTGTAGGATGTGAAACAGACTTGTGTGAGGATGTGCAGTGTTTGTCTGCTGGAAACAGACTTGTGAGAGGATATGTGTATTAAAAACTGCCTCTTGTGGGGGCGTGGTCTTTGCCAATGGATATGCATCCCAGTATGGACTCTGAGAAGATATATACATACATACACACACATATACATATACACACATACATACATACATATACACACACACACACACACACACACACACACACACACACACACACACACATACACATATATATATATATATATATATATATATATATATATATATATATATATATCTCCAAAACAAGAGGGTTTTTGGTCTTGGCATCATTTTCGATCATTTAGCTGTTCATCACTCTGTTTTGAGATGTTCCTAGAGAGAAATGCTCCAGAGAACTCTGAGGTTCCAGGTTCTGGCTGCTGCTCTGTATTACTACTGCTGTGGTTGCAGTCACCTTTGCTAATTTGCTGGCTTGCTGTTTAATGTGCCTACTGAAATCCTGATGATGAAGAGTGGAGCTCCAAGGAATTAAGTCAAAGAAAGACTACTTATCCTGTTCCCATTAACTTCTTTTCTCTCCTATCTAGAGTAGGGTGGTGGTGGTGGAAGGGAGGCATAAGCATTAAAGAACCCAAAATAAAGTAGGTTTTAAAAAGTTCAGAGCCTACAGTCTCTTCATACCCTTAATAAATTAAGCCTTAACATATGAAGAAGGAAGGGAGAGAGGAAAGAATATGTCCCAGTTTGACATTCAGAGCTACCATAGTGAATTTTCAGATGAAAGACAAACAAAAAATTCAAATGAAACTTCTCAGTGTCTTTTGAGTTTGCATCTTCTTTCTACATGTGAGTCATTGTCACTAGAAGAACACATACAACACACATACCCACACAGAGACACACATAAACAGGCAAAAACACATACCCACTAGAGAGGGAAAGAGAAAATTATATGTTTAAATTTAATGTATCACTGAGTTTTATCTGAAGTGTGTTTAATTACATGTTTGCCTTGATTCCTAGCATAAAGCATTGACTCAGGCAATCATTATTTATTACACGGCCTTCTTTGGATAATCTTTTAAACGATTTCCTCTCTCTCTCTAACCCATTTGCTGAACAGGGTGTAACAAATTAATGAAAGCCTGGTGGTGAAATTTGGCTTGCCAACTATTTTGTATGTCCTTTAAGTAAAGTTGATGTCTATATATTTTATCCCTGGAAAATGTTAAAAATAATAATAACTTTTTAAACTTTAGATTTTCTTGTTATTTGGGGGAGTAGGTTGCTAAGAATTTTGTACATGGATGCAGTGTACTTTGAGCAAGCCTACACACTAGTCCCTCCACCCCAGTCTTTCTCCCATTCCTTGTAACATTATTCCTTTCCAAATATATATGTGTGCACATGTGCATGTGTGTGTGTTCATATGCACAGCTATGTGTTTTATTTTTGTTATACACTGAGTCCATTCAGCATTGTTTTTTTATTTTTAAAAATATATTTTATTAATTTATTCATATTACATCTCAATTGTTATCCTATCCCTTGTATCCTCCCATTCCTCCCTCCTTCTCATTTTCCCTTACTCCCCTCCCCTATGCCTATGACTGAGGGGGACCTCCTTCCCCTTGTATATAAATGGCTCCACATACATCCATTCAGCATTGTTATTGTATGGATGCATGTGGAGCTATTTACTGTACTATCAGGCGCCTCTTGAGGGCTGGTGCATCCTGGGAGTAAACCGACTCTCCTCTCCTAGCATCAGATGCCAATAGCTCCTATACTAGGGATGGGATTTCATGCCCACATCTTTCCAATGCTAGAATTTTGTCTGGCTTATTCTCTCATAGGTCTTACACGTACTGTCACAGCTGTTGTGAATTCATATGTTTATCTGCCCCATTGTATCCTGGAAACCTCACTCTCTTGTAGTCATTCTCCACCTGTGGGTCTAAAAGTCTTTAGAATCCTTTTGTGATGATGTCTGAGCTTTGGGAAGATAGGTTGGTATAGATATTCCATGGATCTATGGGCATAACAAGTCACTAGGAATTGCTTATATATTGTGTTCATTTAGTCAAATAATCATAGTACATTCTAACTTAGGGATTATGACCTATCTGGCCACAAGTTCTTGGTGTGGTAATGGTGCCAGATATGAATTCAATGTTGGGAAGTGGGCTCTATCCAATCAGAAACTGGTTAGCTCTTATAACATTCATGCCACTCTTGCACTGGTGGGCACATCCTGTAATGCTGTTCCTTATTTTTACTCACAGGACTCACTTCTCGTTAAGACTTTTCTCCTCTGGTAGCTTGGATAGTGTCTTCTATCATAGGTGAGCCCAGTAGAGATGAAAATTCCAGGTCAGTACAAGCTCAACTTCTCCACATTCTATGACTCAAGTATCTGCCATCTTTAGAAATAGAGTCTCCCCATAAAACTCTAGAGGGTAACGAAGAGCAGTGATAATAATATTTGGGAATCTATGGGAACTTCCTGGCCAACAACTCTAAAAGAGGTAACCAATTGTAGGCACTGGGTCTATGAGAGGCACTGTCTCCCTGTTATAGGGTCACTCTCTTTAAACATTTTTAAAGTGTGTGTAGGTGTGTGTGTGTGTGTGTGTGTGTGTGTCTGTGCGCGCGCACGTGTATGATACTGATTTTTGCAAAGGCCTTAATGTTAGTTATCACTCTTGATACTTCTTCCTCTACCCTACACACTCACCATGCCACTTAGCCTTGTTTCCTTTAATTCTTATTATCCCTTCATACCACCTATGTTTCATTTTCTCCTTTTAGAGTCCTTCATGGTCCTCTACCAGTTCCCTCACCTCTATGAGCACTTCATTCACACACACACACACACACACACACACACACACACACACACACACACAAATTCAAAGCTAGCATACATGTATGTATGCTTGTCTTTCTGCGTTTGGGTTTTATACACTCCGGGATAAAGCACAGAAGAATCTATGTATACAACAGAGATGTTTCAGAGAAATACAGAAAATACACATCAAGTTTACAACCAACATCTTGCTTAGCAGAGAAAAGCCCAGTACAATAAAAACACTAACATTGGAAACAAGACAAGGATGCCCATTTTCTGCTCTTGTTTAATATAGTTCTTAAAATCTTAGCTAGAACTGTAAGTGAAGAAGACAAAGGCGACACAGAGATGAAATTAAATTATTTTTATTTGCAGATAATATAATTCTATACCTAAAAAATTCCAAGGACTCCACTGGAAAACTCTTGCTGCTTAAAAACACTTTCAAACTATGGTAAATTTATGCTATGGAATACTACCCAGCTACTAAAAACAAGGAATTTCCAAAATTTGTGGACAAATGGATTGAACTAGAAATGATCATAATGAGTGAGTTAACCCAGAAGCAGAAAGAATCAAATGATAGATACTCACTTATATCCGGACACTAGCCCAAGGGGCATGTCCCATGAAAGTCTTCACTTATCAGGAAAGTGGAACAGAGGGGAGGACATCCTATTGCTACTTTAGGCGAGAGAAGCATGGAAGAATGGGGAAATAGAAAGATCCAGAGGGTCCTAGAAACCTACAAGAAGAACATTATGACAGGCAGATCTGGGCCCAGAGGTCCTGGTCAAACTATGGCACCAGCCAAGGACAATACATGCAGTAAAACTTTGAACCCCTACCCAGATCTAGCCAATGGACAGGACATTCTCCACAGTTGAGTGGAGAGTGGAGACTGACTTTCACATGAACTCTGGTGCCCATATTTGACTATGTGCCCTGGATGGGGAGGCCTGGTGGCACTCAGAGGAAGGATAGCAGGCTACCAAGAAGAGACTTGATACCCTATGAGCATATACAGGGGAGGAGGTTCCCTCTTAATCACAGTCATAGGGGAGGGAAGTAGGGGGATAGTGGGAGGGAGGGAGGAATGGGAGGATACAAGGGATGGGATAACTATTGAGATGTAATATGAATAAATTAATAAAAATCACACACACACACACACACACACACACACACACACACACACACACACACACACACACACACACTCATTCTATCTAATACACTTGCCACAAAAATTTCCTTCTGTCCCAAACTTCATTCTAAATCTCCATTCATTCCCATCTGAACCCATCACCGCCCTGCCTTCACACATAGATTCTAAGCTGAGGTAAATTTCTGTGCCTTTGCTCCTCCCAGGGCCCAGTGCAGAGCTCAGGTGATTCACTCTGCTGAGTAGCTGCACACTCCCCAATGGCGCTGTTAGCACCACATCCCGGAATAGACCAGCAGACTGCTGCTGGCTTGAACTCTGAGTACCTGGCTGCTGTCAGAATGCCCCACCATCGCCCTTGTTCCCAATAGACCATCTGTTCTTGGTAAGCAAATGCCCACCCAGAGTGTGACCAATCTTGGGTCCCTCTGGTGCCAGCCACTTTGGGCTGACCGAGCTCCTCCATCCGCGCAGAGTACATAGGTGATTCCTTTAGCCACTGTGGCTGGAGCTAAAATTACATAAGTCTACTCCTTTGAATAGGGGGAAGAAACCCCTCCTTCATGATGCTAAAATTGAAGACAAGTGAGCCTTTTCATTTCTGCTCTACAGAAGATTTCTGTCCTCTCCATGTTATGTTCCACAGACATCAGGGAAGTTCTGTAAGGCTTGTGCCTCTCCTAAGCTCACCTCAGAGAGCGAGCTTTTATGCTTTTAACACAAAGTTCTTTCCCCAAGACTCTGCTATGCTTTATGTCTACTGCCTTTTCCTATGATGTGTGCATGTCTAATAATGTGTATTTCACTGTAGAGTTCAAACAAGGGTGATGCAAATGTGTCTAAAACTTATCTCCCTTTATGAACTTAAAAGGATTCTTGTAAACTACAGGAAATCCACCTCCCAGGTCAAATGGAGTCCAGATAAGTACTGCCAATCAACAGCCTAAGTTTCTTACCTATTGCCTGCCTCAGATGGTGGGCTTCCTCACCCTCCTCCCCCGTTTTTTACTGGTTTTGGGACTTCCCTCTCCCTAAGTACTCAATTGCCACCTTTCTGCTCCCAACACCAGATGACACCCCCAGTCTGCATGACTGTGGCTGATTCCTTCTTGCTAACCTACAACTAGGACTTTTTCATTGGGTGAAACTGCTGACATAGCTCTTTCTCTGCTTCTGCCACCACTGCTACTGCTGCCACTGCCTGCAGCCACAAAGTCCTGGCACTGGTTGGGCTATGTCCCCGGCCAGCTCAGCCATGGAGCTGCACTCTTTTGGTCACCATCCAGCACTGACAGGTTGCTGGAATAGTCTGTGCACCTGTCTTTTGAGTCACTATCCATTTCTGAGAGTGCCTTAAATTGTGGCTGAATTCGCCTCCCCATGACAAACAGTCCCCTACTGCCTTTCCAGGCTCCTCTACCATACCTTCTGGAGAATTTCAAGTCCCTACACCCACATTAAGGGCTTCTAAGCTCACATGCCTCTGCAACCAAACTTGGACAGATCAAAAATTTAGCTGTTTTAATTACTGTCAACAATGGGGTAAAATGGAAGAAAGTTCCCTAGGTTTAAATCTTTTCTTTGCTTTCCTAAAATTTTTAAGCATTGTCAGGTCAACATTGTCTCTTTTCTTATTTTCAAGCTTTTCTTTTTGAGGTGCAAAGAGTTTCAAATGTACACTTAAAGGGAAATTTCTTTCTAACCTACTGCCTTTGTCTTCTGTCCATATGTTTGTTCCAGTGTCCTGCTAGACTACCACATCTGGGGAAAAAAGAAACAGACACACACAAGAGGAGTAGACAGCTGGAAATAATCAAACTCAGGGCTGAAATCAATCAATTAGAAAGAAAGAAAACAATTAAAAGAATCAACGAAACCAAGAGCTGGTTCTTTGAGAAAATCAACAAGATAGACAAAGCCTTAGCCAAACTAACTAAAAAGCAAAGGGATAGTAGCCAAAATAACAAAATCAGAAACGAAAAGGGAGACATAACAATGGATATGGAGGAAATCCAAAGAATCATTAGGTCTTACTTCAAAAGCCTATACCCCACAAAATTTAAAAATCTAAAGGATATGGACAATTTCCTAGATAAATTCTACTTTACAAAGTTGAACCAAGATCAGGCAAACAAATTAAATAATCTATATCCCTTAAGGAAATAGAAGCAGTCATCAAAAATCTCCCAATGAAAAAGAGCCCTGGGCCAGATGGATTCAGTGCAGAATTCTACCAGATCTTCAAAGAGGAACTAATACCAATACTCCTCAAACTATTCCACAAAATAGAAACAGAAGGAAGACTACCAAACTCATTCTATGAAGCCACAGTCACTTTAATACCTAAGACACAAGACACAAGACAGAGAATTTTAGACCATTCCCCTTTATGAACATAGATGCAAAAATATTCAATAGAATTCTGGCAAACCGAATCCAAGATCACATCAAAAATCTCATCCATCATGACCAAGTAGGCTTCATCCCAGGCATGCAAGGGTGGTTCAATATATGGAAATCCACCAATGTAATCAACCATATAAACAAACTGAAGGGAAAACCCACATGATTATCTCTTTAGATGTGGGAAAAACATTCAATAAAATCCAACACCTTTTCATGTTTAAAGTCTTAGAGAGATCGGGGACACAAGGCACACATCTAAACATAGTAAATGCAATATACAGCAAGCCTACAGCCAACATGATGGTCAATCGGGAAAAAACTTAAATCAATCCCACTGAAATCAGGGACATGACAAGGCTGTCCACTTTCTCCATTTTCTTCAACATAGTAATTGAAGTCCTAGCTAGATCAATAAGGCAGCTAAAGGAGATCAAGAGGTTACATATAAAAAAGGAAAAAGTTAAAGTTTCACTATTTCCAAATGATATGATAGTATACACCAGTGACCCTCAAAATTCTACCAAAGAATTCCTACAGCTGATAAACAACTTCACCAAAGTGGCAGGATACAAAATTAACAGGAAAAAGTCAGTAGCCCTCCTGTATACAGATGACAAATGATTGGAGAAAGAAAATATGGAAACCATTCCCTTCACAATAGCCTCAAAAAATATAAAGTATCTTGGTGCAAATCTAACTAAGCAAGTGAATGACCTATATGAAAAACATTTCAGGTCCTGGCAGATGGAAATTGAAGAAGATACCAGAAAACGGAAAGTTCTCCCATGCTCATGGATTGAGAGAATCAACAAAGTAAAACTGGCCATCTTACCAAAAGCAATCTACAGATTCAATGCAATGCCTATCAAAATACCAACACAATATTTTGCAGAAGTGGAAAGATCAATTCTCAACTTCATATGGAAAAACAAACAAACAAACAAACAAAAAACCTAGGATAGCTAAGGCAATCCTATACAATAAAAGATCTGCTGGAAGAATCTCCATCCCTGGTCTCAAGCTGCACTATAGTAATTAAAACAGCATGGTACTGGCATAGAAATAGGCCAGTTGACCAATGAAATAAAATTGAAGACCCAAATATACACCCACACACCTATGGTCATTTGATTTTTGACAAAGAAGCCAAAAAAAAAAAAAAAAAATACAATAGCAAAAAGACAGCATCTTCACCTGGTCCAACTGGATGTCTACTTGTAAAAAATGCAAATAGATGCATATTTATTGCTCTGCAGAAAACTAAAGTCCAAGTGGATTAAAGACCTCAACATAAAACCAGACATACTAAATCTGTTAGAAGAAAAAGTGGGCAAGAGCCTAGAACTCATTGGCATAGGAGACAACTTCCTGAATAGGACACCAACAGCTCAGGCTATAAGATCAACAATTAATAAATGGACCTCATGAAGCTGAGAAGCTTCTGTAAGGCAGAAGACACTGTCAACAGAACAAAACGATAGCCCACAGATTGGAAAAAGATCTTCACCAACCCTACATCTGACAAAGGGCCAATATCTAAAATATATAAAGAACTCAAGAAACTAAACACCATCAAACCAAATAATCCAATTAAGACATGGGGTACAGAACTGAACAGAGAATTCTCAATAGAGGAATATCAAATGGCTGAGAAACACTTACAGAAATGCTCAACATCCCTAGCCATCAAGGAAATGCAAATCAAAACGACCTTGAGATTCCATCTTATACCCATCCAAATGGTGAAGAACAGTAGCTCGAATGACAGCACATGCTGGCAAGAATGTAGAGAAAGGGGAACACTCCTCCACTGCTGGTGGGAGCACAAACTTGTACAACTACTCTGGAAAGCAATATGGTGCTTTCTCAGAAAAATGAGAATAGTTCTACCCCAAGACCCAGCAATACCACTCCTGGGCATATATCTAAAAAATGGTCCACCGTACAACAAGGACATTTGTTCAACTATGTTCATAGTTGCCTTATTTGTAATAGCCAGACCCTGGGAACAACTGAGATGTCCCTTAACTGAAGAATGGATAAAGAACCTGTGGTACATCTACACAACGGAATACTATTCAGCTATTAAATACAAGCAAATCTTAAAATTTGCAGGCAAATGGGTGAAATTAGAAATGATCATATTAAGTGATATAACCATGACCCAAAAAGACATGGCCTTACATTTAGATTTTAGCCCAACATGGAGATCCTTTGAGACACTCTGCCCAACAGGGGATAGGGACAGATACACACAGATACTCAAAGCCGGACACTGCATGGAGTGCTGAGCGTGTAGGGTGGCCCTGCCAGGCCACAGAAGACGAGGTCATATGTAGTCCAGGGGATACTAGATAAACTAAAGTCAGATGTCGGGGGAGGAGGACTTGCCTGTCTAAGGACTAGAGGAGGGAGAAAGGTGCATGAGGCAGGGGATGGGATCAGTAGTTGATGAGGGAGGGGCTGGGATCAGGAGGGTTTGAGAGAGGGTGCTGCAAATGAGATGTAAAGAATTCAAACTGCAGAACAAATACGTAATTTATATTCCTAATCCCACTACATGGGAATAGCTCTGAGATGGGCAGAGATACAAATGTAAATGCACTGAGAGGCTTCATGTTGGCCATAGATTCTTTATGGCTTATTATTAGAAGCCATTCTTAGTATGGCATGAAGGAAGATTTGCAGACACTTTACGTTGGCTTAATTGTTCTATGCATCCCACAGACCTCATACAACTATAACGTAAGAACTGTATAATGCTTGTGAGAAATTATGTTTATAGAACAAAAGGACCAGACACTGAAGCTGGGATCAGACATGACAGGATTCATTCCTCTTTGCACACTGGACACTGACATCCTGCATCCTCCTAGCTCCAGCCCCAGATGTCTCTGTTGCTATTACCCATCAAGTTCAGACAGCTTCCTGGACAGCATTGTAGAAAGCATCTGATCCAATTTGGACCAGCAGCATTTCAATCTCCTATTAAGCCTAGAATCTCTCAACATTTAGAAACTGGACCACAAATGCAATCCCTGGCTTGCTTAACCATTTACCCATTTTTTTTGGGCCACATCTAAGGTATAATTCACCCAAATTCAGTCTGAGCAAATGTAAAGAGAACAGCATTCCATTCCCTCTGAGGTTGGTTGGGTAGTTTTCTGTTTGCTCTCTTGGTCTAAAATGCTTATTTTCAATGGGCAGTGGTTATAAGTTATCATTGGTCTTATACGAGAAAAAAGTAGGCAGAACTCAGGGATGTCTCTCTTTCCCTTTATCATTCATCTTTAAGTAAGGAGATAGGAGCTGAAAAAAAGAAGGGGAGATACAGAAATATAGAGGGAGAATAGAACAAAAGGTAGATGATTGAACCTACTTCTTAACCTATTCCTACTCCGATCAAGGCCTTAATTGTTACTCATAATGAAGGTTATGTTTAAATCACTGGTATAGAATTTAGTATGTTGATATAAAACATGAGCATGTCAAATACCTGTCAGATTCTAGCACAAGAATATATATATATCTTAAGTCTAACAGATAGATATGATTCTATAGATACATTAGGTTAAATAGTTAAATAAGTTCTTCAAAAGCCTCAGAGACACACGGAATATGTCATTTAAAGATGTTTTTATTATCCTAAAAGTTTCTTTGACAAGACTAGTTAACTCCAAACAACACCCAGAAGATCTCAAAGATGATGAGCATTAAAGAACCTCCTTATGAAACATTGAGATGTAACAAGAATAAATTAATAAAAAAAATTTAAAAAATTGAGTGTAAGAATCTATCTGGAAATAAAAATTATCTTCAGTTAAAAAAAAAAAAAAAAAAAAGAACCTTTTTATGGAGATGGCTTCAAATGTGGCAAACCAGCCACTGGGCAAAATGTCTTCATTCCTGCCACAAACAGAATTCTGCCTAAAAATAAAATGGGCAGCTAAGATGCAGGCAGAGTAGACAGACAACTCTGCCAACACAGGGTAAGCAAGTCCTCAATAGTTTCTGACTTGCAGATAAGTCTGGCAGAAACATTGGGCCAGAAGGCCGAAGATGAGGCTCCTACATTATAGTGTTGGGTGACTGTTCAGGCAGTAAACTATCTCAGTCATTTTGTTCATTTTGGAAGCTGCTAATGTGCACTGCTGGTTCACTCAGGAATTTAAGTCTTATTCCTTCTCAGGTCTTTGGAGGATGTTGAAGACCAGATAGTGTAGTTCTACAATCATGTTTAGTTGGTTAGGGGATAAGATCTATTTAGATCAAGACAAAGGATTTAAGTTGCTCAAGATGAGATGGGATAGATATTGAATTTCATTCAGGAATTTAGACCCAACAAGAGAGAAAAGATGTTTACTTCAAGTTTGACAAATACAAATAGCCAAAACACTATGAATGTAACATTTATAGAATTCATAATTGTCACATGGCTCTCCCTGCTGTATGTAGTTTATTTTATGCATGTGTAATAAAATAAATGTATATGAAAAAAAAAATTTGGGTTTTAACATCCACTAATACAGTTGTTGATAGCTTTCATTCAAATAAGATCTTCATCCCAGGTCTAATCTACCAATGGTAGAACCACTGCCATCATCTCAATTTTCCCACAAAAAATTATAACAGTCTTGTTTACCTTTTGACACATAAGTGGTTAAAATCACAAATTTGATTTTTAATGAGACCGCAGGGGTGCTAGATCACAGGGTGAGTGTTGGAATAGGAATTGTCAAGTATGAGGTAAACCTTCCTGTGACCCCTAAACAGTGAGTTGAGGTATAGGGCATTACACTTCTGTTAAGAGCAATGCAGTCAGCATCAGGATTGTGAATTCTGACCCTGTGGTAAATTGCTAAATGCAACAGGCAGGCAACGCTGCACTTTCCTTTGCTGTTACTTCAAATGCAAATAATGTCTCTGAAACTGGCCATAACACTTATACTTTAAAATTAAGAGTATCACAGCGAGATTGGCTGAAAACACTATCAATACAAGATAAAAGTTTTGTTCTTTCTTGATTTCAATCACAAATTTTATCCTGGTTTCAAGAAGTCAGGGTGTTAGAAAGGCAGAGTCCTTTAATGCATTTGGATTTGAATTGAGCCCAAGAACTACCTTTCTATTCCAATTCATTCCAGGCTCCTGCTGGCAAAGCATTTGCTAAATAAGCATATTGTCTGGAGCCTACCTATTAGTAAAAACACTTGTCTATTGCAATTTCTTGGTGGGATTTGTCTGAAATTTTATTTTGCTGAGAAACCATGGGAAATTATTTTGAGAGGCCTTTTACAAAGAATTACATTAGTAACTACAGTAATGAAATACTTTTTTTTTTCCTCTTGGATAGCACTTATTCTGACTCTTTAGGAAACATGTTTGAAAATATCCTTGTGTCAACCACATATACACACCTTTATACATACATTGTCTGCTAAATTTTTTAAAACATTTAATGCCATCACTGTAATTAGCACTTATTTGTACTTGCTCCACATCTGCATCAGTTAGGAATCTGGACAACAGATTCATGCTGTTAGACAATATTTTTTCATAATACCACTTAGATGCTTTCTTTCTCCCTGTCTGTCTTTCTGTCTCGGTCTCTTCTCTGTCTCTGTCTGTCTGTCTGTCTGTCTGTCTGTCTGTCTGTCTTTCTTTCTCTCTGTCTATCACTGTCTGTCTTTCTGTTATTTTGTTTTTGGAGACAGGGTTTCTCTTTGTAACAGCCTTGGCTTTCCTGGAACTCATTTTGTAGATGAGGCTAGCCTTGAACTCATAGAGATCAGTCTGCCTCTTCTTCCCGAGTGCTGGGATTAAAGGCACACCTTTTAATTTTTTTTTTAACAGGATTTCTCTGTGTAACAAAGTTCTGGCAATCCTAGACTTGCTTTGTAAACCAGGCTGGCTTTGAATTCACAGAGATCCATCTGCCTCTGACTCCTAAGAGCTAGGATTAAGGGCATATACCACACACAGCTAATACTCTCTCCCTCTTGAAATTCATAATAAAATGTTGTTTTCTTCATGATTATACAAAATTATAATGAACATTAATAAAAACCCCTATCTGGACATAGCTTGATACACAGTGCTGGAGACAATTATTATTTTTCATGGGGTATTATAAGCCAGATTTCCATGGGATAGCTTTAAATAAAAACTGTAGAGGTAAGTCCGAAGAACAGGTAAGAGGCCCACCAGCACTCTGAACCTGCCCTCAGGCTCAGTTCATATCCTTCAAACTCAACTCACTCCTTCCCCACTGCCACCTAAGCCCACTGCTATGCTTCCAGTTGAACCTCTGGTAGCTATCCATTTCTCAGGTGCAGACCAAGCAAGACAGAACAGCTACAGGCTACAGCACTCAGAACAGTTGCAGTCATTCAAGCCAGAGTAACAGACCACACCACCCAGAAGAACAGATAGGTAAACTCAGGCATAGACTCACTGATGGACCAGAAACTATACCTGATAGAACTCCAAATAGGCAGCTCAGCAGTTGACTTCTCCACTATCCCCATATCTACTTCCCTCCTTATCACTGTGGCCCAACTCAGACTGAGACCTCTACTAGTCCAAAAGCCAAGCTAGCCTTCAGAACCCCCAACCGCCCACCAACTAGGGTGTAGACTCCTGGCTCGGCCACAGATTTCTTTTGCTAGAAATCTAGGCCACAAAAACAGAATGCCAAAGAAAAAAATATAAAACAAGAGATAAAACATTTGTCCAGCCAAGACGAACTCAAAAATAGAAGCCTTGACCAATAATAACCCCAAATCCAGATGCCTAGATACCAACCATTATAAGAACACAGTCGACTGTAGGCACAGCATTACAGCACCATCCAAGCCCAGCCATCTTACTACAGTAAACCTTAAATATTTTAACGCAGTGTAAGCACAAGACAATGACCTCAAAACAAACTTTATGAAGATGACAGAAGTTCTTACAGAGAAAATAAATAAATCCCTTAAAGAAATTCAGGGAACCTGCTAGAAAAGACTTGATACTCTATGAGCATATACAGGAGGAGGAAATCCCCCTCAGGAACAGTCATAGGGGAGGGGAGTAAGGGGAAAATGGGAGGGATGGAAGAATGGGAGGATACAAGGGATGGAATAACCATTGAGATGTAACAAGAATAAATTAATAAAAAATTAAAAATAAATAAACAAAAAATAAAAATAAAAAGAAAAGAAAAATAATATAATTTGTGCAAAAATCATGAAGCAGTAAATGGTAGCACTGGAATTACATGAAAAAAAAAAAGAAATTTAGGGAATTAAAAAACAATTGGAGAAAAACTAAATCCCCCAAAGAAAGCCAATAAATAAATAAATAAATCAAACAGAAAATTGAAGAAAACATATAAAATTGTTCAAGACCTGGAAATGGAAATTGGAGCAATGAAAAACCCCAAACTGAGGGAACTTTGGAAATGGAAAATCCAGGTAAATGAACAAGAACTACAGAAGCAAGCATCACCAACAGAATACAAGAGATGGAAGAGAGAATCTTAGAGTTTAAAATATGATAGAAGAAATAGATACATCAGTGAAAAAATGTTAAATCTAAAAAGTTCCTGATACAAAGCCTCCAAGAATTCTGGGACAGTATGAAAAGCCAAAACCTAGATTCATAGGAATAGAAGAAGGAGAAGAATCCCAGTGCAAAGAATCAGAAAATATATTTTTTAAATTTTATTTTATTAATTTATTCATATTACATCTCAATGGTTATCCCCTCCCTTGTATCCTCTAATTCCTCTCTCCCATTTTCCCTTTACTCCCCTCCCCTATGACTATGACTGAGGGGGACTTCCTCCCCCTTTATCTGCTCATAGGGTATCAAGTGTCTTGTTGGTAACCTGCTATTCTTCCTCTGAGTGCCACCAGGTCTCCTCATCCAGAGGACATGGTCAAATATGAGGCACCAGAGTATGTGTGAAAATCAGACCCCACTTTCCACTCAACTGTGAAGAATGTTCTGTCCATTGGCTAGATCTGGGTAAGGGTTTGAAGTTTACGGCCTATATTGTCCTTGGCTGGTGCCATAATTTGAGAGGGACCCCTGGGCACAAATCTGCCTATCATAATTTTCACTATTCTCAATATTTACAAGTTTATTATTGTGACAGAGAAATGCAAGGCTTTAGTATTAAAAGCCTCAATAATTTTTTTTTTTAATTTTATTTTATTTTTTTTTTTATTAATTTATTCTTGTTACATCTCAATGTTTATCCCATCCCTTGTATCCTCCCATTCCTCCCCCCCCCCATTTTCCCATTATTCCCCTCCCCTATGACTGTTCCTGAGGGGGATTACATCCCCCTATATATTCTCATAGGGTATCAAGTCTCTTCTTGGCTACTTGCTGTCCTTCCTCTGAGTGCCACCAGGTCTCCCCCTCCAGGGGACATGGTCAAATGTGAGGCACCAGAGTATGTGAGAAAGTCGTATCACACTCTCCACTCAACTGTGGAGAATATTCTGACCATTGGCTAGATCTGGGAAGGGGTTTAAAGTTTACCTCCTGTATTGTCCTTGGCTGGTGCCTTAGTTTGAGCGGGACCCCTGGGCACAAATCTGCCTATCATAATTTTCTTCAAAATATTTTAAACAAAATTATAGAGAAAAATTCCTGACTTATAAAAGAACATGCCTATAAAAGTAAAAGAAGCATACAGAGCTCCAAATAGACTAGACTAGCAAAGAAAATCCTCCTGCCACATATAAATCAAAACACTAAATATACAGAACAAAGAAGAATATTAAAAGCTGCAAAAAAGCCAAATAAAATATAAAGACAAATGTATTAGAATTATACCCAACTTCTCAATGGAGACTCTAAAAGACAGGAGGGCCTGGGCAGATGTCCTGCAGACTCTAATAGACCACACATGTCAGCCCAGACTACCATACCCAAGAAAACTTTCAATCACCATAGATGGGGAAAACAAGATATCCCATGACAAAGTCAAATTTAAACAATATCTATCCATAAATCCAGAGCTATAGAAGGTACTAGAAGAAAAACTCCAACACAAGATGGTTAACTGCACCCACAAAACACAGCAAATACATAATCTGACACCAGAAAATACCAAAAGAAGAGAAACACACATACTACCACCACCATCACCAAAATAACAAGAATTAACAATCATTGGTCATTAAGATTTCTCCGCATCAATGAGTTCAAATCCCCAATAAAAAGACACAGGATAGTAGAATGGATACGAAAACAGGATCCATCCTTATGCTGCATATAAGAAATACACCTCAGCAACAAAGGTAGACATTACCTTAGAGTAAAGGGTTGGAATATGTTTTTTGAGCAACAGTCCCAAGAAGCAAGTTAGAATAGCAAAACTGATTTCCAGCCGAAATGAATCAAAAGAGATGAGGAGTGACTCTTCATACTCATTAAAGCAAAAATCCCCAAGAGAATATCTCAGTCCTACATTTCTATGCTTCATATTTGAGGGAACCCACATTTGTATAAGGAATATTATTAAAGCTTAAATCACACGTTGAACCCTACTCTCATCAATGGATGGGGAAGTTCAGACAGAAACTAAATAAAGATTATAACTCAAATGGACCTGGCAGGTATCTACATAACATTTTACCCAAACACAAAAGAATATACTCTCTTCTCAACATCTCATGGAACCTTCTCCAAAACTGTCCATATACTCTTTAAAAAGCACCTCTCAATAGATAAAAAGAAATTGAAATAATCTCTGTAGCTGTTCAGTCCACAAACGATTACAACTGGACTTCAACAACCACAGAAACAACAGAAAGTCTATGAACTCATGGAAACTGAACAACTGTCTATTCAGTGACCAATGGGTCAAGGAAGAAATAAAAAATTAAAGACTTCCTACAATTAGGTGAAGATGAATGCACAACATACCCAAATTTCTGAGGTACATTAAAGAGGAAAGTTCATAGCACTAAGTGCCTTCATAAAGAAATTAGAAAAATCTTATAGTAACTACTTAACAGCAACTTGAAAGCTCTATTACAAAAAGAAGCAAACACACCCAAGATGTATAGATGACAGGAAATAATCAAACTCAGGCCTGAAATCAATAAATTAGAAACAAAGAGAACAATATAAAAAATAAATGACACAAAGAGTTGGTTCTTTGAGAAAATCAACCAGATGGACAAACCCCTATGCAAACTAATCAAAATTAACCAAATCAGAAACAAAAGAGGTACATAACAATAGATACCAAGGAAATCCAAAGAATCATTAGATCAAACTTCAAAAACCAGTATTCTGAAAAATTGGAAAATTTAAAATAAATGGATAATTTTTATGATAGATACAATTTACCAAATTTAAATCAAGATCAGATAAGCAACTTAGGCATATAACCCCTAAGGAAATAGAAGCAGTCATTAAAAGTCTCCTGAGTCAAAATAAGCCCAAGGTCATATTGTTATAGCACAGAGTTCTACCATAATTTCAAAGAAGAGCTAATGCTAACAATTCTCAAAATATCAAAAAAAAAAAAAAAAAAAAAAAAAAAAAAAAAAAGAAACAGAAGGAATATTGCTCAATACATTTTATGAGGCCAAAGTCACCCTGATACCTAAACCACACAAAGATTTAACAAAGAAAGAGAATCACAGACCAATTTCCCTCATGAGCATTGACACACACACACACACACACACACACACACACACACACACAGAAACTGAAAGAAAAATCCCCACATGATCATTTCATTAGATGCTGCAAAAGCCTTTGACAAAATCCTTTAAAAAGTCTTAGAGAAATCAGAGGTGCAAGGGCATACCTAAAGAGAATAAGGATAATTTACAGAAAGCCTATAGTCACCCTCAAATTAAAAGGAGAGAAGCTCAAAGCAATTACACTAAAATCAGGAGCAAGATAATGTTACCCACTCTCTCCCTATCTATTTCATATAGCATTTGAATTTCTAGCTACAGGAATAAGAGAATTAAATGAAAAAAGGAATAAAAATTGGAAAGGAAAAGTCAAAGTATTGCTATTTGTAGATGATACAATATATACATAAGCTAGGCCAAAGCTTCTTCCAGGTAACTCCTACAGATAATAAAAAACCTTCAGCAAAGTGGCTGAATTTCAAATTAACTAAAATAAAAAGCAATCAGTGGCCCTTCTATAAACAAACAACAAATGGACTGAGAAAGAAATGAAGGAAACAACACCCTTCACAATAGCCACCCACCCCCAAAAATAAAATATTTTAGAGAAACTCTAACAAAGCAAGTGAAAGACTTGTGTAAGAATAACTCCCAATCTTTGAAGAAAGAAGTTAAAGAAAATATCAGCAGATGGAAAGATCTCCCATGCTCATAGATCAGTAGGATTAACATAGTAAAAATGACCATTTTACCAAAAGCAATTTACAAATTCAATGCAATCCAACACCATTCTTTACATATCCTGAAAGAGAAACATTGAACTTCATATGGAAATGCAAAAACCCTGGAATAGCTAAAACAATCCTATACAGTAAAAGAACTTCTGGAGGCATCATTATCCTTGACTTCAAGCTGTACTACACAGCTATACTAATAAAAATCTCATGGGGTTGACATAAAAACAGATGGGTTGACCAATGAATAGATTTGATGTCCCATACATAACTCCACACACCTATGGACACCTGGTTTTTGGTAAAGAACCTGAAATATACCATGGGGGAGGGAACATCTTCAACAAACTGCTGTCATCTAACTGGATGTCTGCATGTAGAAGAATGGAAACACATGCACCTTTATCATATCCAGGTGGATCAAAGTCCTCAACATAAAACCAGATACATTGAATCTGAGAGAAGTGAAAGTGGGAGATGCCTTGAATACTTTGGCATAGAAGACAACTTTCTGAACAGAACATCAATTAACCAGATACTAAGATCAACAATTTAAAAATGGAACATCATAAAACTGAAAAGCTTCCGTAAGGCACATAGGACAATCACCAATAGGACATCATCAATAGGACAAAATAGCGGCCTATAGAATGAAAGATTTTCACCAATTACACCTATGTCAGAAGGCTGACAACCAAAATATATGCAAAATTCAAGAAACTAGACATCAACAAACTAAATAATCCAACTAAAAATGTGGTACCGAGCAAAACAGAAAATTCTCAACTGAGGAACTCAACGGCCAGGAAATACTTAAAGAAATGTTCAACATCTTTGTCATCAGGGAAACACACATGAAAATCACTTTGAGATTCCATCTTACATTCATCAGGATGGCTAAGTCAAAACCACAAGTAACAACTCATGCTGGAAAGAGTGCAGAGCCAGGGAAACACTCCGTTGCTCTATTGCTGGTTGGAGTGTAAACATGTATAGCCACTTTAAAAATCAATATGGAATTTAATTTCTTGAGTTCTTTTGATAAGATGGCCATTTTTAACCAGAAGACGCTCCAGCACACAACAAGAACATTTGCTCAAGCATGCTTATAGCAGCCTTATTCCTAATAGCCAGATCATGGAAACAGCCTAAGTGCCCCTCAGTAGAAGAATTGATAAAGAAATTGTGGTACATTTACACTATGGAATACTACTCAGCTATTAAAAACAAGGAATTCCAGAAATTTGGACAAATGGATTGAACTAGAAATGATCATAATGAGCAGAAAGACTCAAATGGTATATACTCACTTATATCTGGACACTAGCCCAAGGGGCATGTCCCATGAAAGTTTTCACTTACCAGGAAAGTGGGAAAGAGGGGAAGGCATCCTATTAGGACTCCAGGCGAGAGAAGCATGGGAGAATGGAGAAATAGAAGGATCCAGAGGGTCCTAGAAACCTACAAGAAGAACATTATGATAGGCAGATTTGGGCCCCGGGGTTCGGCTCAAACTATGGCACCAGCCAAGGACAATATGAGAAGTAAACTTCAAACCCCTACCCAGATCTAGCCAATGGACAGGACATTCTACACAGTTGAATGGAGTGTGTGGACTGACTTTCACATGAACTCTGGTGCCCCATATTTGACCGCGTTCCCTGGATGAGGAGACATGGTGGCACTCAGCGGAAAAATAGCAGGCTACCAAGAAGAGACTTGATACCCTATGAGCATATACAGGGGGAGGAAGTCCACCTCAGTTACAGTCATAGGGGAGGGGAGTAAGGGGAAAATGGAAGGGAGGGAGGAATGGGAGAATACAAGGGATTGGATAACTATTGAGATGTAATATGAATAAATTAATAAAATATTAAAAAAATAAATAAAAATAAATAAAATCTGTCCTTGCAAAAAAAATCAATATGGAGGTTTCTCAAAAAATTGGGAATCCACCTCCTCAAGATCCTGCTATACCACTTTTGGGCATACACTTGAAAGATGCTCCACCACACCACAAGGACACTTGCTCAATTATGGTCATAGCAGGTTCATTTATCTTAACCAGAAACTGGAAACAACCTAGATGCCCCTCAATCAAAGAATGAGTAAAGAGAACATGGTACATTTACATAATGAAGTATGTTTTCAAAACAGAAGTAGAAGAAAGATAACATAAGCTGGGCACAGTGGTGGACACCTTTAATTCCAGCACTCAGGAAGGCAAAGGCAGGCAGATCACTGTGAGTTTGAGGCCAACCTGGTCTAAAACCAAGTCCAGGACAGCCAAGGCAGAGATTGTCAGCCAAACATTAAGCAGAGCTTGGGGGAATCCATCGGAAGATGGGAAGGGAGAATCATAAGAGGCAGAGGAGTCAAAAAACACCCCAAAGACAGTGCCTACAGAATCTGCTACTCAGGGCTTACAGGGGCTCACAGAGACTGATGAGACAGTCAGGGAGCCTGCATGGATCTGACCTAAGTACTCTGCAAACATGTTATGGTTGTGTGGCTTCGTGTTCTTGTAGGGCTCCTCAGAATGGAAGTGGGGCTGTATCTCAGTCTTTCAGCTGCTTTTGGGACTCACTCCCTCCTTGGCTGCCATATCCAGCCTTGATAAGAGGGGTTGTGCCTAGTTCTATCATCACTTGTTATCCCATGTTGGGTTGATATCCCTGGGAGGTCAGCTCTTTTCTGAAGGGAAAGGGAGGAAGAGTGGATCTGGAGGACAAGGGGATGCGAGGAATGGACTGGGAAGAGAGGAGGGAAGAGAAACTGTGATTGCGGTGGAATATATGAGAGAAATTAAATTAATTAAAAGACAAGAAAACCGTTAAGGTAGATTTTGTGGAGCCATTGTGCTGGCCTTTGGGTTGTTGTGAATCAGTCTGGTCACTGAAGTGAACTAAAATGTATTGATCATCTGACACCTTCATTTTGATCTGAAAAGGGGAAGCATAAAGGCTCATATGACATTGTTTGCATGGGCCACGCGAGCTGGATAAATGTTCCATTTCCTTCAGAGGTTATGGGTGGAAGCCCATGCTACACACTACACATGTTTAAGTACACGTTGTTTCTTTTTTAAAAAATTATTTTCAGTATGTGGTATTTTACTTTCTTAAATAACAAAATGCCTTAGAATTATGTAGGGTTGCAGAGCTCTGGAAAAAAGCTAAGCCATATTTGAACAGAAAGAGGAGTTCTTGCCTGTGCTCTATAAAGTTAAAAAGGAAGACAAGACAGTCCTGGTACTTTGAGCCAGAATTGAGAGTTGATTAACTGAACAATTAAATGCATTTTAAAAGAACATACGACTATAATGGAAGGTCAAGCAAATGATGCCCATTGCTTTCCGGAATATACTTCATGTTTAAACAAGTTAGATCTTCCGTATCTTCTGTTGTAAGTTAGGCAGGGTTATGATTGATTTTTAAAGTTGTTGTTGGTGGTGGTGGTACCAGTGGTGGTGGTGGTATGGTGTGTGCATGTGTGTGTGTGTGTGTGTGTGTGTGTGTACATTCTCTCTTTTGAGATGGGCATTCTTAGTGGTCTGGAACTCATGAAGTAGGCTAGGCTGACTGGCCAATGACCCTCATCTCTTTTTGTTTCCAGCACTGGGATTATCCATTGTGCTGTCATTTTTTCAAACCTATGTTCTGATGTAGAACTCAAGTTCTTGCTCTCACAAGGTAAACATTTCACTGATAGAGCTATTTTCCCAGCCTCTTTATGGAAGTGGTTTTTATAGACAGTTAATTTGGTTAAGCTCATGATATCACAGGCTTCTCCATACTTAGCACAATGAGAGATACCTAGGTAAAGGGAAGATAATGAAATATGTTTCCCAAGGAAATGACTGAAGCAAGGGTAATATCAGTACTGAAGGGTTTTCTGGAGAATTAAAGGTAGTGGGGTAAAATGCAAAGTCAGGATACAAAGTTTTATAGACTGGAAAGGAAAAACAAACAACTTTCCATTCACAGATGCTATATATTGCACATAGCTAGAAGCTAAAAATGTAGGAATAAACTTTTAATTAATTAATGCATAAAACAGTTTTTCTCCACTCAGAAACAATAGCCAAAGGTTACTTGCATCTCTATTCAGCCGCTCAAATAATTCGAAAGGAAAACCATGTGTGCTACTGTGTAAAACCAAAAGATTGAACAAATGAATAAATAAGAAATGAGGAGAACTGAAACACCAGCAGGGAAGCCGTGCATAGCAGCAGCACAGTGAAATTATAAAATCTGTCCTCTTGAGGAATCTATACTTCTGCACTTTAGTAAAAATTACTTTAACTTTATTTTATGCCTTTATTGTTTTTGAATTGTGTATCTTAAAAGTCAACTACATATTAAAATAAAAATTTCAGAGAACTAATGGAAAAACACTGACTATATCAAAAGGAGAAAGTTATTTATTTATTTATTTAATCACTTTACAACCTGGTCCTAGCTTCGTCCCTTCTCTCTTCCCATCCCCTTTCTTCTTCTTCTTCTTCTTCTTCTTCTTCTTCTTCTTCTTCTTCTTCTTCTTCTTCTTCTTCTTCTTCTTCTTCTTCTCAGAGAAGGAGAGGCCCCCATGGTTACTGACCCACCCTGATACCTTAAGTTGCAGTAGGACTAAGAGCATCCTCTCCCACTGAAGCCAGACGAGGGGAAAGGGATCCAAAAACAGAGTGAGAGACAGCCCTTACTCCCATTGTTTTATAAACACAGAGGAAATTATACCTTGAGAGTGGAAGCATGAATGGAAAGCCTTCTTTCTCTTCACTGAAGTAGGAGGGGGGAACTCTCATCAGAAGCCTACTTGGAAAGGGCACTTACCTGTGTCACAGAAATACTTTCTAATTAAAAATAATGAAAAATTTCTTTTTCTTTCTCCTTTAATTGTTTTACATTAAAATGTTATACATACAGGAGTTGAGACACATAGTTAATAAAGATGAAAAATGCAAGTATGTACTTAAAGCCAAAACCACTTTCAAAATATTAGGATCCTACTCAATTTTGTGTTTAAACAAAACACTGTTTGCTATTCCTCTAAATTTTTTCCTGTAGTGTATTATATAAGCATGAATGAACTGTGTAAATAGGATCTTAGTGCTATCCTGAATATAGACAGTGAAATTAAACTGAGGTCAAATTACAATATGATCAACCTGAATTCCATGGAAATAAAGTCACTATTTATCTTCTAAATGTTTTATTTTTATTCATGTGTATGAACATATGAGTGCTGGTACCCACAGGCTAGAAGAGGATGTTGTACCCTTGGAACCGGAGTTACAGTGGCTATGAGCTGCCCCATGTGGTGCCGAGCAGCGAACTCTGGTCTTTCTCAAGAGCAACAAATGTTATTAGCTGCTGAGACATCTCTGCACACCCAGGTTTTGACAACTAAAATCTGCTGGGCATTGCTGGCAGTTTAAAGGCAGCTGTCTTCAGGCAGGACTTTGTAGTAGGACATGCTGATAAGTTGTAGCGCGTGACCTCATCATGCTCTTCCTGCTGCTGAGAAGCTTCCTTGTATACTAACACTCACAGAGCCTCTGCAGAGTTATGAAGAACTGAGAATCTGTCATATCATGGAGGCAACTGCAGGTTTTCCAAAACCACAATTTTACTTGATATTTTAAATTTTTCACTGACACAAATACTCTGATTTATCTTCTTGAAGTTTTCACTTAATTAAACTCTGAGGACATGTCTACAAAGTATTTAAACCTGGTGAACATCTTATTTGATTGATCTTAAGCAGAAACATTTCATAAAAATATTTAACTTGGAACTCAATTTATTATATGGCTAAGTTTTGAGATACATATTTTATTTTGATATTCAGCTGAGGTGAGCTATGCAAGTACAAAGGGTATTAATGATATATATGGTATCAAAATTTAATGAAATTAAGAAATTATATTGCTTTATCAAGGACACTTTTAAGTTTGAATGAAAGAAATAACTATATAGCAGTAATAATAACCTTAAAAATTAGGTGCCCTCCAGCAAGGAGTGAAACATTTTCAGTAGGTCATCATGCTGGGACTGATAGTTGGATGTGACATGTTTCACATTTACTTTTCCTCCATCAGTGCAAATATTAACTTGGGGTAAAGCAGAAGTTGCATTAGTGCTAATGTGAAAACATTTTTGACTTTGTGGACTCTCTTCTGACTGTTTAGTTACCTGTTACACCTTGAGAGCCAACCACGCTTTGAGAACAACAGGGCAGGGGGGGGGTGTAATTCTTGGTCTTCAGTTGTTCTGGTGTCAGTTGAATTTCTGGGGTGCTCAGAGAGCTCTGCTTACCTAAGCTGGACTCTGGTTTGAGAAGCTGTTAGCATTTCCATGTGTGTGTATATGCCTCCATTATGTAGCAGTAGTTACTGTTGTCAAAGTCTGGCTGTGAGAAGTCCCACAGTTGATCAAAGTCCTAGAAATGTGTGTGTGCGTGTGTGTGTGTGTGTGTGTGTGTGTGTGTGTGTGTGTGTGTGTGTGTGTGTGTGTGTGTGTGTGTGTGTGTGTTCATATATGTGACCCACCAAAATGTTCTCCACTTTGGAGTTCTGTCACACCCAGTTTCAGGATAGCTATGCAGTTATCTCTGCCTCTGCAGCTCACCATCAGGGTTATGTCTTACAAATAAGTCCTATAATGTCAGAAAGCAGGAAGAGTATGTCCTGTGACAGACGGTGTGGTCATGTAATGGTCTGGCATGGCCATTTGGTGGAATGTTATTATTATGTGGTGGCACAGCATGGTTGTGTGGTGATGTCCATGTGACTTCCTTCTCATGAGTGTCAGCTCTGAGGTGTCTGTTGTCCAGATTGTGAAATGTTACTTTGCGTGTTTTTGTTCTCTTTTACAGTTGTTTTTCAACAGGGAGTAATTGTGTTTCTTATGCGTTGTTTTGTCATGCTAGAAGTGTGACTTCAGAAGCTATCTGGGATGTATTAAAGAAACACAGACACATATACAGACATACTCACACACAAACCTATTCAGTAAAATATTATAAATGTAACCATAAGGAATTATGAGAAAAAGTAGATTTTATTTATAAACATTTCTTCATAGTTGTATGTTTGTTGTGCAACATGAGATATACAAGTTCTTTTTCTTTCTTTTCTTTCTTTTTTCTTTTTTTTTTTGGTTTTTTCAAGACAGGGTTTCTCTGTGTAGCCTTGACTATCCTGGAATTGCTTTGTAGACCAGGCTGGCCTCAAACTCAGTGAGCCACCTGTCTCTGCCTCCTGAGTGCTGGGATTAAAGGTGTGTGCCACCACATATAAAAGTTCACTCCACACTATAATGGAAATATACATGGAGGTCATCTAAAAAATGAAAATAAATAATAATAAAATACACTAAATATTGTTTCACATATAAGCACAAAATGTAGGGAAGTATTAGATAGTATGATTCCGGGTGGAACAAATGTTTGGTAAGTACACTTAAGACAATTCCAAGGACTACAAATAATTGAAATGCAATGGACATTTTCTAGGTTTAGCCCTAGAATAAAAGTAATAATATAAGATTTATTTCTAGCTTTTCCAGATATTGATGATATAAGACCATCTTCAAGATATTTTTTGGAAGGAGCAATGCCTTCATCTCCGTTCAGTGAAAATTAACTGACAGGTGTTATTTTGGCACAAATACTTCTGCAATGATCACCCCACCACACTCCCACCCAGCTTCATTCTGGTGACAAGCTCTTTGAAAATATACCAAGCATTATTCAGCAAATTAGAGATGAGCAGAAAAGATTAGGGTCATAAAATCCCAATGTGAAGCCAGTACAACCATCAGACTTTTAATTAAACCTTTAGAAGTTTCTCTACCTCCATAATATGCCTGACTCCTATGAACTTACTACTTGAGGCTTTTTCTTTTCATTGAATTTCAACAGCAACTCCAAGTGTGAACAAGATTTGCAAGTTCACAGATTGGATGACAGATAATGGTTGAAGCTAAAGATAATAAATAATTATCACTACCATCTGGACCCTTTCAAAAGCACCCTTTTAGATGGAGAATTGTAGAGCCACACAAAAATAGAATCTGTGCAAAGAAAACAAAAATGTTAAATTTGCATTAGATGGGAGCAAAGACACTAATTAAGAATTCACAGGGGAAATATGGGTCTAATTTAGAAGCAATTGACACAAAATTATTCATAAAACAGGATGTTTTTTTGAGATTAACACCCACACTGATAATGTCCAGTGCCCAACATTTCTTCATATTGAGGCAGCAAATGCCACCAGACCAAGCTGTGGAGTCACTCACAGGCTTCGCATTTTCAACAGAGAAAACCAGTCACCTACTGACTTGGGCTCACGTTACATTTAGCATGAAAACAATGGTAATTATATACATACATAGAGAGTATATCTCTTCTTCTCAGGTCTTTCTGAACCAGTGAGGAGTGAGGCAACCATAAAAATGAGAATGTGTGATCTAACCAGATTTAGGCTTATTCCCTCTTCTGAGCCCAGGACACTAGTTTGCTATGAGTACCTGACTCTTTCCTGAAATGGGTCAAAGGACTCGAAAGCAGTGCACACCTCAGTAAGACCTCTCACAGGAATTCCAATAGTAGTTTAAGGGAGTTTGTTACAGAAAGTGCACATAAGCATTTGTCAAGTGCTAACTAAACAGGGTGTATTAACACCCTTAATACTGTGCATCTGTCCTATGTTGTTTATATTGCAACGCTTGAATAGGTGCTGTCTTTATTTCCTACATAGAGACCATTCCCCAAGTCAGCTCTGTGTACATCATTCCTACAAGGGTAGGAGGGGGTTGGGAGGCTAGAGTAGGTTTTAAATGGAGTTTCAAACTAGGCAGTCCAGAGCAGTTTGGGAGCTGTGGGGATGGGGACGCACACTCATGGTGGAACATGCTGTGTGGGCTAAAGAAAGACTCACAGAGACAGTTTTCTTCAGAGGTGACCGATGCTCTCTCAACAGAACCAACACACAAAGCGGTTGCCATGACAGATTTTCTTCATCACAATTATTCTCATTTCTCTGAGGTGATGAATAAAGTCTTCGCTGGAGTAGTCTGAATAAAAGATAGCATCTGGGGAGGCAGAACCAGTTCCATGTTTTCTATAGTAAAATAAAACCTCTGCTTTGCTGGCTCAGCGTTGAGCAGACTGTGCCGGGCTCAGGACCGGCAGCTTGTCTATGCTGACACACTAGTGTGTTTTAGGTGCGTGGTTGTCTTCAGTTCATTGCCCTGGCACTGTAGTTAGATTTATTACCAATGAGCAAGTTGTGTGGAAGAAGAGAACAGGATAATCTTAAAGGCTAAAATGGGTGTGCTTCACCTAGAATGGGGATAAATGTCTTGCTCTGGCCTTCCATAACTAGGCTGTATGCAGACAAATCTCAATTACAGAAGTGCGTGAATGGATCTCACTCAGATTCTCCCAGGAACCTCAGACAGAGCATTATTTCTCGGTCCTTAGGAATAACGAGCCTAATGCTTGAGAAACAGGATTCACTTAATCTTTTTCTTTTTATCTGACACCACATTAAATACACTAAGATCAGTTAGAAAACAGTCAGAAATTTGTCCCTGGTAGCATCTCTTTCCCTGAATGCTGTAATCCCCTTCAATTTACATCAATATCCATTCTAGTCCCCGATCTCTTCTGATGATGTCAACTTTTTTCCATCTCCATTAGCACACTAGCATGGATTATCACTATCCCTTTTGAAATTGTTAACAGTCGTGACAACAGCTCATCCCACCTGAAGTCTTCTTAAATATGAATACGACTAGGTTATTCTCGTGGCTTTCAGGTATGGATAAAATGTTTAAAATGCCTAACACTTTACTACGTATGTAGCAAATCACTCTGAGAAAGTGTGGTGAGGTCACGCTTCTGATTCCTGCTCCAAGTTCTTCCTCAAGCCAGTGGTCAGTCATCCAGCTGTGGTACACAGCTGTCAGTCATCCAGCTGTGGTACACGGCTGTCAGTCATCTGTCTAATATACCTAGCCATTTCATTCCCAGTTTGGAGAATTGCCTATTCTTTCCTGTCTTAGGATAGAAATCATTTTCTTCAACAGGTTTTTATGACCCTACAACTTTCCTTTGTACCAGTGACAGATATCTTTGTTAATCCTTAAAAAGCACTTGGGCGGCATCATTCTTTAGCAATTATCACATGATTTTCTACTTTTAAATATGATCTCGTCTGCTACAAGATGAGTTTCAGAAAGAGACAACTCAGTCTAGTCATCTGCCTTTTATTTTTTATTTTTCTAAATTTTTTATTAATTTGTTCTTGTTACATCTCAATGGTTATCCCATCCCTTGTATCCTCCCATTATTCCCTCCCTCCCTTTTTTCCCTTACTCCCCTCCCCTATGACTACTCCTGAGGGGGATTACCTCCCCCTGTATATGCTCATAGGTATCAAGTCTCTTCTTGGTAACCTGCTATCCTTCCTCTGAGTGCCACCAGGTCTCCCCCTCCAGGGGACATGGTCAAATGTGAGGCACCAGAGTTTGTGTAAAAGTCATACCCCACTCTCCAGCCAACTGGGGAGAATGTTCTGTCCATTGGCTAGATCTGGGTAGGGGTTTAAAGTTTATAGCCTGTATTGTGCTTGACTGGTGCCTTAGTTTGAGCAGGACCCCTAGGCCCAAATCTGCCTATCATAATGTTCTACTTGTAGGTTTCTAGGACCCTCTGGATCCTTCTACTTTGCTATTCTCCCATGCTCCTCTCATCTAGAGTCCCAGTAGAATGTCATCAGCTCTGTCCCAGTTTCCTGGTAAGTGAAGGCTTTCATGGGACATGCCCCTTGGGCTAGGATGCAGATATAAGTGAGTATATACCATTTGAGTCTTTCTGCTTCTGGGTTAACTCACTCATTATGATCATTTCTAGCTCAATCCATTTATCCACAAATTTCGGGAATTCCTTGTTTTTAATAGCTGAGTAGTATTCCATAGTGTATATGTACCACAGTTTCTTTATCCATTCTTCTACTGAGGGACACTTAGGCTGTTTCAATGTTCTGGTTATTATGAATAAGACTGCTATGAACATGGTTGAGCAAATTTTCTTGTTGTATGCTGGAGCATCTTCTGGGTATATTCCAAGGAGTGGAATAGCTGGGTCTTGAGGAAGCCCTATTCCCAGTTTTCTGAGATAGCACCAGATAGATTTCCAAAGTGGCTGTACTAGTTTGCATTCCCACCAGCAATGAAGGAGTGTTCCTCTCTCTCCACATCCTCAACAGCATGTGGTGTCGCTTGAATTTTTGATCTTAGCCATTCTGATGGGTGTAAGATGGAATCTCAGAGTTGTTTTGATTTGCATTTCCCTGATGACTAAGGAGGTCGAACATTTCTTTAAGTGTTTTTCAGCCATTTGATATTCCTCTGTTGAGAATTCTGTTTAGTTCCAAGCCCCATTTCTCAATTGGGTTATTCGGTTTGGTGGTGTTTAATTTCTAGAGTTCTTTATATATTTTGGATATGAGACCTTTGTCAGATGTAGAGTTGGTGAAGATCTTTTCCCAGTCTGTAGGCTGTTGCTTTGTTCTCCTGCCTTACAGAAGCTTCTCAGCCTTAAGAGGTCCCATTTATTAATGGTTGACATTCAGGCCTGGGCTGTTGGTGTTCTCTTCAGGAAGTTGTCTCCTGTGCCAATATGTTCCAGGCTCTTTCCCACTTTTTCTTCTAACTGACTTAGTGTCTCTGGTTTTATGTTGAGGTCTTTGATCCACTTGGATTTGTGTTTTGTGCATGGTGACAAATATGGGTCCAGTTGCATTTTTTCACACATAGACATCCAGTTAGACCAGCACCATTTATTGAAGATGCTATCCTTTTTTCATTGAATGGATTTGGCTTCTTTGTCAAAAATCAAATGACCATATGTGTGTGGATTCATATCTGGGTCTTCGATTCGATTCCACGGATCAACCAGCCTGTTGCTGTGCCAGTATCATTCTGTTTTAATTACTATTGCTTTATAGTACAGTTTGAGATCAGGTATGGAGATTCCTCCAGAGGATCTTTTATTGTACAAGATTGTTTCAGCTATTCTGGGTTTTTTGTTTTTCCATATGAAGTTCAGAATTGAACTTTCAATGTCTTTAAAAATTGTGTAGGTATTTTAATAGGAATTACATTGAATCTGTAGATTGCTTTTTATAGGATGGCCATTTTTACTATGTTTATTCTCCTGATCCATGTGCAAGGAAGATCATTCTATCTTCTCATGGCATCTTCAATCTCTTTCTTCAGAGTTTTGAAATTTTTTTCAAACAAACTTGCTTAGTTAGAGTAACTCCTAAATATTTTATATTGCTTGTGGCTAATGTGAAGGGTGTGGTTTTCCTAACTTCTTCCTCTGCAAGATTGTCATTTGTGTATAGGAAGGCTACAGACTTTTTTGAGTTAATTTTGTATCCAACCAATTTGCTGAAGGTGTTTATCAGCTGTATGAGTTCTCTGGTGGAATTTTGAGGGTCACTTATGTACACTATCATATCATCTGCAAATAGGGATACTTTGACTTCCTCCTTTCCCATTTGGATACCGTTGATCTCCTTTTGTTGTCTTTTGCTCTGGATAGAACTTCGAGTACTATATTGAAGAGATGTGGAGAAAGTGGGCAGCCTTGCCTTGTTCCCGATTTTAGAAGAATTTTTTTGAGTATCTCACCATTTACTTTGATTTTGGCTATTGGCTTGCTGTATATAGCCTTTATTATGTTGAGGGAAGTGCTTTGTATCCCTGATCTCTCTAAAACTTTAAACATGAATGGATGTTAGATTTTATCTAATGCTTTCTCTCCATCTAAGGAGATGATCATGTGGTTTTTTATTTTCTTGTTTATATGGTGCGTTACATTGATGTATTTCCATATATTAAACCATCCCTGCATGCCTGGAATGAAGCCTACTTGGTCATGATGAATGATATCTTTGATGTGTTCTTGTATTTGTTTTGCAAATATTTTATTTAGTATTTTGGCATCAATGTTCATAAGAGAAATGGGTCTGAAATTCTCTTTCTTTGTTGAGTCTTTGTGAGGTTTAGGTGTCAATGTGACTATGGCCTCATAGAATGAATTTGGTAATGTTCCATTTATTTCTATCTTTTGGAGTAGCTTGAAGAGTATCGGTATTAACTCTCCCTTCAAGGACTGGTAGAATTCTACACTGAAATCATCTGGCTCTGGGCTTTTTTTTTTTTTTTTTTTTTTTTGGTTGGGACACTATCAATGATTGCTTCTATTTCTGTAGGGGAAATGGAACTATTTAGCTTGTTTATCTGTTCTTCGCTCAACTTTGGCAAGTGAAATTAATCAAGAAAATTGTCCATTTCCCTTAGATTCAAATTTTGTGGCATATATGCCTTCAAAGTAGGATCTTATGATTCTTTTTAGTTCTTCAGTGTCTGTTGTTATGTCTCCTTTTTCACATCTGGTTTTGTTGATTTCAATACTGTCTCTCTGCCTTTTAGTTAGTTTGGCTAACGGTCTGTCTATGTTGTTAATTTTCTCAAAGAACCAGCTCTTGGTTTTGTTGATTATTTGGACTGTTTTCTTAGTTTCTAATTTGTTATTTTCAGCCATGAGTTTGATTATTTCCAGATGCCTTCTCCTCTGGGTGTTTCTGCTTCTTTTTTTTTCTAGGGCTTCCAGTTGTGTCGTTAAGATGCTTATGTGCGATGTTTCTAATTTCTTTTTGAAGGCACTTAGTGCCATGAATTTTCCTCTTAGCACTGCTTTCAATGTATCCCACAAATTTGGGTATGTTGTTCCTTCATTTTCATTGAATTTCAGAAACTCTTTGATTTCTATCTTTATTTCTTCTCTGACCCAGGTGTCATTTAGCAGAGAGTTGTTTAGTTTCCATGTACGTGTAGGCTTTTTGTTATTTCTGTTGTTGTTGAATTGCAGCCTAAGAGCATGGTGATCTGATAGGATACAAGGTATTATTTCAATCCTCTTGTATCTGTTGAGGCTTGCTGTGTGACCTACGATGTGATCAATTTTGGAGAAGGTTCCATGGGGGGCAGAGAAGAAGGTAAATTCTTTCTTGTTTGGATGAAAGGTTCTGTAGATATCTGTTAGATCCATTTGACCCATGGCATTGGTTAATGATGTTATTTCTCGGCTTAGTTTCTGTTTCAATGACTTATCCTTCAGTGAGAGTGGGGTGTTGAAGTCTCCCACTATTATTGTGTGGGGATCGATGTGTGGTTTAAGCTTTTTTAGTAGATATTTTTACAAATGTGTGTGCCCTTGTCTTGGGAGCATAGATCTTCAGAATTGTGATGTCATCTTGGTTGACTTTACCTTTGATGAATATGAAGTGTCATTCTGCATTCCTTTTGATTAATTTTGGTTGAAAGTCTATTTTGTTCGATATTAAAATGGCTACACCTGCTTGCTTCTTGTGACCATTTGATTGGAATATTTTTTTCAACCTTTTACACTGAGATAATGCCTATCGTTATGGGTGAGATGTGTTTCTTGAATGCAGAAGAATGTTAGATCTTGTTTATGCACTCGTTCAGTTAGTCTGTGTCTTTTTATTGGAGAGTTGAGACCATTGATATTGAGAGATATTAATGACCAGTGACTGTTAAGAGTCTCAATTTTGATGTTGTTTCCAGTTGAGTTCTTGTGTAGTTGTGTTTTTGCCATTGTATAGTTATCTATTTCCTGAGTAGTTTTGGTTGTAGCTTGACCCTTTGGGATGGAGTTTTCTTTCTAGTATCTTCTGTAAAGCTGGATTTGTGGATAGGTACTGTTTAAATCTGTTTTTTTCATGGAATATTTTGTTTTCTTCATGAATGGTTATTGATTGTTTTGCTGGGTAAAGTAGTCTGGTCTGGCATCTGTGGTCTCTTAGGGTTTGCAGGATCTCTGTCGAGGCCTTTCTGGCTTTTATGGTCTCTGCTGAGAAGTAGGGTGTAATTCTGATAGATTTGCCAATAAATGTTATTTGGCCCTTTTCCCTTGCAGCTTTTAATATTTTTTCTTCATTCTGTATGTTTTGTGCTTTGATTATTATGTGACGGGCAGTTTTTCTTTTCTGGTCAATTCTATTTGGTGTTCTGTAGGCCTCTTGTATGTTTACAGGCATCTCTTTCTTTAGATTGGGGAAATTTTCTTCTATGATTTTGTTGAGAATAGTTTCTGGGCCTTGGAGTCTGATATCTTCTCTTTCTTCAATGCCTATTATCCTCAGATTTCTTCATTTCATGATCTCCTTAATTCCTTCCATGTTTTGTGTCAGGAGTTTTCCAGATTTGGCATTTTCTTTAATGGTTGCTTCAATATTTGTCATTGTATCTTCTAGACTTGAGATTCATTCTTCCATCTCTTCCATTCTATTAGAAAAGCTCACCTCTGTGTTGCTCACCTTCTTCTCTGAGGTCTCACGTTCTCGTTTTTCTTCTTTCTGTGTGTTTATCATTAACTCCATTTTCATCTTCAGATCTTGAACTCGTTTTTTTATTTCTTTCATCTCATTGTTTGTATATTCCTGAGTTTCTTCCATTGCTTCTTTATAGATCTTCAGAGCTTGCACTGTTTTATTTATTCCTTTATCTGGTTGTTTGCATTTTCCTGTAATTTTTCCAGTTCCACTCTATGTGCTTCTTTTATGTCTCTCACCTGTTTGGCTGCATCTTCCTGCATTTGGTTACGAATTTTATTTGTTTTCTTTATTATCATCCTCATTACGAAGGATTTGAGGTCATTTTCTTGTATTTCTGTTGTGTTTGAGTTCTCTGGGTTGTTTTCTTTGGGATAGCTGGAGACTGGAGACACCATGTTGTTTTGGGGTTTTTTGCATATGCTTTTATGCTGTCCTTTAGATATCTTGCCCTCTCTGTTTTTGTTGGGTAGCTTCCCGATTTGGATGGAGGGAGTCTGATGATAGATTCACTTGTTTTCTCATGATTTCCCTAGGCTGGAAGCTCTGATGCTTCACTGGTGTGGATGGCAGGAACTAGCCCTGTTGTTTTGGACTCTCACAGCCAGTGATCCTCAGCTCCCCTGTACTGTGGGTCCTGCAATCATTTTGGGTCTCTGAAAGAGTGTTGGGTCAGGCCAAAGTATCCACAGCCTTCTGGGTCCCCTGTCAAGTCCACCCAGGGACACTGGGCCCTAACCTCGCTCCGAGCTCAGCTAGAGACTCTGGGCCCAATACGCACACTGAGCTCCCCTAGGGACTCTGGCCCCAAAATGCACGCAGAATCCAGCCAGAATTTTTGGGCTGGGACTGTGCACCAAGCTCAGCTAGGGGCTTTTGGCCCAAAGTGCTTGATGTGGTCAGGTAGAGACTTAGGGCCTGAACCGTCCACCAAGCTCAGCTAGGAATTCTGGATTCAAACTCCGCACTGTGTCCAACCAGAGTCCTAGAGCTGGGACTGTGCCAAAAGCTCAGCTAGAGTCTCTGGGAACAACTGTCTGCCAAGCAGTTAGGGACTCTGGCTCCAAACTGCAAGCCGAGCTTCGCCCAAGTCTCTGGGTGGAATTATGCACTGAGCTCATTCAGGGACTCTGAACCCACACTGTGCACTGAATTCAGCCCAGGACTCTGGGCATAAACTGCATGGAGAGTCCAGCCAGAGTCTCAGGGCCGCCAAGCCTGTGTGCAAAGCTCAGCTAGAGTCTCTGGCCCCAACTGCCGAGCAAGCCCAGCTAGGGACGCTGGGCCAAATCTGCATGCTGACCTCAGCCTGAGTCAGAGTAACAGAACTGCTCACTGAGCTAGCTAGTGTTTTGGGCAGAACTGCTCGGTGAGCTGAGCTAGCGCCTCGGGTGGAACTGAGTGCTCTGTCCAGCCTGTGTCACAGCAGGGGAGCTGCCGCTGAGCTGAGCTAGCACCTTGGGTGGAACTGAGCGCTCTGCCCAGCCTGTATCACAGCAGGAAAGCTGTGGCTGAGCTGAGCTAGTGCCTCAGGCAGAACTGCTTGCTGAGCTGAGCTAATGTCTCCATGGCACTGTGCACTGAGCTGAACTTGGGACTCAGGGGCTGGACTGTCCTCCTAGTCCAGTTTGAGTCTCAAGGCACTGTGTGACCCAAATGCTGCCCAGAGTCCGCTCTCCTGCAGCAACTCCCACTGGCCACCACACCAATCGCCTCTGCTGGAGGGCTCCGAGCTGCAAATCTCAGCCACCACTGCTGTTGCCACTGCTGCTGCTGACACTGCTGCTCTAATCTGAGAGAATCCATGCTCCTCCCATGTACAGGGGCACGCAGGTCCTCTGCACCCTGGTCCCTTCGAACCATGGAGCACTCCTGCTGCCGTGCTGTGGGGACCTCGGTGTTCCTGGTTCAGAAATTTGTGCAATTCCCTGATTTGTTTACTGAAGCTTCTAAACATGGTCCCCACTGCTCGCTGCCATCTTGGATCTGCCTGCCTTTTATTTTTTAATCACAGTAATTGATATTCAGGTAATGTGTAATTGATATTTGGTCACAAATTGTAAAACTGGCATAGAATGGTAATCCAGGAAATGAAATATGGTCCCACCACACCCTTTGGGTATTTGGCTCCTCCTCCCTACAGAAGTAAGTCCTCAGCAGGAGCTGCAAGACCCTTCATTTTGATTCCAACATTTCCATATCATATTAGATGATGTACCAGCAGGATGGTCTCAGATATTCTGCTCAGAGCAACAGAAAAGCTCTTCTTGGTTCCATTTATGGTTTGGTTGTCCTCAGCACTAAGATGTTTTTCCTACATTTCAAGTTTCTAAATCACCTTTTCCCCATGTTTCTTTGTTTTCTACATACCTCAGAAATCATACTCACATGTTCTTAATAGATCTTAAACTAGACTCCAGCAAAAGGCATTTCTCACTCTGTCTGTTTGCTTATGCATATTATTTGCTAGACTTTCAGAGGAAATCTGTAACAAGCAATCCTCTCCTAACAGTCTCTATCTCCACTCCCCCCTGACATTGTCATGTTGTTTGGGGAACATTAATGGGTAGTCTCCTGACAAAAATCTTTTTCTTCCTTCCTTCCTTCCTTCCTTTCTTTCTTTCTTTAATTCTTTCTTTCTCAATTTTGTTCTTTCTTTCTTTTGTTCCTTTTTCTTTCTTTTTGATTTTTAAGTTGTGCCTGTTTTCCTCCGCCCTCCAATTTAGGATTATCTAAATAATGTATTAGGTTACTATATATACACTAAGTAATTATCACCATTTGATCACTGATAACAGAACTATCCTTCTAACAATATTGAAATGTCCATCTCCTGTGCACATATCATCCAAACATTAATTTTGTATGTTTTGTGATGAATCTGGTGCCTAATGACTTATTCAACAATGGATCTCACTGCCAATCACCTCGATTTGCAAACTGCATGAAAATATCAGACTTGTCCTTGACATGGTTCTTTGTAGATTAAGATGATAGATTGAAATTCTACTAGTTTATTTTACCATAATACAAACTATTTTTCTCATTGTTCCAGCATTTTTAATTATTATAAATCACTTTTTAAATGTGGCTGTCAAGTAAACATGCTTATCATTTGCTTCACAGAATATTTATAATCACACTTAGTATGTGTGTATGTGTGTGCATGTATGTATGTGAGTGAATATACACCATGGATTCCTTTGGAACTGGGGTCAGGCAGTTGGCTCAGTGGATAAGAGCACATATCATCTTGTATAGAATCTAGGTTCAATTACCAGCACCCATGGTGGGTGGCTCACAAGCACCTATAACTCCAATCCCAAGGAAATCTGCCTCCCTAGGCACTGACACATATATCTCCACCCTGACATAAATATATACATATGGGCATAATTACCAATTAAAATATCTTTAACAATCCCTTTGCTTGTTCACTAATGTTATCAAGAACAATTGTGTGTATGTGTTCAAAGCAGGCACAAACTCACCCTATTATGATATAGCATTTGATACACTGCCTCTTTTCTCTCATCTCATTTTCATTTGCCATTTGCTATTAACTTTTTTCTGTTGATGAGCATAATTTATCTTAAAAGTAAAGCAAGAAACAATGCATGGGATGCTGTTATACCTTTTCTGTTTAAAAGTTTTTGAAATGAAAATTTTCACTTAAATTATTTTGTTTAAAAATTATTGTTTAAATATATTCTTTGAAAATTCTTCTAAGTATTTACCCAAAGTTTCCCAGGATCTGCTAAATTATATCAGAGTAAAAGCTAAGTCACTGGAGAGCTCCCTGCAGTTGAAAACCAATTTATTAATTACCTTATTCATTATATTAAGTTATTTAATTCTGAATGTGATTAATTGTGCTATTAAGCAGTTCACATTTCTATATGTTTCCATAAGGATTTCATGATAAATGTCTCTAAAAACTTATAGTAATTAGCTTCCACATACTGAGTGTGTGCACCTATTCTCTCTAAACAAATCACTGGGTAACATTGGTGGTAAAATTGGTTGATGAAAAGTGTGAAAGTTCTATTTAATAAAAAATGCAAAAAGATGACACATTTCAAAATTCCAGAACAAAATTCTTTTATTTTTCTTGTGAACTATTATTAAAAAATAATGGTTTAATCTTTGTAAAAGCAGTAAATGTTATGGCATTTTAGTTGTCCATTTCCCCAACAGGTTTCTTCTAATATCTTGGAACTGATCCCCCCAAGGATATCCTATTCCTTACTCTAACTATGCGACCATTATGGAAGGTCTCTAGGACATCCTACTCACAGGATGTGTGTCTTTGACTTGAGTCAACACTTTCCTTTTTGTCCACTGTTGTTAAAACAATTAACACCAATTGTGTGAGCTAGTGATGAGAAGTGGGAAAAATAAAGAATTGATGAAAAAACATGAAAATAAAATATTATTGAATATATCCACATTATCTTAAAATGTTCCCTGATACAGTCTTTGAAACCTGGAAGATCCTCACATACTCAATTCTGTGTTTATACAGGGGCTATGTGCTAGCACATAGGGGCTGCCTCTAGGTTGCTTAGCAGCCTTTGACGTTATTGCCTGCCACCATTAGGTGTGTTCCAGACTACAAAGGGGCCAACCTGACACCTTCTTTCTCTCTTACATTATCTCTTTTTCTCTGTTTCTCTCTCTTTCCACCTTAGTCTTTCTCCATGTCCTTGGTGTGCCCCTAACCTCTTCTTTCTCTCCCCACATTTCTTCAATAAATCTTTCTATATCATATCTGCTGTGTGCTATCTTATTTTTAGTGATAACATTACCATGTACACTCCATGAAAAACCCAAGAAGGCTCAGATTCCCATGTCTTTCTGACTTTGGGATTCTATGGCTACATGGTATCTTGGTTAATTTTCCAGTTGCTATGATAAAATACCCTGGCAAAGGCTATTTATAGGAGAAAATGTTTATTTTGGCTCACAGTTCAAATGCACAGTCCAATGTGATGGGACAGTCTTAGCAGCAGGCACTAGAGGTGACTGCCACATTTTGTCTTTAGTTAGGAAGCACAGAATGAGGGATAATTTACTCAACCCATCTTATCTTTTTCATACAAGTCCAGGATCCCAGCTCAGGGAATGATGCCACCCACAGTAGGAAGTTCTTTCTTCATTCAACTTAATCAGGATAATCTCCACTAAAAACACCCAATAGCCTGTCTCCCTGGTGGGTCTAGATCTCCTCAAGCTGACTGTCTACTATTAGACACTTAGGTGTGGGGAAGAGGACCTCAGCTTGTGAAATGAGTTAATGTTGTATCTTAAGCTATTTTAAAATTTTTAAATAGAACTTGTTCTCAAACATCTATGGAGGTGATCACATGAATGAGAGTAAGTAGGAGAAGGATTTTCAAGCAAAGAATGATGAGGACAAAGGCCACAACTGGTGGAAAGTTGAAATCCATGCTGACGAGATGTATCATTTTTCCATTGTGGGAAATTACTGAATAGCACACATACATGCATACAAATGGGAAAATAGGATGTGATGTCCCCACTTTCTTTGCTCTAAGCTATTTACATTGTTTTGAGATTATTACACTTTGCATATAGAAGGAGTGAGCATGGGAAGAACACAAGGCAACATAGCATTGCAAAGGACAAAATTATAATGACCCCAGACATGAAACCTTCAGTGGCACCGGGCATGGTGGGTCATACAGTAATTTCAGCACATTAGAGGCAGAGGTGTACACATTCCCAGCCTTTGATGTATAGTTATTTTTTCACATTAAAAAAAAAATTAAACGAGAGAGAGAGAGAGAGAGAGAGAGAGAGAGAGAGAGAGAGAGAGAGAGAGAAAACGAAAAACAACTACCCCCACCACCAACAAAAAACATTCAGTGGACATGAAATCATGAAACTAGGGATGAGGTGGTGAAGTATAATGTACATACAGACAAATACATGCAATGTTTGATAAATGTACTTCCTTATCTGGAATTCCATTTGTAGACCATACATAACAGCTTTAATATCCACTAAGCAGAGTGGGCTCCATTTATAGCCTTTGTAGAAGTTAATTCATGATTCTTTAAAGTCCTAAAGCGTTTTGTAAATTCCAGTATAGGGAATTTCATATAGATTTTTCCAGTCATAGAGATTTTCAGTTTGTCTTCCTAACCAATTAATTGAAAAACATAGGTACCATAGAGCATCATATTCTTCCACTGTACATAGTTGTAGAAGTACCCCTGACTGAAGTGAAGGCTTCTGGGGATCTAGAGGTGAGAAACAGACTACCCACAGCCAGTTAGAATCCAGAAATACTCTAAAGAATGGGGCATTCATAGTTTCTACCAGTTCACAACCAATGTGTATGCATGATCCTCCATTTCTGAATCAAGACTTCTTATTTGGAACGTTTTTTATTTGAAGAATATTGGCACCATGCTGTGCCACACATAGGTGGGGGTATGAGAGATGGATCAGTGATTAATGATGCTTGGGACACATATGATGTTTTCCTAGAGGACTGAAGCTCCCTGTGGCCACATCAGGTGGGTTACAGACTGCATACAACTGTAGCTCCAATGAATCTTTTCTGGCCTCTGCAACTCCCCTACATGCATGACAGAAACTCATGTAAGTACAAAATATGAATATTGAGACTAACTGCACTGCTTTCTTTGTTGTTTTTTGTATGAAAAATACTATATATTTTTTAAATTTTTTATTAATTTATTCTTGTTACATCTCAATGGTTATCCCATCCCTTGTATCCTCCCGTTCTTCCCTCCCTCCCATTTTCCCCTTATTCCCCTCCCCTATGACTGTTCCTGAGGGGGACTTCCTCCCCCTGTATATGCTCCCTATTTGCAGATGATATGATAGTGTACATAAGTGACCCTCAAAATTCCACCAGAGAACTCACACAGCTGATAAACACCTTCAGCAAATTGGCTGGATACAAAATTAACTCAAAAAAGTCTGTAGCCTTCCTATACACAAATGACAAGCTTGCAGAGGAAGAAGTTAGGAAAACCACACCCTTCACATTAGCCATAAGCAGTATGAAATATTTAGGAGTTACTCTAACTGGTGGCTTTCTCTGTTTTTAAGTTTCAGCATTACCTGTTTGCTACATCTCATGGGTATTTCTCATGAAACCATTTCCTTTTTGTATTAGAGCTAAAGGGCCACAATAAGAATACAGTCTATGGTACTCTGTTCCATCAAGGGTAGTACAGAGAAGAAGTAATTGTCTTCAGTGATTTCAACACTTCATACTTGTAGCCGTGTAAGTGATCCTGGTTAAACTCAGTAGGCTATAAAGCCTAAACAACAACAAAAGACAAAAGTGAGATGGGGACTTGGTGGGAAAACAGGAGTGGGTGGAGGAGTGAGTGTGACAAAAATACAGATTCAATTGCCAAAGAATAAATTTATAAAAAGTGTAGATTTTTTTGCAGATGAATCTCTTTCCTACTCCAGTCCAGGCTCCACCCCTAGCTGAAGTCTCACCTGTGCTTTAATGTTCCTGTTCTCTCACATGATTTCTTACTCATCTCTTCTGAAATCACTTTTTTTTCTTTGTTCTCATAGGAACATTTATTTTTAGTTCTGTACATCTTAGCTCAATTCAACAAAAGTTTATTGCCTATGTAGCAATGTGGTGGTCTGAAGTGGAACTGGAGTCTGGCTTTATATTCATCTGTGGCATCCTTGGCAAGCTACTTAATCTTTCTTTACTTTAGTTTTATTATGTGTGGAGAGAAATATTACTGTAGAACTCTCTTCTTAGGTTCATAAACATTAATGTGCAACGTGCTTAAGAGAGAATCACTGTCTGACGCACAGATTTTTACACTAAACAATTCCACAAGCACCAGTCTCATAAACCAAAGTGTGAACGATGCCCCTGGAATTGTGCAGCCTGCCTTGTAAAAAGCCACAAGTGCTGCCTTGCTTAGAAGAGTCATTGACACATAAACATGCTTGTAAACATCTGAAGGACTGGCCATTGCTAGGTTCCCTAGTGATAAAAGCAGACATCCTCAGATTCTTTTCAACCACTCACTTCCATATCTCCCTTCTTCATCTTCCATTGGACATAATCTTTCCTATTCATTTCTCCCTCATATTTATTTATTAATCATTGCCGACTCGCTGTTTTTCATATTATATTACTGTTCTTAGGTAATGAAATACTAATAAATTTTTGTGAAGAATATTGGAAAAATAGAAAGACTGCTATCTAGATAAAAAAGTGGGAAATTATATGAAAATGAACCCCTTGTCTTTAAAAAAATTATAGCAAAAATCACATAGGTGGATTGAATTCTTGTTCTTTTGATAAAGGAAATCATTCCTTGTTAATTATGCAGATCACTAACAAGTTTGTTTCTGAGACTGGTTATCGTTGTACTCCAGGCTGCCTGAAACTTGCACTTCCCTCTTTCAGCTTGCTCAATGCTTGGATTTCTTGTGTTACACCACACATGTCCATAACCCTGCTTAAAAAGTAATTTCGAAAGAGATTATACATTTATTAATTTTATTTATGTGTACATGTGTGTGAGGCTACATGAATGCATGCATTTGCCTTCAGAGGCCTGGTGAGGGTGCTTCATATCCTGGGCCTGGAATTACAGGTGGGTGTGAGTTACTAGATATGGGTACTGTAAATGAAACCTGGGGCCTCTGTGAGGGTAGTATATACTCCTAGCCACTGAGACATTTCTCCAGTTCTCTTAATAATCCGTATTCAGTTTGTTTTAGAAGTAGAAGGAATACCGATGGCTGAAGTGACTATATGTAGTATCAACCACTTAAGGACAAAGCAAGTAGAAATTCATTTGGCAATTTAGCATCTTAACAAAAGCAAACGTCTTTGCTCCTGTAGGAATGAATGTGTAATTTCAGCACTTGAATAGCCAGTTCTGTTTGGGTTTCCAACCACAACCACTGTTAGCTACAAAACATGGAAAAATGATCATGAACAAATATTGAATAAAACAAATAAAAGAGAAATCTGCTTTCAATGGATTAGGGAACAACAAATGTTACTTTTCTTTACAATCACCCTTGATCAAATTCCTAATAGAATTTAAATAATTTATATTTATTTATTGGCATTTATATTTATATAAATATGTTTATTACTTGGTAATTTCATACACAAACAAAATATTTTATACTTATGTCCACAATGCCCCTTGAACTGAGACTAGAGAAGTGAGAGTTGGAGAGCTGTGGATATAATCCCCACTACATTTTCTTTCTCCTTCTCTCCTTCTCTTTCTCCTCCACATTCCAATATTACTTCTCCCCATGTTGTCCCCACTTCCTCCTCTCTTGTTGTTGTTGTTGTTGTTGTTCTTCTTCTTCTTCTTCCTCCTCCTCCTCCTCCTCCTCCTCCTCCTTCTCTCCTTCTCCTCCTGGTTCACCTCCTCCTCCACCTCCATAACTCAGGATAAAAAAAAATTCTCTTTAATGGTGTGATTTACTACAAATTTTAATGAAATGAGAAAAAAAAGACGTACATAAATCATTGGGGAAATTGTTTGATTTTCCTATGCTAACATTGAATGCATGCATGTATCTAAGCTAGAACTTCTATCTGTAGGTATAAATGTATGCACTAAAATCTCTACAAAACATACACAAAATAAAAAAAAAGTGTAGTAAAATGTACACAACAAACAGGTTATTAACAACAATTTCCTGAATACAAATAAGCCTAATGCCCATAAAAGTAGAATTACTAAATAAACTGATTTTAAAAAATAATGTATGTAGCAATGAAAATAATAGATTAGATAAGTACACAACAATATATATGAGTCTAAAAGATAATTTATTTTTGGAGATCATAAGAGTGTACCGCATACAAAATAAATGACTGAAAAAGAGATGAACAATTAACATTATTGCTAAAAGAATTGAAAAGTAAATTACTATAAAAAGAAAAAAAACATGTAGCAATGATTTTTTGAGCAAAGAAAGACTTCTGTGAGCATAGATATACTTTTAAAACATTATTTAAATGTATATTCACTGCACATTCCGATTTTCCTCCTCTTTTCTTCTCCTTCTCTCCCTCCCACTGCCTTTCCCATATCCCTCCTCCTCTTGTCCTCAGAAAAATGAGCCCCAACTCACTCCCGTATATCAAGTTGCATCAGTACAGAGTTCCTCCTCACCCACTAAGGCTAGGCATGCACAGCAGCCCTATTAGGGCCAAGTGATGGAGAGCAAGCAACAGAGTCCATGTCATGGACAGCACCAGCTCAACCTACCAGGGGACCCACATGAAGATCAAAATACCCATAGGTTACATATGTGTAGAGGGCTTGGTCCAGTCTATGCATGCTCTTTGGTTGGTGCTTCTATCTTTCTAAGCCATGGGTATAAGTTAGTTGACTCTGTTGGTCTTCTTCTGTCATTCTTGTCCCCTTTGGTTCATTTTATCCTTCCCTCCACTCTTCCACAGGATTCCTGAGCTCCACCTAATGCTTGGTTGTGAGTTTTAGCATCTGGTTTGATCAGCTGCTGGGTGGAGTCTCTCAGGGAACAGTTGAGTTAGGCTCCTGTCTGTAAACATATCAGAATATCATTAATGGTGTCATGGATTGGCTCTCTCACATGGGGTGGATCTCAGGTTGGGCCAGGCATTGGTTGTTCATTCCTTCAGTCTCTGTCTTTATCGCTGCACATCTTGTAGGCAGGGTAAATTTTGGTTCAAAGATTTTGTAGGTGTATTGGAGCTCTCCTCCCACCACTGTAAGTCCTTCCTGGCTAGAAGGTGGGCTCCTCAATCTCCCTGTTCCCTGCTGCTAGGAGGCTTGGGGAGAGATATCCCCATATCCTCCTTGTAGTATACACTGTTGCAGGTCTCCAGTTTGTCTCAGTGATGTTCCTCTTTTAGGTTTCCCCTTTCTCTCTAGGCTCTCAAAACTTCCCTCCCAATGTTCTCTATATCTGATCCCCATGCTCACTTCCCTCCAGACGCCTTCTCCCACCCAGTTTCCTTTCTACTTCCTCTTCCACTGCCTATTCTAGTTCCCTGTCTGAGTGAGATTCAAGCATCCTCCCTTCGGCCCTCCTTGTTACTTAGCTTCTTTGGGTCCATGATTTGTAGTAGTATGGTTGGCCTATAATATATGGCTAATATTAACTTACAAGTGAGGTCACATCATATGTGGTTTTTGGGGGGTCTGGGTTGCTTTGCTCAGAATGATCTATCCTAGCTCTATCCATTTGCCTGCAAATTTAATGATTTCTTTGTTTTTAATTGCTGAGTAGTAGTCAATTGTGTGCATGTACCATATTTTCTTTATCCATTCTTCAGTTGAGAGACATCTAGGTTGTTTCCAGTTTCTGGCTATTATGAATAAAACTTCTTTGAACATAGATGAGCAAATTCCTTGTGGTATGGTATAACATTTGGGTATATGCCCAGAAATGGGATAGCTTGCATCTTGAGGTAGAACTATTGCCAATTTCTGAGAAAGCATCAGATTTATTTCCAGAGTGGTTGTACAAGTTTGCATTCCTACCAGTGATAGAGAAGTGTTCTCTTTTGTCCACATACTCACCAGCATGGCTGTCACTTCAGGTTTTAATCTTAACCATTTTGACAGGTTTAAGATGGAATCTCAAAGTAATACAGATTTGCATTTCAGAGATGAATGAGGATATTGAGCATTTCTTTAAGTGCTTCTCTGTCATTTGAGATTGCTCTGCTGAGCATTCTCTGTTTAGATCTGTACTCTTTTTTTTTTTCAATTGGATTGTTTGCTGTTTGGTACTTGAATTCTTGATTTCTTTGTATATTTTGGATATTAGAGCTTTGTCAGATGTAGATTTGGTCAAGATCTTTTCCCAATCTGTAGGCTGCCATTTCGTTCTGTAGACAGTGTCCTTTGCCTTACAGAAGCTTCTAAATTTCATGAAATTCCATTTATTACTTGTTGATATTAGAGCCTGAGATGTTGGTGTTCTGTTAAGGAAGTTGTCTCTTATGCCAGTAAGTTCATGGCTTGTTCCCACTTTACGTTAGAATAGATTTAGTGTATTTGGTGTTATGTTGAGGTATTTGGCACACTTGGGCTTGAGTTTTGTACAGGGTTATAATTATGGATCTATTTGCATTTTTCTACATATAAATATCCAGTTAGATCAGCACCATTTGTTGAAGATACTTTCTCTTTTTCCATTGGATGGTTTTGGCTTCTTTGTCAGAAATCAAGTATTGATAGGTGTATGGGTTTATTTCTGGGTCTTTGATTTGATTTCATTAATCAACCCATATGTTTCCACAGCAATGTCATGAACTTTTTACTATTGTTCTGTAATGCAGCTTGAAGCCAGAGATGGAGACACCTCCAGAAGTTCTCTTCTAATATAGGACTGCTTTAGCTAGTCTGGGCTTTTATTTTTCCATATGAATTTGAGAATTGTTCTTTGAAGGTCTGTAAAGAATGGTTTTGGCATTTTTATGGAAATTGCATTGAATCTACTGATTCCTTTTTGTAAGATGGCCTTTTTTATTGTGTTAATCCTATCTTTCCATAAGCATGGGAGATCTTTCAATCTTCTGATGTCTTTTTTCATTTATAATTTTCATAGACTTGAAGTTCTTGTAATACAGTTATTTCATTTGCTTGGTTAGAGTTATAGCAAGATACTTTATATTATTCATGACGAATGTGAACGGTATTGTTTTCTCGGTTTCTTTCTCAGCCCATTTGTAATTTGTATACAGAAGGGATACTGTATCCATCCACTTTGCTGAAAGTGTTTATCAGCTGTAGGAGTTCTCTGGTAGAGTTTTGTGTGTCACTTATATATACTATCATATCATCTGTGAACAAGAATACTTTGACTTCTTCCTTTCCAAATTCATCCTCCTTGATCTCCTTTAGTTGTCTTATTGCTCTAGCTGAAACTTCAAGTCAGAATGGGAAGCTGTGTCTTGTCGCTAATTTTAGTGGACTTGCTTTGAGTTTCTCTCCATTTAATTTGATGCTGTCCTTATATCCTTGATCTCTCCAGGACTTTTATCAGAAAGGGATACTGGATTTTGTCAAAGGCTTTTTCTGCATCTAAAAAATTGATCATGTGATTTATTTTCTTTCAGTTTGGTTACATGGCAGGTTACACTGATGCATTTTCATATGTTGAACCATCCCTGCATCCCTGGGATGAAGCCTACTTGATCATGGTGATGATGTATATGATGTGTTCTTGCATTTGGTTTTTGAGAATTTTATTGAGTATTTTGGCATCAATGTTCATAAGGGAGACTTCTCTGAAACTTTCTTTCTTTGTCGAGTCTTTGTGTGGTTGATGTATCTGGGTAACTGTGGCTTCATAGCATGAATTTGGCAATGTTCTTTCTGTTTTTATTTTTTGAATAGTTTGAGGAGTGTTGGTATTAGTTTTTCTTTGAAAGTCTGACCCTGAGCATTTTTTGGTTGGGAGACTTTTTATGACTATTTCTATTTCCTTACAGGTTATAGGACTATTTAAATGGTTTACCTGACATTGACTTAACTTTAGTAAGTGAAATCTATCAAGAAAATTCTTCATTTCCTTTAGATTTTCCACTTCTGTGGAATTCAGGCTTTTGTAGTAAGACCTAATGATTCTTTGGATGTCCTTACTGTCTGTGGTTATGTCCTCCTTTTCATTTCTTATTTTGTTAATTTGAATACTGTCTCTCTGCATTTTAGTTAGTCTGGCTAGGGGTTTGTCTATCTTGTTGAATTTTTTCAAAGATGTAGCTCTTGGTTTCATTGATTCTTTGTGTTATTCTTTTTGTTTCTAAGTTATTGGTTTCATCCCTGATTTTGATTATTCTCTCCATCTTCTCCTCTCAAGTGTGTTTGTTTCCATTTGTTCTAGGGCTTTAGGTGTGATTTTAAATTGCTAGTGTAAGAAGTCTTTAATCGCTTCATGAAGGAACTTAGTACTGTAAACTTTCCCCTTAGTACTGCTTTCATTGTCCCATGAGTTTGAGTATATTATGCCTTCATTTTCATTGAATTCTAAAGAGTCTTTAATTTCTTTCCTGACCCATTGGTCATTGATTAGAGAGTTGTTTAGTTTCCATAAGTTTGTAGTTTTCTATTGTTTCTGTTGTTGAAATCTATCTTTGATCCATGGTAGTCTGATATGATACAAGGGGTTATTTCAGTTTTAAGTATCTTGTGTCTTGAAACTTGCTTTGTGACCAAGTATAGTGTCAATTTTGAGGAAAGTTCCATGAGGTGCTGAGAATGTATATTCCTTTGTGTTTGAGTGAAATGTTCTGTAGATATCCGTTAGGTCCATTTGATTCATGGCATTCATTAGTTTCATTATTTCTCCATTTAGTTTCTGTCTCAATGACCTGTACTTTGGTGAGAGTGAAATATTGAAGTCTCAATGTGTGGGGGTTGATATGTGATTTAAACTTAAAAATGTTTCTTTTACAAATGTGGGTGCTCTTGTATTTGGGGCATAGATTTTCAGGATTTTTGTGATGCCATCTTGGTGGATTTTTCCTTTGATGAGTGTTAAGTGTCCTTTCTCATCTCTTTTGATTAATTTTGGTTGAAAGTCTATGTTAATAGAGATTAGAGTAGCAACTCCAGATTGCTTCTTGGGTCTGTTTGCTTGGAAAACCTTTTCTCAACCCTTTATTCTGAGATAATATCTGTATTTGTTGCGAAGGTGTGTTTCTTGTATGCACCAGAATGATGTGTCCTGTTTATGCATCCATTCTGGTAGCCAGTATCTATTTATTGGGAAATTAAGTATGTTGATATTGAGAAATATTAATGACCAATGATTGCTAGTTCCTGTTGGTGGTTGTAGTATGTTTGTATGTTTCTATTCTTTTGGTTTTGCTGCAATGGAATTATTTATATCCTATGTTTTCTTCAGTGTAGTTTACCTCTTTCAGTTGGAATTTTCCTTCTAGTATCTTCTGTAGCACTGGGTTTGTGCATAGATATTTCTTAAATTTGGTTTTGTCATGAGGTATCTTGTTTTTCCTATTTATGGTGATTGAAAGTTGTACTGGATATAGTAGTGTGGACTGGCATCTATGGTCTCTTGGTGTCTGCAAGATGTCTGTCCAGTCCTTTCTGGCATTTAGAGTCTCTGTTGAGAAGTCAGGTGTGATTCTGATTAGTTTGCCTTTATGTATGACTTGGCCTTTTTCCCTTGCAGCTTTTAATATTTTTCTTTGCTCTGTAATTTAGTGTTTTGATTATTATGTGATGAGAGCTCAAGCTGCCCAGACACCATACATGCTGCGTGCTGCCATTTTGGAGTGAGATCCTGTATGCTCCGGATATCTGTCCAGGCTCCTTAGGGAGAGAGGCAGAACTGTGGAACAGAGGTTGGGACCATTTTTCTGGATCCCAGGAGTCAGGTGAAACCATGTGCTCCTGGAGCCTAGGAGCTTTCCTTGGGAAGGTAAGAATAGCTGGCTAAGCAGAGGCTAGAACTTCTGGTTCACTGCACTCATTGGCTCTCCTCTCACCTGGGAAACACAGACTAGCATTTTGGAGTGCTTTGCACAGCCTCTCAGTCACTCTGCAGGCATTGCAGTCCTGATACTCAGAGCCATGCGCACTGGGCACCACCATCACGGATCTTCTCTCAACATTCTTTTTTTAAAATAGCGATTTTATTTATGTTTATGAGTCTGAGTGAATGTATGTGCCAGCCTGTGCACATGTGGGGCTTGAAGATGTCATTGGACAGCTTAGAGATGGGGTTACAAGTGTTTTCAGGATAAGGACTCCAGTCCTCATATCTTCTCAGCAAGCACTTGTAACCACCAAGCCATCTCTCTGGCTCTCAGCTATGCTTTTGGTGCTCTCACTCCCCCCCCCCATCATGATAAATCATAGTTAGCTCCTGTGGACAATCTGAGGCAGCCCAATATCCCACACCCAGGATTAAAACAAAAAGGTATTCCCAACATAATTGAGTTTTAAAAGAAACCGAAATTTTCACTACATTTCACTTTCATGAAGTCCTACTTATTAATGACTCATCTTAGTGCCTGTACTACTGGTGTCAGGATTTAAACAAAAAAGTATTCCCAACATAATTGAGTCTTATAAGAAACCGAAATTTTTACTACATTTCAGTTTCATGAAGTCCCACTTATTAATGGCTAATCTTAGTGCCTGTACTACTGGTGTTTTGTTCCGGAAGTTGTTTCTTGTACCAATGCATTCAAGGCACAAGTATTCCCTATTTTTTTTCTATCAGCTTCAGTTTTATGTTGTAGTCTTTGATCCCCTTGGACTTGAGTTTTGTACAGGGTGACAAATACAGATCTACTTGCAGACATCCAGTTTGACCAAGCACCATTTGTTGAAGATGCTTTTCTCTTTCCGCTGTATATCTCTAGATCTTTATCAAAAAAGCAGATGTCCATAAGTATGTGGATTTATGTCTAGGTCTTTGAGTCTGTTCCATCGATTAACCTCCTGATTTTATTCCAGTACCATCTGGTTTTATTTACCATAGCTCTGTAGTACAGCTTAAAATAAGGAATGGTGATACCTCCAGAAATCCTTTTATTATACAGGATTGTTTTAGCTATGGTAGCTTTGTTTTGTTTTGGGTTGGTTTTTGGTTTTTCATATAAAGTTAAGTATGTTGTTTTTACAATGTAAGTAAGGAATTGTGGATCTGTAAGGAATCTGTTGGAATTTTGATAGGAATTGTGTTGATTGCTTTTGCTAAAATAGCCATTTTTTACTATGTTATTTTGGTTTGTTTTATTTTGGTTTTGTGTCTATTGTTTCCATGATTTCTTTCTCAGGCTGTTTGTTATTTATACGTATAAGGGCTACTGATTTTTTTTTAAAGGTAATTTGTATCCAGTCACTTTACTGAAGGTGTTTATCAGCTGTAGAAAGTCCCTGATAGAAATTTTGGCCTAGCTCAATGACACCTATATCTACATATTAAATCATCTACAAATAGAAATACCTTTACTTCTTCCTTTCCAGTTTGTGTCCCCTTGATCTCCTTTAGTTGCTTTTGCTAAAATAGCCATGTTTACTGTGTTACTTTGTTTTGTTTTATTTTGTTTTTGTACCTAGAAATTCAAGTACTATATTGAATAAATATGGAAAAAGGAGATATCCTTGTGTTGTTCCTGATTTTAGTGGAATTGCTTTGAGTTTCCATTTAATTTGATGTTGGCTATTGGCTTTCTGTATATTGCCTTTATTGTGTTTAGGTGTGCTCTTGTGTTCCTGATCTCTCAAATAAAATTATCAAGAAGGGCTGTTGGATTATGTCAAAGGCTCTTTCAGCATTTAGTGAAGCGGTCATGCATTTTTCCCTTTCAGCTTGTTTATATAGTGGATTACATTTACTGATTTGTATATGTTGAACCAGCCCCACATCTCTTGGGTGAAGCTTACTTATCATGGTGGATGATATTTTTGATGTGTTCTTAGGTTTGGTTTGACAGTATTTTATTGAGTATTTTTGCATCAATGTTCCTGAAAAAAATTAGTCTGTGATCTTCTTTCTTTGTTGAATCATTGTGTGGTTTAGTTATCAGGGTGACTGTGGCCTCATAAAATAAATTGGGTCAGGTTCCTTTGTTTCTATTTTGTGGAATAATTTGAAAATTATTGGTAAGTATGCTATAATCCACAGACCCAGAGAGGGTAAGTAACAAGGATAGCACAAAAGGAGATGCATGAATCTCCTTGGGGAGGAAAAATAGAATAGATTTTCATGGTTAGACTTGTGCTATGGGGGATGGGAACAGGAGGGATTGGTTGAGGGTGGATGGAGGAAGACAGTACTGGAATTGATGAGCATTTCAAGGGGCAAAGTAAAACCTATGAATCTATGAGAGTGATCCCAGTAAAGACTCCTAGTAATGCGGCTATACAGCCAGAACTGGCCATCTTCTGTAACAAGCAAGGCTTCCAGCGGAGGAATTGGGACACCAACCCAGCCAATTTATCAGGCCTGAAAGTTGTGCTGGGGTAAAGATGGAGAAGAAATTGAGGGAGTAGCCAACTAATGACTGGTTCAGCTTGAGACCCATGCCATAAAAGGGAACCCATGCCTGAAAGGGCAGAAACCAGAGGCTGGATAACCCAGAGACCAAGAATAGAATAAAACATGACTAGCAGCAAAAGAAAGAAAAAGTAAAGAAAGAAGTTAACAAAATTATTCCTAATGGTACACTGCTATACTTGTAGATCTGAGTCCAGCATAATAATCATCAGAGAGGTTTCATGCAGCAACTGATGGGAACAGGTGCAGAGATCCACAGCCAAACACTAAAGGGAGCTTTTGGCATCTGGTAGAAGAGGGTGAAGAAGGAATGTAGTAGCCATAAGGGTTAAGGACACCATAAAATAACCCTACAGAATTAACTAACCAGGTCTTATAGGGTCTCACAGAGACTAAAGCAACATTTATAGACAGGCTTTATGGGTCTGACTGAAATCCTCTGCATATATTTTAAGGTTGTGTAGCTTGGTGTCCTTGTAGGACTCCTTACAGTGGGAGTTTGGGCTGTCTCTCTTCTGCATGCTTTTGGAACCCTTTTCCTCCTACTTGGTTGTCTTGTCCAGCCTTAATATAAGGAGATGTGCCTAGTCTTATTGCAACTTGATATGCCATGTTTGGTTGATATTTCTGGGAGTTCTGGCCTTTTCTAAAGGGAAATAGAGGAGGGATGGATATAATAGAGAGAGGAGGTGGAGTAAAGGCCCAAGTATAGGGGAAGGAGGAGAAACCATGGTGGTCATGTATAGCAGGCTGCTAAGAGTTCTAGAGAAATATCAAGAATGCAGAGAGACACTTAGGATGACATCTGAGACCAAAAAGGACAGTGAAAGCATTGAGAAGGTGAGAGAAAGGAAGAGGCAGAAATGATACAAAAGATTTAGAAGAGCTAAGGTGTGTCACTAGAAGAGTTTAATAGGGCTTCTGAGGGTCAAAATGAAGTGTCACAATAACTTGCCAAGGCTGGAAACTCTAGTCCACACTTCTGGGCATTGACCACCTAAGCCTCCAGCATATGAAATCTTGGAACTATAAACTTCCAGCTTCCAGGGTTAGCTCCTCTGGGTATGGAAGCCCAGAGTGTAGGCCTACCCAGTGGAGGCCGTTGTTGCTAACATAGCTGCTGTTCGCTGGTAGCCATTTCCATCTAGAGAGAGGGAAAATTGTGGCCACAGGTACTTCTATTTCCTCCTTAAGGAGAACTTTCTAGTGGAAGATGAGCAGGTGAATTTTAAATAGCGATAACTAGAAACTAATAGGAATTGACTGCAATAGTTCACGTGGGGCTAAAGGAGCTATGCTCCTTGTCTCTCCCATGAAAACGTGGAGACAAAAGGTTCTATCTGCCTGCACGATTACATTTCAAAGGAGTAGCATCCAGGGCCTCGAGAAACACATTTCTGAGTTGTAAAACTGGCAAGAAGCTTTTAAAAAAGATTTATGTGTCAAAAGGGGAAAGAAAGGATTTACAATTACAAGTTCCCGCAAGTCCTTGTTCTGAGAGAAGGAGACGGATGCCCAGTGTTAGCAAGAGGACTGTGAAGACGCAGTCCAGCTGGAGGACTGCTAAGGGCATCCCCATCAGTCTTAGAAACTAAAAGTTAATGGTTATCTCCAACAGTGCGTGCATAAAGTAATAACAGAAATAGGGAGAGGCTGTAAGCATATATATGAATATCAAGTAAATAGAAAACATTAGCGACTCCACAGTGATGATTCCATCTATGCATGTCTTTTGATTTTAGAAAGCTGCACGATCAGAGGGAATTCTGTTTGGGAAGCACTCGGGGTAAGTGATTGCCCCAGTGTCAAGTGAATCAGCACAGGTGACAATGATTTTGTGAGTGTCGTCGAGAGAGAATACGTCCTAGGTAGGATGAATGTGCCCATCTCGGTGCAGAGAATCTTTGCCCCTACACAATGCAGCAGGGCCAGTGTAATCAGCCTGCTACCAATCAACCAGCTGATGGGATTGTATAATGAGTCAGCCTGCTGTCCCATTGTCTTCTGCACTGCGAAGCTGTCAGGGGTTCTGTGGACACTCAGAAGTAGCAATCACTAAGTCAGATTTGGAAGAGAACCTTCTCAGATTGAGCTTCTATCTGGGGGTAGCTCCTATATCTGTGCTCATAAAAACGTGGCTGGAAACTCCGGGTGGTTGATGTAGGTATGCTTTTCCCAGCAGAATGCCAGCATTTTCTTTAGTAAAGTATAACATAACCAAAATATCTTCTGTGTTCATGCCTGTTGTGGGAGACCTATACACACAAGTCTATCACTGAGTTTCTAGTCATAGTCTCTAACCACTTCTTTTCAATTGGTGGGCATCCAGCCAAAGCATCATTGATACCTGTGTGTCAGCCATCTCTTCACAGAAAGAGGTTTGCACATACTGTCTGACCTTAAGTATTTTTATTACTGTCATTCATGGTCATGTTTGAATGTGAGTCTGTGTTGTTAAGTTCACTCATTTGGTATTTCTTCTATATTAGCAGTTTTGTGGGACTATTTTTTCTTGTTTGCACATTTTACTAAGTATATAAAATATTTCTGTTTATCAGCTACCACCTCCAAGATAACTGACCAATGTGATTCTCTGTAGATGTCAAAAGTGGACAAGGAGTCTCCGGGATTATGTCAGGAGGCAGGCCAGTTGTCACATTTCTAAATCAAAACTAGGAAGGAATCTTTCTGCCTCTTCCATATTAAATACAATTTGTTTTTTTTCCCATGTTGCTAGAGAAGAAAATTATGTTACACACAGTGTGATAGGATTGTGACAATTTGCTCAGCGACCCCATCCGAGGAGCAACAGCAACTGCTAGATTCATCATCCAGTTCTTGTTCACAGTCGTCCCATTTTAAGACAACTGTGATACCACTTGGTATCTGACAAGTTTCATACAATGTTTTGATGTCAACAGCAACCTCTGTTACCCACCCCAGCAGTGTGTTATTGCTTTTGACCCACAGTTTTGGTTGATAAGCAAGTTGGCATGGTCCAACTAATCTCTTTATTGCATGTATATCTCTAAGGGTCAAAGTGCTAAATTAGGCATTCTACTGGTTTCTAAAAAATGCCTCTATTAACTATGTAGTCAAAGATTTTTGGAACATTCTCTCTCTTTCTCTTTCTCTCTCTCTCTCTCTCTCTCTCTCTCTCTCACACACACACACACACACACACACACACACACACACACACATACCCTAGGTCTATGTATTTCCTGAATTTATTATTATGCATGTCAAAATTCCTTCTGTACCACACAAACATCTGATTGACATCTTGGACCTCCAGACATCAACGGCAGTTCACAGAGTCCATAATGCTTAAGAAATATGGGTTTTTATCTTTGTTTTTACTTCACATTCATTCTAGTAACTCAGCTACAATCTACTTTGGGAAGGGCTCTAAGGAATATAATCACACACTGGTGGCAAGCAGACGTCAATTAACTTAACTGAGAATGTCTGTACTCTCTGAGGTGCCATAAACCTAAAAAGCAGTTGGCAAGCCATGACTTGACATTGTGATGGCTTAAGTTAGGTTTTGACCACCAGACTTAGATATATTGTTTTCCTGTTATATGGTTTAAAGAGGGTCTTTATAAGTTTCCCATCTGTTTCAGTCCTAGGAATAATGAGAGGAATTAGCAACTGCTGGGATCCCTGAAAGTCAAAATGTTCTGGTTACTAGTGTGCTAACTCTTATGACATACTTGTTCATCTTGTCTTTGGCAGTTTTAAGTCCTGCCACTTGATGTCTGCTATTCTGGGAACTCAATTGTTCTTACTATTGCCATCACTAGTCAGACTCAGTTGCCACAGTCTCCACTGTCATATCTGTTCAACTAAGAACTAAGAGGGATGGAGACAGAAGTGCTTGAGTAAGACTGGTCTCCAGAGGCCTATAGGGAGTTTTCTATGAGGAAGTGCGGCCTTGTTGAAGTAGGTGTGGCTGTGATGGAGGACGTATGTGTAAGTCCTTCCCATAGATCTGGATTTAGAATTTTCAGCTCCTTCTCCAGCTCCATGTCTGCCTCACACTGACATGCTTTCTGCCATGACTGTAATGGATGATACCTCTGAAACTATAAGCCAGTCACAATTAGATGTTTTCTTTTATAAGAGTTGTGTGGCCATGCTGCCTCTTCACAGGAATAAAACCCAAAGACAGAGACCTTCCACAGAGGGTGCTACTGCTAGCTCCATACTACGGTCAGTGCAATTTTCCTGATCCATCCTTTTTTCTATTGGCCTTTGTTGAGGAGTGACAGTAGTAAGCCAACTCATTTTTGCCAGGGTTCTGTTGATGGATACTAACGTAACCCTGCCATTCTTTGTTGAGTATAAACAGTTTCCTCAGGGATTAAACTGCGTAGCTGACATCTGGTGAGTTCTCTTTCACAGCAGCTGTCCTGGGTGAGGTCAAAAAGTTTTCTAACAGAGGAAATCTAGTTTTCTTAGAATAGGATAGCGAGCCAAGCCTGAAGGAGAGGGAGGTCTTATAGGCCTTGAGGATTTGAGATGTTCATTTTCATAAGCCCAACCAGGTGTTCTCTTTCAGGCTTAGCAGTGAGTTGCTTGCTAGTGAAGGCTTTAAAAGTTCATATTATTCATATCTCTATTTAGAATTTTATTTTTAAGGAACATGTACTGGTCCACAGAAGATACACATTGTTTCTTTGTATGTGTTTAGTTTATTTTGAAGTCTCTTGCTTGTTATTACATACACTCTAAGTCATGCCCAAGATTTATACAGATATCAACATGACTGTAAGAGCATCCACGTACCTACTGTGACAGCACCAACCATTGCAGTGCTCTTTCTGGTGCATCAACCTACTTACCCTTTGCACTATGATCAAATCCTAGAGGAGACAAAATTCATGCACAAATTCCATTTTCCAGTATCTGTTTCCTGTGGCTACTTCTGATGCCAATTCTGTATAAATCACAGCAAATAGATCAATAATTAGGGGAAAGAAAATTCAATATAGAAAAACTTAAAAGGTAAAAACTAATTAAAATAAAACCAGAAACTCTACATGATAGACTTTGCAAAAATCCAAGCACGTCAAACCCAGGGTTCATTCTAGGCACTGATATTTGGGTTTTGTTAATGAGTGACAGCAGTAAGCCTTCTTATTTTGCAGAATTCTGCTTTTGGATACTAACACAACTCTTTCATTCTTTGGGGGGGGTGGTTATAAACAGTTTCCTTGGATATTAAGCTGTGTAACTGATATCTGGTGAGTTCTTGTTTTATATTAATGGACAAATGAAGGTTATCAGTCATTTCTTTTCAGAAAAGTAGTTGTAAACATAATGCATATAAAGAACATTGGAAACAAAATAAATATATCAATAAACAAACAAACAAATGCAAGTAGGTAGTAGCAATGAAAAATTTCAGAGCCCAAAGCCAGAGGTTTCTTGTACGTGAGATCTAACACATGGGTGTGGCCATCCACATGAGGGGGACTTCCTCACATGTGTGCAGTACTCCACAAGGGGGAAATACTGTCCCGGAAGTTAGTGGGCAGATCTGGTGAGACCAGCAAGGTTGGGAGTCAGAGACAGTTATTAGAGAGTACAGGTGTTTGTTGTTGCTGTTGTCATTTGTTTGTTTTGTGAAAGTCATCAAAGAGACTCCTATCAAACCAACCTGCTGCCAATAGAACAGAGAGCCCACAGAAATCTAAATGGGTGGTCTTTTCTTCCCGTGATAACGTTATAGCATTTGATTATTACCCTGGACTGGTAAGGCTTAAGAAAGCGAGGTGGCTGGCAAAGAGATGTTTGTTAGACCAGATTCAGTTTCCTAAATCAATAAAAGTAATAAAAAAAGCTGAGTTAGGAAGTAAGATTAGCAAATTTCTACTGGCGCAGGTAAGACAACAGACAGGTATTGGATTTCAAATACAAGAGATTTAAATATACATGTAGTAGCTATGCACACAAATGTGTTTACTATCACAAGGAGAGCACCCAAAGAAAGGACCACTGAACTAAAGCAAGAGCCATTACCTAAGGGTGGGTAGTAAAGTTCAAAAGTCCACCCCCCCCCCCAAAGTCGACAAGTTAGAGCAGGGTCACTCAGAGTAGAAGGCTGCATGGAAAATGAAGAGTAGAAGCTCAAGAAAACAAAACTACTCAGCAGTAACTAATTCAGTATGAGCTAGCTGCAAGCAGAGAGACAACATCCCAAACTATTTCAGGGTTGTCTGGAATAAGATGGATCTATTTCAAAGTTGTCTGGAATAGTTAAATCCCAGTTTTCTCTGGAGATAAACAATCATTTATAAAAATTGTTGTAAGATGGAAGGAGAGACATCATGTAAGCTGGCTTGGGATAGGGCAAAATGGCAGCTTTGTTGTCAAATGGCATATCTCTCTTTTACTTAGGAATAGGGTGATGGGGTCAGATGCCTTATAGTTCAAACTATGTTGTCTTAGAAGTATAGTGGTAAGTATCCAAAGGAGCCCAGTAATTCCTTGTTAAATCTTATCCATTCCAGAATAGTCATGCATGCTACCTGTCTTGTCTTGTAAACACTTTAGATTTCTCTGCGTATTTTGAATAAATGGACTAATGGATTTGTTAGTCATTTTTCTACAAAAGCAACTTCTAGCACAATGGCTGTAATGAGATTGGAACTGAAGAAACCTTTGGAAAATTAACTACTGTTCCTTCATTTAATGTTTATAAGCTGACGTCAATGATGTTTACATCAGGAAAACAAATGAATTTCTCAAGGTCCACACAGCAATAAGTAGCAGGGTGGTGGTCATTTTATTCTGAGCATCACCAGAGTCTGTGTGGCTGTGTTTCTTCTCATCCTCTTAAACAGGCTAGTTTATAGTTTCAAGGACAAAGAGCTATGAGCCACAGCATCACCTTATAAAATATAAAGACATTCTTTAGCAATTGAGATGGTGATGATCCTGCCTTCATTTTCAACCTGGAGGCTTTTCCTGTGTGAAACCAACCAAACAGGCTTGAATTACAGCTTGCTCCCCTTGGATTAAGAAGTCAGTGGCATCACTATCATTGATTTCACTATGGTCTTACTCCATTTTGTACTGTCTAGAAAAGACAGTAGCTTTATTCCTGAAAGAAAGTAAAATGATAGAAATAAAGTAAAATGCCTAGAATTAGTTATTTCTAGACTACAACATGTGTGCACGTGCAAACACACACACACACACTTGCAATTTTGTAGCATATATAGATAGGATTTTTCTTTCTTTCCAACTTGGCACTTCTGTGTACCTCTAAGATTACTGTTTCTACTGTTTGTCTCACCTGTTGAAGACACCCTTACGTTTATTCCTGCTTTATCAAGTGATAATCTTCCATTAAGGCATCTTTTGTACGAAATATTTCTGATCTAAAATGTTAACTTTCTCCTCCATTCAAATATGGTTTACTATTTGGACATTTCTGATACTATTAAGTTGAAGGCTTTAGGGTGATTGGCTGTGCCATTTTAGTCTGTGCACTATGTAGACATTGAGATGGTCAAATAGTGAGGATTCCATAGGATCCATAGAAAGAGCAATGTGCATTTCTGGTGAGATGAAGAAGATACCTCTGCCTTGTTGGGTGTTTGCTATTGTCTCAGTCATGTGGGGTTTGGAGGGATGCTGGCTGATGGCCTCTGCTACTCAGTTGGCACCGAGAGTGCATGGTCAGATTGGAGGTAGACTGAAGGAGGAGACCAGGGAAGAGAGACTGAGATGAAAATGCCCCAAACAGCAACGGGAGATTTTGTCTGAAGTTTGACACTCCAAACCAGTTTCCTTTAGCAGCATCAGCTTATTTCCTCAGGTGAGAAAAACCATAGTTATTTTTACTTATTAGAATCCAATAACATTGCCGGGCAGTGGTGGCACATGCCTTTAATCACAGCACATAGGAGACAGAGGCAAGAGGATCGCTGTGAGTTCGAGGCCAGCCTGGTCTACAAAAGTCCAGGACAGCCAAGGCCACACAGAGAAATCCTGTTTAGAAAAACCAAAAACCAAAAAAAAAAAAAAAAAAAAGAATCCAATACCAGATGAAAAGAGATTAAACCTGAAGCAGGTTGTGCAAATCCTGCCACTCAAGGCAAGATTCTGTCCACCTTCTTGCTTTAGAAGTATCTAGATACAATCCATCATAGATCATATTTAAAAGCTGTGCAGTATTTTTATCAATATAGGCCACTTGATAATTGAAAAATGGCTAAATATACCAGTGAAGACTAGGGCTGATAACAAATGCAGCGTTCACAGACATAAAAATATCACTGAGTGGAGACTCATTAATCTCTTGATAATGCCAGCCACAGACCCAGACATGAGTGAGATTAAGGTGCCAACCTCATGATAGGGTTCTTTTAACTTCCAAGTTCTTGGTTTTCAAATGACACAAAATCGATTGGAGCCTGCCAGCTGTTTGCTAGCTGTGTGAAATGAATTGGGTGAGTCAGCTGAGCTCCTACTGGTAATACCTTCCAAGGAGTAGACATGCTTAGTAGGCCTGATTTGTGACTTCTCTGCAGGTTAGTGTATCAACTTTTGCAGGTGGTGGTGGGGGCACCCTCAGGAGCATGGGGGAAGTGAATGCCCTGTTATGAACTTACATTGGCCTGAGTGATATCTTCTCCTAATAGAATACTAGAACTGAACTATGTACTATTAATAATGTGTGCATCTTCACTCTAAAGCACCTTAATAACATACCTTGGCTCTTTCTCTATGGTTATGTGCTCTCTTTTGTTACGCACTAGGGATCTTGGGACAATTCTGTTTACACCTTGTTTACTCCTCTGTTCCCCATCTGTTACCAGAATACTCCTCAATTTCCATCTTTCTTTTTAAATTCTGTGTCAGGATCAAACCATAGCTGGGCAGTTTGTCTTCCTCTCTAATCCATGCTAATTAAAGCAATAGTTATCTTTTCCCTATTATATTGCTCCCTGCCAAGGATGCCACTGTAGCTCCTAATTAGCTTGGATATCAGAGTCTGAGAGTTCCGCTGGGGGCCTTTAATACATGCCGCGTACTGTACTGTCTTCCTTCCTACGCAAACACCTAGGAGCTTCATCCATGCCCCTCCCTTCTCACCTCCCACCCTCACACCAGTTCCCTTCTTCCCCTATCTCTTATCCCCAGAGAAGGGGAGCCCCCCACCATGGACCCCCCTCATGGGTACCAATCTACCCTGGTATATCAAATCTCAACAGGACTGGGCACATCCTCTCCCACTGAGGCCAGACAAGGCATCCCAGCTAGGAGAAGAAACCAGAAGTAGGCAACAGAGTCAGAGAGACAGCCCCTACTCCAATTGTTAGGGGGCACACATGAAGAACAAGCTGAACCTATGTTACATATGTGTTGGGGGTCTGTCTAGGTCCAGCCCATGCATGCTTTTTGGTGGTTTGGTCTGTGTGAGCCTCCATAGGTCTAGGTTACTTGACTCTGTAAGTGTTCTTGTGGTGTTTTGGACCCATGTGGTTTCCTCAATCCTTCCTCCCACACTTCCATAAAACTCCCTGAGACCAGCCCTTTGTTTGGCTGTGGGTCTCTGCATCTGTTTCCATCAGCTGCTGAATGAAGCCTCCCAGAAGACAGTTGAATGTGGCTTCTGTCTGAAAGCATAGCAGAGTACTATTATTAGTGACAGGGTTTGGCTCTCTTCCATTGGGTGGGTGTCAGGTTGGAATAGTCATTGGTTTGCCATTCTCTCAGCCTCTACTCCATTTTATCCCTCTACTTCTCACAGGCAAGACAAATTTGGGGTTGGAAGGTTTTACGGGTGGGTCAGTGTCCTTCTCCTTCCACTGGAAGTCCCACCTGGTTACAGGATGTGGCCACTTCAGGCTTCATCCATATATCCCCCGCCTCCTGCTCTTAGGAGGAGTCTCAGCTATGGTAATCCCTGTAGTCTCCAGGGGGAGCCTCTCCAGTGCCAAAGGTACCCTACCCCACTGATTCCCATTCTTTCTCCCTATCTTCTCCCTCCCAGCATCTGATCCCCACCCTTGTTCCCCTCTCTCCACCCCCCTCTTCACCCAGTTCCTTCCTCCATCTACTTCAGATGTCCATTTTATTGCCCCTTCTGAGTGAGACTCAAGCATCTTCCTTTGGGCACTCCTTGTTACTTAACTTCTTTGGGTCTGTAGACTGTAACAGGGTATTAAATTAGTGTGAACAGGAATTCCTGGAAAAAAGCTGTAAATATAAGGCTGACTGATGGATTAGAACTTCAGTGATGTGATGTGAAGAGGTTGGAACGTTGCAAATCTAGATCCAAATTACCTTGGGCCATTTATTAGCCCCATTAATACCCATGCATTGCCCCACTCTGTGTCTTGAAATCATTGCGAACATCATGGAGTTCATTTGGAATATACAGATAAAATCCAGGAGCCAATAGCTAACTCTGCTGTCAAGAAGCTTCTGGGCTATAGATGGGCTATCCTCATGTAGCCCACCAGCCTGATCTTTCTACCAATGTCTTTGAAAAGTGTCTTAACTTATGATTTTCTTTGCTCTGCATAAGATTTCTCATGAACTCATATTTGGCTACAGAATAAACTACCTCTTGTCCCCTGGGAAGGGAGAGATGCTTTCCCTGGGCAGAGGTGTTCCATCTGCTAGCTTGTTCACGCTGTTGGTCACTAATGTTTAAGACGCATGTTAGCTCCTATGCAGACTCTATATCTCTGTCACACTTGGTCATTGAGCACTGATTGTAGAGGCAGAGCATGGGGGACAGGGGTGATTCAGACCAGTCTCGCGCTGCAAGTCTGTAGTTGCTACACTAGAGTCTTGATTTTTTGTCTATCTTGCTACTTCTATTTAAAAAGACTCTGGGTTTTTTAATTTTTATTTTATTTTTATACATTTTATACAGTTATTTTTATACGTTTTATGCATTGGGCTTGAAATTTCATCCATTTTCCTCTCAAATTTTCAGGGAGTCAAAAAGCGAAGCTCTGCAACATTTTGAAGTTGGTATTTTACGTGCTTGGCGGTCACTGGGTTTAACAGGGGAGAAATCAGCCCCGCCTGATGGACATCTCTATGTACTGGAGGATGGGTTAGCCAACATAAGCAAAAAACAGTTGTGTTTGTTCTATTATTGTAAGGACCAAACTAATGTCATGTTCTGTATGTTCTGTAACTAATGTTATAGTCTATATGTTCTGTGAGAACTTGTGATCTAGATGACTGTTACTGCTCCCTGCATTCTGGGAGTGACCATGTACTGCTGTAACTGCACCTGCCAGCAGTCTCTAGAAACTCCACCGGGGTGATTAGATATAATCAACTCTCAGTGCTCCTCTGAGATTTAAAAAAAAAAAAAAACTTCCCCTTGTGATCCAGCCTCCACCCGACCTGCCTAAAGGCCGAGATTCCTGTGACCTACAACCCCAGCTTATGTTTTTTTCACTTTATAAACCCATTATCCTTGAAGCTCTGGAGCCATTCTCCTAACCTGTTGCATCAGGAAGGATTGTGGTCTGACCTCGAGCCTGTAGCGCGGGACCCTGTGTGTGTTGCATCGGTACCGAGTCCTGGTGGTCTTTTCAGGGGTCTCGTGATCTTGGTACTACCCTATAGCATCACTGGCTGCTATAGAAATACACTTTATAAATTTACCTACATTTTGGTTATAGTTTTTACAAATGGTGAAAAGGAGATGTAGAGGAGGAACGAGGATGCTTGCTGTCATTTTGGAGCAAAGAATGGCATGCATGAAATCTGAAAGGTTTTGGGGTTAGGATTATGCGGGAGCTGAAAGGAAGTCCAGGTTGCTGGGTCACGCGAATAAGCAGGGCAGTACTGTGGGTGAAGGTGGAAAGGTGTCTGGGGAATCCAGGGCTTTGTGGACCGTGCTCACAATATTTTTGATTAGTATCTGAAACCCGCTTCTTATGCTCTTGACAACTCATGCTTCTAACTTTGTACCTCTTTGTACTCTTAATAGTAGCTGAAGGGCTCTAGCAAGTCCGAGCATGGCAAACGTGGTGCCAGCAGGTCTTGCCCTTCCTCCTTCTCTCTCTCTGACTAAACTGTGGATAACATCCCTGAAGCTAGCCACCAAGGTCTACTCCCTTATTTGGTCGCTTTCTTATGCCTGACTTATTCCCAAGGCTGATCACCAAAGGTTTAACTATAAAAACATCAAGGTCTAGCAATTAAAAATCCCCATTTGGCTATCCTAATTAAAATACCCAAACAGAATTTACTAATCCATCTGAGCTCATTCTAACCCCAACCTCCCTTTTTTCCCTCTTAAAAATTTACTCTTGCAAAGCTATTTGCTGCTGTTTATGCCCGATTTAGGTTCAGCCACTTGCCTCTTTGCTTTGCTTAACAACTGATGCCTTTGTGTTTGAAAACTGGTGTTTGGGTGTGCTCTGTGCCTTCTGGGGTCCAGAGGGGAGCACCCCACAGGATGCAAGCACCTTCAGTAGCCATTGTGGGGTAAAACCAACTTTCACTGGAGACAAGGGAAGCCAAGGAGGTAGGTGGCTCGGTGGGGGAACAGTACTTGGTATAAAAAGAAGAGGAACTGATTTAAATTAGCAGTACTCATGTAAAAGCAGGTCATGGCATAGGCTTGGTGTGAGGGCAGAAATAGGTGGATCCCAGGAATTCTCTGTCCATCCAGTCTAACCTAAAGAGTAAGCTTCAGGCTCTATGAGAGACCTCATGCCAAATGCTTAGGTAGAAAGCCATAGATAGAGGAAGACACCCAGCATCCTCCTCTGGCAACCACATGTGTGTTCATTGGCACATGTGCCTTTGTATGTGCGCACACATACACATGTCATATGTTTTATTTACCTGTACAGTAAGAGTAGACATTCCTCCATTAATTTGCCAGATTTTAAAATAACAAATATGGCTCACTACACACACCTGAATCATAAAAGGAAGGAGCATCCATGCTTGATCCAGGAAAATGGAGATGTAATCTTTGTCTTTTACCCAGCAACCATTTAGTGATATGAGTTGAAGAGTAGCTATTTTGGAAGCAGCAACAATAAGATACAGTGGAGAACCACCACCTATCAGTCTAGCCTTAAAGCTCTGACAGTGTGAAAAAATAGCATATTCTCTCAAGTTTTTTTTTTTTCTTTCAATGTTCAATTCACGGTAAGATGCTTCATTCTGAGCATAATGGGAAAAATGGTGTAGAAAGAAATGACAAGCAAAGTGAATAGTTAAATTCTTCTCCGTCCTTCCTTCCCTCCCTCCCTCCCTCCCTCTCTCTCTCTTTCTCTCTCTCTCTCTCTCTGTCTCTCTCTTTGTCTCTCTCTCTCTCTCTCTCTCTCTCTCTCTGTGTCACTCTCTTTGTCTCTCTGTCTCTCTCTCTGCCTCTCTCTCTCTGTCTCTGTCTCTCTGTCTCTCTGTCTCTCTCTTTGTCTCTCTGTCTCTCTGTCTCTCTCTCTCTTTGTCTCTCTGTCTCTCTCTCTCTCTTTGTCTCTCTGTCTCTCTGTCTCTCTCTGTCTCTCTCTGTCTCTCTCTCTGTCTCTCTGTCTCTCTCTCTGTCTCTCTCTTTGTCTCTCTGTCTCTCTGTCTCTCTCTCTGTCTCTCTGTCTCTCTCTCTGTCTCTCTGTCTCTCTCTCTCTGTCTCTCTCTTTGTCTCTCTGTCTCTCTGTCTCTCTCTCTGTCTCTCTGTCTCTCTCTCTCTGTCTCTCTCTCTGTCTCTCTGTCTCTCTCTCTGTCTCTCTCTTTGTCTCTCTGTCTCTCTCTCTGTCTCTCTCTTTGTCTCTCTGTCTCTCTGTCTCTCTCTCTCTCTGTCTCTCTCTTTGTCTCTCTGTCTCTCTCTTTGTCTCTCTGTCTCTCTCTCTGTCTCTCTCTGTCTCTCTCTCTTTGTCTCTCTGTCTCTCTCTCTCTGTTTCTCTGTCTCTCTGTCTCTGTCTCTCTGTCTCTCTCTCTGTCTCTCTCTCTCTGTCCCTCTCTCTGTCTCTCTCTCTCTCTCTCTCTGTCTCTCTCTTTGTCTCTCTGTCTCTCTCTCTGCCCCCCCCCATGTGTGTAAAGGAAATTGCCCTAACAAATTTGATAAGTTCTCCAATCAGGAAACCAGCAATTATTTTCTTGGCCACTAGCACAGGTTTACAGACATCACCCTAGAGTCTTATTTTCACTTAAAGGGGAAAAAACCAAGCACATTACCTAGATGCGTCTCTACTTATCATCAGCCATAGAGTGCTTGAACCTGCCACTTGCAGCCGTGATTAATGACGGGCTTAACTGCTCTGCTCCCCCACTCTGCAGCTGGCAGATGGAATGCCAACGATATGACCTAGCTACATTGTTATTTACGGTCAAGGAAATGGTGTGACTGTCTGTGGCTTTCTCATTGGATTCAAATACCCCAAAGACAAGGAGAATTCTGGAAAATTTATCTTTGCTTCTTCCTTTGTCTCTGCTGCCCTCTATATTTTTAAACCAATACACTTGGGATCTGAGCTCCAGTAAAGGTGATCTTGAGGTCTGAAGCTTCCTTCTGTAGGGACCATAATTGTGATTTAGAAAATCAAAGCTTTTGTGGAGATAATTAGCATATGAACTTGTATTTGAGAACAGTGTTCACTGACATTGACACTTTTTATGCTTGTGTTCCTGTACAGTAAGAGTGTATATTAGTCATTCACTCACCAGATTTTAAACTACCCACTTGTAATGCAAATTACGGAGCTTGAAGCTTTGTTTTTCTTGTGCAGTAGAATTTGTCATCAGCTTGGACATAAAGGCTGTTCTTCATCAGTTAACACTAATCTGAGAGTTAACACTGGTCTTAGAGCTCTCCAAAGGAACAGATTTGATAGAGTGAGTACATATTAAAGGACTTATAGGATATGACCCAGCAAATGGTTGACTCTCTGTTTAGAGACTGAGAACCCTGCAGTTCAGTTCAAGAGACTTAGCAGTCCCAATCTGACACTGAAAGCCTGGAAGATTCTTTGGGAATTACTGGCCTATAGTCTGTGTTGGAATCCCAAGGAATTTGCTTTCCAAATCAGAGAATGATTTGCAGCAGTAACAATCAGAGTAGGTGAACTGAGCAGCAAACAGGATGTCCAAGCAAGGAGAACAGGGAAGCTTCCTGCTTGCTGGCCGCTTCTAGAGGTGCTGCCCACATGCATGCTGGGTTTTCCCAATCAATTACCGGTCAGGATAACCACCTTCTCCCAGACATGCCCACAAGCCAAATTGCCCTAATTCCTCATTAAGACTCTTTTCTAGATGGTTTTAGGTTGTGTCAAATTGCCAGTTAAAACTAAGAATAACAACAGCCATTTGCAATTTGTTTCAGTGGCCTCAGGGACTAAAACATTTGGGAGAAGTCTATGCTGCAGAGTGCACAGTAAGAGAGTGAAGCTGACTCTGTAATCAGAGGGGAAGCCAGGCTCTTCCTGGGAAAGCAGGCACAGTCAGATCCTGAGGAAAACTGCATCTTTATTGGTCACAGCTGCTGGGAGAGTGGCTGGAGGAGACTTTTCGGTTCCCAAATCCTGTTGACACAATTTGACACACATGAGTAGAGAAACAATGGACATGAAGAAGTAATATTTGGTGATGTGGTTTGCTGGGCTAAGATTCTTTTAAAGGGATATTTGGGAGCCACAAGAGAATAGAAACAAATGTAAATATTTGGTTTTGTAATTTTGAATATAAACTATAAATCTTTATAAACAACTTAGAGTACTTTGTCCCTTAAACATTCAAACCGTTTAGCAAAACACTGATTTATGGATGTACTATATTGAACACTAAAAGATGAATTAGCACAATCAGCCCTTTTTCTCCAGCTTCCTTCTGTTTCCCACACTGTATTAGCTGCTGTCTTTATTGTCTGGGGCCAAATGCCCTACCACAGCAACTTAAGGAGAAAGAGTTTATTCTGGCCATGCAATGCTTTGCTGGTCTTTTCTGGTCTTCACTTTGTAGAGAGAAACAGCCCAGAGAACTTTTCATGGTATTCTGGCTGCTTCTACTGACTTGTGCCAATTCAGTGGAGCCTTGCTGTTTCTGCTGGACTGTGTCACCACTACTGATTCATGTTGCTGTTTGATGTTTGGTATTAACCTGGATTGCTTGTATCCTGACAACACAGAGTGGAATTTGGCCCAGGGAACTATGTCTAAACAAGTCTACAACCTCCTTTTCATATTAACAATCGTTCTCCCCTACCACTGGTTGGTGGGTAGAAGGGAGGTGGAAGTGTTTATGAACCCTAAATAAAGTAGGTTTTGAAAAATCTGAGCCTACACATAATCAGGAAGCAGAGTCAAGTGCCCTCTGTGGACACTTTATGCACTGAGGTGCCACCTCTCAAAGGTCCCATGACCTCAAACAATGCCATGAGCTGGAGACCAAGTGCTCAAACACATGAGCTGGAGGGTGGTATTTCATATTTAAACAGGACACACTTTCCTTTGGTCACCCCTCCCTTCTTTTCCTTCACGAGTCTCTCTGTTTCTACTTCCGTCCAGTCCTTCCTGGTTTCTATTTCCTCCTAAGTTTCCATCTCTAGTGTTTCATGTGTGAACTCATGTCTCATGTGTACTATAAAAGCCTCCAACGTCCCAGCTGTGATCACATCACACCCTTACTTCTGTAACACCCAGGCCGTATCTTTCATCTTTGTCTTGTCTTCTGGGTATTTCATCCTTAAACAGCATGCTTATGATGTCATCTTGACTTTATTCAGGTCATATTTTATTCTTCACTGTGGAAGATGATAGAGAAATAAGCTTTTTCCTTTTCAATCATCTGCATCACTAAATAATGCCTGTCTCTGGCCAACCATTCAAGTGTAACCTTTACAAATTATCTTGGGCCCTCTACACTTTCACTACCAACCTATCCTCTAACCATGAACTACAAAAGCCTGAAATTTGTCCCCTCTTCTCCAGATGTTCTAGCCATGTTAATATTTCAGACTCATAAACATTTAAGATGTTTTTGTTCAGGACTATGTGTCCTTGTGCCAGTGTGGCTGCCCACATTTTCAGATAACTTGTTCCTTCACACACTTGCACCTTAGCTAATAGCAACCTCCTTTGGGAAGTCGTCCAGGGTACTATGTACAGAAACAACCTGGGAGGATGTGTTGTACTCTGCACAAAGATTTCTTTACCAAGCTCTTATTACCTAGTACTTCTACAATTACTTTATTGTATGTGCAATTGCTATTTCCTTATAGGTTATCCGTCATCACTTGTAAGTTTTACGAGTACAAGGACATTGTCTTTTCCACATATAACCATGTTTCCAGCACACAGTGGTAACTCAGAAAATATTTGACAAATATGAAACACACATATATATAGTATACAAATTGCTTATTAAAGTCACTGGATACAGTGGTTTGAGCAGAAATCTAGTTTATTTCCCTTCATTGTTCATTCTTTGAAGCTAGACAATGATTTTTTTTCTCTGTGGAGTAAATCTCTAAACTTTCATCTGATGGAAAACTCATAGTAGGTAAAAGGATGCCTGGTGGGAGGCCTCAGGTTAGTCTTCTGACATTTGATCACCACAAAGCTATTTCTACCTCTTCCATAGATGGCAAAACATATATCTACACAGGGACAGTATTGTGTGTGAGAGAGTTAGAAATCACACTTACTTCACACGGAAAGGTAGAGTCATTTTAGAAGATGGAACCACAACTGAGAAAATTCCTCAACCATACTGACCCATGGGACATTTTCTTGATTAATTATTGACATGGGAAGGACATGTGGGCTGTGGCCCACAGGAGAGGGAGCATTGGTGCCCTGTTCTATACCTGATACTAGTGTGTTTTACTCAGTGCTAGCACATTTTGTGCAGAAAACACCCACTTATTGGATTCCCTTGCATGGAACAGTATCGAGGACATCTCTGAGCAGCCCTCCCTATCTTGAAAGCTCTCTATAAAGTTCCTGGCACAGATGGTATACAGTCTGGCAAATTGCCATTGCTCTGGCCTCTAAATCTGCATTGTCAGCTTCTCCTCCATCTTCCTCCTGCTGAGCTCAGCTCATGGCAGGCAGGAAGCTCTCTCAAGCAGGTGCTGGCACCATATTGGTCACCATCATCTCTGTTCTGCGGGCATAGTTGTTGTCTGTTGGCACTTAGGCTCTGTCATAATTACAGAGCCTCTTCTTCTTTCATGGCCCCCATGTTAGTGACCTTTTTTTATTGCTGAGATAAAACATCACGAGCACAAGCAACTCAGGGAAGGAAGGGCTTGTTTCATCTCATAGCTTCCCTAACCCTCCTTTAGAGAAGTCAGGTTAGGAACCCAAGGCAGGACCCAAGAAACAGGAACCAAAGCAAAAGCAGTGGAGGAATGCATGCACTTGCTTTCTCCTCAAGGGTCATCCAACCTGCTTTCATATTCATCCCAGGACCACACACCCAGGGTTGACACTGTCCGTAACTGGTTAGACCGTCCCACATCAATAATTAATCAAGAAAATGTTCCACAGGTCTGTATGGTTGAGGAATTTTCTCAGTTGTGGTTCTGTCCTCTAAAATGACTCTAGCTTGTGTCAAGTTAGCATAAAACTCGCCATCACAGTTTTCTTTATTTCTTTTTTTTTTTTCTGCCAACTTTGTCCAAACTCTGGTTTTAAAAATTTTGTTCCTTAGTCATAAGTCAGACATTACTTACCCACAATCAGATGTCCTCATAGATTCTTGAACATTTGTCCAATGCTAACTGTTTCCCCAATGGTGGCTCCCTTATGAGGTTTGCCAGGCCAGCACCCCTCTCCTGCCACAACTCTGGATACAGTCTTCCTGAAACTCCTGTGTGCATCCCATCAGCATTGTTCCTTTCCCTCACGTGTCCTGGGTCACTGATACCCGTAAGCAACCCTACAGGAGCTTATGCGGTATTAGAACATTATGCTTTACCCTTTACAGATACTCCATCCAAAGATTTTTGGTTTTTTTAAACCTTAGTTCAAACTCTGAGACCTTAAGAAAAGGTCATATACGACTTCCGTCACTTTGGTTTTTAACAAAGTGTCTGTAATGGACTGGAGAGTAGGCATTTTGTTTTCTCACTTAATGTGTCTGCAATAGAAACTATTACTATCTTCATGTAATTGGTGAGAAAGTGGAGCCGAAGGTGTTAAGTAACAAAACCAAACAACTGTCACACCAGTAAGGGAACATTGAGCAAGATTTGAACAATCTTAATCATGATCTTATTCTGCCAGATGAGAGACAACCATCTTCACTTGTGAGTGAGTGAGTGAGTGTGTGTGTGTGTGTGTGTGTGTGTGTGTGTGTGTGTGTGTCGTATGCATGTTGGTATGCTTGTGCATGACTCTATGGACGCCAGAGGTTGGTGTAAAGTGTCCTTCTCTATTGCTTTCTACCTTTTGTTTTGAGACAAGTTTTCTCACTGAACTCAGGGTTCACAGATTTGGGAGGACTAGCTGGCTAGCCAGCCCTCAAGTTCCTCCTGAGTCCACTAAATAGCATCAGGATTAGAGGCACATTTCCCTATACCCTGATGTTTATAAGAGTGTCAAAGATCCACACTTAGGTCCTCATGCTTGCATAGTTCTGATAGCACTGCCTCCACAGCCAGTCCCCTCCAAACCTCACCTCAAGGGGTAGAAAGGCATCAAAGGAGTGTGTGTGTGTGTGTGTGTGTGTGTATGACAGTTGAAGCAAGGGAGATGGTATGTGTGTATGTGTGTGTGTGTGTGTGTCTGTGTATGACAGCTGAAGCAGGGGAGATGGTATGTGTGTCTGTGTGTGTGTGTGTGCGTGTGTGTGTGTGTCTGTGTATGACAGCTGAAGCAGGGGAGATGGTATGTGTGTGTGTGTGCGCGTGTGTGTGTGTGTGTGTCTGTGTATGACAGCTGAAGCAGGGGAGATGGTATGTGTGTCTGTGTGTGTGTGTGTCTGTGTATGACAGTTGAAGCAGGGGAGATGGTATGTGTGTCTGTGTGTGTCTGTGTTTGTGTATGACGGTTGAAGCAGGGGAGACAGTAGGATGAAACAGACACCATGGGAAAGAAAGGCGACCTGGGAAAAATAATCAGGAAAACTTCCCATCCTTCCTTCCCAGTAAAGTTTTGTTGATTACCTGTAAGGAGAGTGGGACTGGTTTTGATAATGGACTCAAGCTTTCCCATCCCATCATGCAGGTAACCCAGGTGGTCTTGAGTCAGGGCCCTTATTGACAGAGGTGAAGGCACAGCAGGTGAAGACACAGGTCCCATGGATTTGGGCTGCTTCGTAGGGGCGATTGTGACTCTCTTGTAAATTAAAGTCTTTTGTTTTCAGGCTTCTGGACTTTACAGTGTTCATTATCCTGTAAGATCTCATTAGCACTTACTAGAATGTTCTCACTATTTCCCCAACTTTTCTCCAGTTTAAGCTAGTTTAGCTGTAAATAAATAGGGACACAGAATATGTATTTTATTAAATAAAATATCTAACTGTAGGCACACAGTATTTTACAGCAAAACAAAAACCCAGTCAATGACTGGCAGTTTATTCTAATAGTGTTTATTCTAATCTAGTTCTGTTTATTCTAATATTGATACAAACTGTCACCTAAACACCTATCAATATGGTTAAAATATTTTAACTCATTGATAGGATCCCTTGTCTTATCCCCTTACTCTCATTTTTATTTACATATATATCAGTACATATGTATATATCAGTAAATATATATAGTATAATATATGTATGCATATATTTAATTTAATATGAATTTGTGATATATATATTTAAACATGCTAGAATTTTTGATATAGGAACAACATATGTGTATATGTTGTACCATATTCAAATTTAAGTAGCCTGATATTACAGAATATATTTAGATTCATGATAACAATGCCTGTATTTATTGTCTAAAATGTGTCAATGAGTAAGAACAGTTGTTTGTCCTCAATGTGATTCTGTGACTGCTGGATAGATCGACCCTTTCTAGGCACATGGAGAATGCTGTCTAGAGAGGCACTTTGATGGCTGGGATACTCAATCCCTCACAGTGTGCATCTGACATTAATAAACCAATAAATATATGGCAGCCCAAGCTCTACGCTGAAGAGGACTTGGGGCATGATAGGTGGTGGTACTCTTTGAGGCTGTTGAATGTCACCTCCTCAGAGCTGTACATGGACATCACTTGGTCTCACGTGTCAAAGTAACTCTGTGTTCTTCCTTGATGATTGGACACCTGCTATAACCCCTGTCACTACCAGCTAGATGACATGTTTTCTCCTGTACCTGATGCAACCAATTATATTTTTTTACCCAAGAGCATGTCAATTATGTCCCTGTCACCATTCCAGCCAAAGGGAAAGATCTTGTTTTCTGTTACCTTTAGTTTGAAATCACTGTGTTGTTCTAAACCCTTTCTGTTTTTCTCCTCTCTAATTTTTTCTCCTGTACTGTAATTGTGTTTTGTTGGCTCTTTTGATAAGAATGTATCTGCACTTGACATCTTGTCAGGGCATTTTTCTTTATTTCTGATACTTTATTGTGCATGTCACTGTGATCTCACAGTTGTGCTATGATATTTGTCACATTCTCAGTGTTGATGTTCGGCATTCATCTGATTGCTGCCACAGACACAAGAGAACCTTTTATCAAATACGTTTATGGTCTTTGAGGAGTCTGGGGAGGAATAAAAGAGAAGTTATATCTGTTGCCAGTTAGTCCCTGACTGTTCTGTGTTTATTCAACAAAATTGAGGAACCTTTCTGAAACCCGTACATTCCCCAGGATATTTATTAAATTTGACAATTTCATGGACTCTTCACATATCATTGTTTTCTTCCCCTGCTTAATATATTGTTCTTTTCCCTGCTCCACACTTTCCTTTGGATGTGTTACATATCTTGAACTGGGAACCTGAAAAGAAATCATTGCAAGAACTTGTTTTATTTGAAGCTAAGTGTCTGCTTGGACCTCTAGCACTCGGGAGATGTAGAGGCAAGAAGATCTGGAGGTCAAGGCTATCCTCTAGTACAAGGTGAGTTTGTGGTTGTTTGCAATAACGAGAGCAGCTCCAAAGCACCATTATCAAGAAGAATTCCTTTAGTTGTAGTCTCTCTCTTATGAGTTCTGAATACATTTATTAAAAACACTCATATGGTAATATTAAGAATTTTAAGATCTGGTATCTTACATATTGCTTTTTTTTCTAAAGGAAAATATATCTTCTCCTTTATTGTTTGATAGTTTCATACATGCCTATGGTGTCCCATTCAGTTCACTCCTTATCCTTCCCCCCACTCTTTCCTCCCAATGGCATATACTACTTTAAATATCTCTTTTTGCTAATATAGTTGCAAATGTGTCTAGGGGCCGTCGCCATTGTACAAACACTGATGACAGTTGGGTGGAGAACAAAGTTAAAGATTTTCTCCTTGTTTGCTTGCAGTGGTTCCCAACTTTCTTAATGATGTGACCCCTTAATACAGTTCCTTATATTATAGTGGCCCCGACCATAAAATTATATTTGCTGCTACTTCATAACTGTAATTTGGACCCAGTTACAAGTCATAATGTAAATATTTGATATGTAGGGTCTTTTTTTTTAATATATAACCCCACCCCCCTGAAAAGGTCATTCGACTTCAAAGGGGCCATGACCACAGGTTGAGAACCTTTGTTCTAGTGGGCTCTCTAAGCAATTTATTAAACAATGAGGGAGCAATCCATTCTCCAGGGCTAGAACCTGATTTTGATATCCCAGCTTTGAGCTCTATTGCTGTTTGTGCAGTTTATAAATTATTTGGTCTCTACTGGGGAGTCAGATTAATTCCTGGCATTCTCACATATAAAATGTCAAAGTAGGGCATTTCTATAAAGACTGTAAGATAATAAGCATAAGGAATTGCACGTAGTTGATGAGGACAAATGTGTCTTTCTTCCTGAATTCCATTGTACTACATTCAAATGAAATGAAGTGGGACATTTAACCTAGACTTCCTTTCCACTGGCGGTGGGGGGGGGGGTGGGGTGGGGCTGTGGCAGGGGGAAAGGGACTTCAGCCCGCGGTAGGGGTAGGGGTGAGGGGTGGTGGGCTGGTGGTGGGGTGTGGAGTGTGTGGAGGTGCAGGGTATGGGGATGTGGAGTGTGTGGGGGGTGTGGGGGTGTGGGGTGTGGGGGTGTGGAGTGTGTGTAGGGTGTGGGAGTGTGGGGTGTGTGGGGTGTAGGGGTGTGGGGTGTGGGGCTGTGGAGTATGTGTGGGGTGTGGGGGTGTGCAGTGTGTGGGGTGTAGGGGTGTGTGGGGGTGTGAGGGGGTGGGATGCCCTGGTTTGGAAAACATTTTCCCTTTTTTACCCTTTGGCACTTGTACAAATGTCTGAGTCAGACTGTGGCTCTGACAGGTTGCTCCAGCAGCAGGAGTGTTTACTCAAACCTAATCTGCTCTTTCCTCCATCCTGGTGTTTTAATCTCATGCTGTTCTTCTTTTAGCTAGACTCAGATTTTATACTTTGCTTCTTAGCATTTGAAGGCCCTTTGGAAATGCCATCTCCAACCAGTTGGCTTTATAGAGAAACAATGTAAACCGTGATTAGGCTAGAAATGTGGTGAGGGCAAGAGTCAAAGTTCTTATCATTCAAATCCAGCTTTTGTTCCAGTCGTTTTTTCAAAGTTCACTTCAATCCCAGCAGTCTTTCTTTATCCTAAAGGTTCAGAGTTTCCATCTAGTTTCTTACAAATGAAAGGTAAGAATAAAGCACAGTGTCTCTGATGTGGGAAGCTCAGGGGAATGGGCCTTTCATCCCCCCTGTGAGGTCCAGTGTAGTCCCCTACAAGCCATCTGTGCTTGTCACTGTGTGGCTGCAAGGACATTTCCCTCCTGCCTTAGGCAGAAGAACAGGAGGCACAGCCGGGCTTCCCTTGTTATATCAGTGCATTACAGCAATCACTTAGTGCTTATTACACTAATTAATTACTTCCCTGTTTATTTTGTGCAACTATTTGCTTTTACTTAGTGGGTAGATAATGAATTCCTGTTGGCTGAAGACAGATAAAACAGAAATTAAAAAGAGCTGGAACCCTGACTGGGGAAGTTCAGAGCTGCTGTTATGCAAGGGAGGCAAGTCTTTACGAGCTCGGAGCCCCGTGCTTCTGAACCGTGATGCTCAGTGTTTGAACTTGGAACCAGCTGCTTGCTCAGATCTGCTTCATCTTCATTGTAAGTGCATATGCCAAGTACATTTAAATATGTAATTAGTCAGGGCTCCTTCTGCCATTTATTAGGACATACATTCATGAAAGGCAAATACAAGGCTATTAAGATGCTGATAGAAGATTTGGATGCTCACAATGAGAGTTTTATAAAAAGCATTCAAGTGCCTTTAAAGATGAAATAATATATTTAAATAAACAACTGCCTAGCTGTAATTTTCATTATGCCATGAATTACATACTCAGCCTGGGTACTACATGGAGGTGTGGTAGAAGTTTATCTGGTAGAAATTTACCAGATATTTCTAAATATTTGGTATTCTAAATATCCTAAATATTTAGAAATATCTGGTAAAACATGATAATGAATGCATCAAAAATTTCAGGCAGTTGGCCTTGCAGCAGCTGTTTTTGATCCCACAATCTCTTCACACTGTGTCAGTGGACAAATACATCATAGTTGAATTCCATAGACCTAAGTAGTTCACATTTTTCATATTATGGGGAGCAATTAGGTGACATTTGTTATCATCTATTTTGTGATTGGCCACATTGATTGTATCAAAATCAAAAGGAATTTTCCTTAAAATATCTCTAATTTAGTGTTTATAGAAGTTTGTTATTCATTTACTTGCTAGACTATGATACACACATATTGTATTTTTGATATTTATTTTTATTATTTCAAAATTAGAGTGTGTGTAGGGGGTTATGACATATAAATATAGGTGGTAATGGAGAGCAGAGACATCAGTATCCCCTGGGAAGAGAATTAGAGGTGGTGTTGTAAGTCACCCAGTGTAGGTACTGAGAATTGAACTTAGGTCCTCTGAAAGCTCTGTGTGCACCCTTAACTGCTGAGCCATCTCTTCAGGCCACATATCTGTGTTTTGAAATACTTTGTGAAACATGTTTTTTAGTGGTGATAAATTTATTTTATTATAATTTTTTCACATTACATCCCAATTGTAATCCCCTCCCTCTTATCTTCTTGTTCCCACCCTCCCTCCCTCCTTATTTTACCTTATTCCCCTCCCCTAGACCTCTGACAGGTGGGGTCCTCCTCCCCCACTGTCTGACCACAGCCTTTCAGGTCTCACCTGGATAGCCTGCATCCCCTTCCTCTGTGTTCCCACAGGGCCTCTCTGCTAAGGGACAGTGATTAAATCTCGGGCACCAGAGCTCCTGTCAGAGGAAGTTCCCTGTTCTCCCCCACCCTGTTCCCACTTGGAGAATGAGCTGTCTGTCTGCCACATCTGAACAGGGGGTCTAGGATATCTGCTTGCAATATCCTTGCTGCACCAGTTTGTGCAAGGCCCCCTGGGTCTAGATCTGCCAGGCTTGAAGCATGTTTTTAATTAAAACAGTCACTCCCACTTTCTTCTGACATTTTCTCCCTCTAGCTCCTCCCATACCTCCCTACTTTCTTTGTTTCTTTCTTTGTTTCTTCCTTTTCTTCTTTCTTTCTTTCTTTCTTTCTTTCTTTCTTTGTTTCTTCGTTTCTTCGTTTCTTCCTTCCTTTCATGTTTTTTCTTCCAAGACAGGGTTTCTTTGTGTCCCCATGGCTGTCCTGGAACTCACTCTGTAGAACACGCTGGCCTCGAAATCTGAGATATCTACCTGCCTCTGTCTCCCAGAGTGCTGTAACTAAAGGTGTGGGCCTCCACACCAGGTCCTCCTGACTTTCAAGTGGATACACTCTTTTTCTTTAAAATACTTTTTAAGATTTAGACATTCTGAAATTTTACAAGTGGAATTATTTGATTTTAATCGTGGGCTTGTCATAAACATTACTAAGTTGATTAGTCTTTTAGCTGAGAAAATTGGTAGTTGGTTTCAGAGCAAGGTGGAATTAAAGTGCTCATGGCATGTCTGTCTGCAAGTTTCAAGCTTTTATATTTTTCTTATTTTTAAGTCTACTTGAATACTGTCATAAAATATACTAAGTACTTTTTAAAGTTATAATCAAAACATTAAAAATTTCCCAATATCATCATTCTAGCTTATTGTATTGACCTATGTTCATATAAATTTTATTTTAATTGATACATAATAATTTTGTACATTTTTAGGTGATGTGTTCATATGGTGCTTCATATGTGTGCAATGAGCAGATGATGTCATTTAACATATATACATATATGCACACACATACTCTATCTCTAGTGGGGACATGAGAATCCTATTTTCTTTTTTTTTTTTTTTTTTTTTTTTTTTTTAAGTATACAGTAAGGGCTAAAGAGATACCTCAGTGGTTTGGTGCACTGCTGCCTTTACAGAGGATCTGGGTTTCATTCTCAGTGCCCTCATAGTATCTTGCATCCATCATTAACTCATCCCAGTGGATCTGATGCCCTTTTCTGTCTCTGTGGACACCAGGTTCACACATGGCACAATGTACATATGCAGGCAAAACATTTATACACATAAGGTAAAATGAACAATCACATTACATGTGCTAATCTGTGCTAGGGTAGAGTTTAGGCATAAACTAAATAATTAGGAGGAAGTCAGCTGGGTACCAGCACTCCTCATGCTCTGCTTCCTGCCTGAAGTTGCAGTGTGAGCAGCTGCCTATTGCTCGGTCCCCATGCTTGGACTCTATTCCCTCAGACTGTAAGCCACAACAAACCCTTCCTCTTTTAAGCTGCTTATTGTCATGCATTTTAGTATAATAAAATCATGGTAGAATTATAGTACTGACATATTAGTTACTTGATTTCCAGGAAATAACTTTGCTGCATATTTACTTTTTTTCTATCTGTTGTATTCCCATTATATAAGGCTGATTTAATGTATATTAGCCTTAAAATATTTTAAAAGTACCTAGCTTATATTTACATGATATATTATAATAGAATTTTTCAACTATACGGCCTATGAGTTTTGTACATGTGATATTTAATTTTTAAGCATTAATAAAAATATTATATTTATTAAGTACTTTTCTCACATTGTTGAAAATATCTTTACATGCAGCAACCCACATAACTTTTCAAACTGTTATATAAGTAACTTATATTAATATTATATTAGTTATAATTTAGACAACAGATCTTAACCTATCCAATATGAAAATTTAATTTTTTAAAAGTACTCAATCCTCATGGAGTGCATCATTATTTTATTTTAGTGCTTCAAGAAAACCTTGCTTTCATGACTCTGCTTCTGTTTCACTAAAGAAATCAATTTCATAAACATCAGGATGAGAAAGTGTAAACTCTTTAATTATTCACAGTATAGCATCCTGTAAGCTGACAAATGAAGTTCCCGGACAGAGAGCTGCTTTGCACACTCTCACACATAGAAAGGAAGCAAGCAGGTGACAGGCTTATGCTTGCTTTGGAGGACTTTCAAAAGAACTTTCAAGGTTTAAGTATTATTGTTTCCTTCATCTCCACCTCTCTTTTACCCCCTCCTCACTCCCCACTCTCTTTTCTGTGTTCCCATGTAGTGGTCAGAAGACACCTTGGAGGAGTTGGAACTTTTCTTTAATCATCTGAGTTCCACAATTATACTCAAACACACGCCATTAGGCTGTGTAGCAAGTGCCCTTACCTGCTAAGGCATCTTGGCAGCTCCTTTCTGGTATTATTAATCTAAGAATTTAGAATAAACAAGAATGAGGAAAAAAATGAAAGGAGGAAGGTAAGTTGAAATCAGGTAAAACAAAACAAAACTAAAAAACTCTTGAATCAATCCACAATCAATGTCAATAGATAATTACTGAAGGCGAATGTTTGATGTGCATGCAATAAATAAAATTTGTAGGGAGGTCAAAGAGAAACTAATATAAAACCTTTATAAATGCCATTTTCTTTCTCAATAATATCACATCATCATGTGACCTCCTAGGGAGACATGAACACACGTGTTTACGCCAGATCAAAAACTAAGCAAACAGTTGCACTTATGTCCAGCTCGATGAGCCAATGGTACTCTTGGGGCTAGAAGAACATGCATAACTTGTGCATCCGCATCGTAGAAAAGTTTCCTCCAGCAGGGGTGAGAAGTCACGAACGCTGCACCCCTTGGACTCCCTCGGGACGTCCATAGGCATTCACGTCACCGAGGAGCCTCCTCTGTGGGCTGATTGGTCACTGCTTGCATCACTTGGAGGAGCAGATTCTTGAGTCTTGTAATTTCCTTCTTATCTCATGACCCATCTTTTGTTCTCCATGAGGAAATAAATGTTTCAGTGTGGAGGGAATGGACACACCACAGATATCTGTGTGGAAAAGAAGAAAAGAGGTCTTCTCTCTGCACGTACCAAACAACACCTAGCCAAATCCTTGAAAAGCTCATGTCAAATCAGCATTCTGGTGACAGGAGGGAATTTCTATAATATAACAATGTCCATATGTACCATGAATTTCTAGAAGCACCAATATCCCTAATCACTATTAAATTACAATTGCATAAACAATCATGGCCAAGCTCTTCTGTTATCTAACCTTAAGTGGTCAGTCCTAAACACAGGTACACATAAGCATCACTAAATGGACCTATCAAGTCAAACACACACACACACACACACACACACACACACACACACACACACACACACACATGCTTGCCCACACATTGAAGTATATTACATGTAATTTTAGATGAATAAAAATAATATTCTTTATGCCCTTTTCAAATAATCCTTAGTATTATTTTCCTTTTCTCCTACCCCTTCTTCTGTACTGTCCTCTTTATTCCCTCCTGTCTCTCCCTTCATGTCATTTGCATCCATTTTCTCCCCTGCCCAGTCCTCCCTTCTTACAGTCCCCTTTTTACCGTCCTGATGTCTGAGGCTCCTCCAGGCTGTGAACTCCCTCCTGAGGATTTGAAGCTAGAACCACAGATAAAGTGAGCAGTCCCTGAGACACTTGCCCTTCTGAGACTGTTACTTCATGCAGTATAGTATCTTCCAGTTCTATCTATTTACCTGTAAATCTCATGATTTCAGTTTTTCTTTATAGTTGAATATTGTGTATAGGTACCACATTTTTGTTGCTCCTCCATCGGTTTAAGGATAGTCACTTCTACTCCCTGACTGTTGTGAATAAAACGGCCATGAGCATGGCCGAGCCAGTATTTGTGGGTTACTGTAAATATTAAAATAGTCTTATCACTGGAGTTGTGGAGATAGTGTAGTAGTTATGATTGCTTGTTGCTCTTACAGAAGACCAGATTCCAGTCTTAGCACTCAAACGGGCATCCCACAACCATCTGCATCTTCTGACCTCTGCAGGCAACAGACATGCACATTGTACACATACATATATACATACAGGAAGAGTACTTGTACACATAAGAAAGAATAAATGAAATCTGATAAAAATTTTTAAATCTTATGTAATGTTATTACTACAGAGAAAGAAAGGTATGAGAGAATATATTTTAATTTATATTATGGAAAATAATTTGTATGAAGGAGTTTAAGTAAACTACAAACAAGAATAACAAACATTCAGCATAATATTACTGTGAAGATGGGATTCAAGAGTCAATGTAAATAAATGCTACTTTAAGAAAATGTAAATCTCTTTACCTTTACATCTATTAGTAACATGATAAATGCCAGCTTAGCATTTTTCTATGTTTAGATTTGGAGACAGAAGAAATATCAAGCATTACTTCTGGAAATAATACCAGATAGAAAAACACATATAATAATTAAAGAGCATCTTGCCCAGTGCAAAAGGTAACTGTGCTTTGAACAGCTCCTCTTCTTGATTGGCACTATCCCATGAAACATAGTTGGGAAGTGTAGACACATCACAATGGACATGTCATAATGACCAGTGTTTTTATAGACCTCATGTATTGAAGAATGTGATCTATTTAACTAGCTATTTGCAGGTTCAGGAGTACAGGGGAGTTTTAAATAGAATCTTAAGAGGTAGACCTGCAAACAAAAATCGGGTTCCATAGTCAGACCTTTCCAGAAAAGTGCTAAGTGTAACGAAGAGTAGCATGACTCGACTTTGAAATAATGAGCTTCTTGTCATTGGAAGAGTTCATGAAAACTGGGTGGATATTCAATCAAAGCCTTATTAAACTTGGGAGTGGCAACTGTTCATACCCTGAGAGGTCCAATTCCATCACAGAGATACAGAAAGAAACTCAGTCTCCACAGAGAATCAAGAATACCTAAGCAGAGGCAAGGCATCCATTAGCAACCCAAAGTCATGATAATGGGGAGTGTCAGTTCAAAGCTAATGTCTGGGAACCAAGGCAGCAGAAACCAAACATGTTAGAGTAACTGGAATAAGGAGAAAAGGTGGCACAGAATGTATCCTGAGGAGTCCTGTACTCACCGACCTAAAGACGCTGAAGGGGAAATCTCAGGAGTCACCACAGGACCCAGCAACAACAGTTAATTTCAAGCTCTTTGTCTGTGATCATTTGAAATTGTGCTTCTTTTCTAAGTATGGAACTGCTTCTCTCAGATTTGAAAACACTGATGCAGACAATAGAACATGGAGAAACCCCATTCCATGACTTAAAAGGTACATGTTTCACTCATCAGTAGGCAGCAGTTGGAAGTCAATTTGTGCCTTAAGCCTCTATGTGATCAATTATCCATTTTTGTGGTAAACTAATTTTGTGTTATCCAACATCAAATGATCCAAATATAAATTATTATCAAGTCATCAAGCAATTTATTATGACATTCAACAAACCAAAAGGAGTAGAGTTCCCACTGTGAATGTATTTTCTTGTATAATAACTTTTACACATATAAATGACTGTGGAATGGCTTAAAACACACACACACACACACACACACACACACACACACACACACACACACACCATACTTGACTCTAACTAGTCTCTTCATCCCTGTGGAAGAAGACTTTGATGAATCATTTATAAAAATACCCAACACCAAGTTTGCCATGTACAATCTTTTCTAAGACTTTCAGTCTGTTTGATCAACCAGAGTCATTTCTGTAAGAGTTCGTAAGTATGAAGATACCTTAAGCTTTCATTACTGTGAAGAGACATTATGACCATGGCAACTCTTATAAAGGAAAACATTTAATTGGGGGTAGCTTACAGTTCCAAGGTTTAGTCCATTATCATCATGGCAGAAAGCACAGTGGGAGAGAGCCAGACATGGTGCTATATAGAGGTAGCTGAGAGATTTACATCTAGATCTACAGGCAGCAAGAAGAGATAGAGACTGGGCATGTCTTGAGCTCTGAGATTTCAAAGCCTACCTCCTTTGGCACCCTTCCTTCAACAAGGCCACGGCTCCTAATAGTGACACTCTCTATGAGCCAAAGAGTGCCATTTTTATTCAAATCACCACAAAGATTTTTTTTAGCATATTTGACTTGGTTATTTTATTCAGGTCTACTAAATATGTATGTTGTTACTGCAGAAGACATGACAATGTTGTATTAGGTTTTAGAGACTGAGTGGTGATCTTGGCTTTTTAGTGTTCTTAAAGTTTAGAATCTGGAGATGGTGGAGAAAGGACTTCAAATCTACAAGTAGTGGTGAGTGCATTGATAGGATGCCCAGACAATGTTTTGCAAAGAGACATAGTTCAGACTTCCCTGTATCAAGTGGTGAAGTAGAGACTATGATGCCAGTCTCATCTTATGCCAAAGGAAGCTAAACTCACTAAGCAATATTCATATCCATGAACGAGAACTTAGGAAAGCTGAGGAGTAGATGAAAACGTGTCATTTTTTTCTGAGTTTGAATTTCTGAGCTTTGTTAACTAGCTAGTACAATTCTATGGTGCATCCTTCCTGCTCTCCTTTGTTTTGGTTGTCTATAGCATACTTCAGTGTCTCCATTGTGGTCTTTACAGTGTCTTCCATTCTTTCAGTTGTCTACAGCTCACTTCAATGTCTCCTTTATAGTCACCCTGCTTCCTGCTGCCAAGGTCCTTGCTCTGCTGGTTTCTTATATATCCTCCCAGGATTGTTCCATTCAGGTTAAATGCTTATATAAATCTGTTATTTTGACAAACCCATGGAAAAAGGCTATTTCTCTAGACAGCCTGTGGGTAGTAGGGCTACATATCTTTGGTTTGTATTCTTTTTTTATTTCTTTCACTAATACCATTAACACACAGTACTAAGCCATTATTGACTTAAACCCTGATACCTAATATGGTATTCTTACATAATTCACAGGAATCACATGATTGCTTAGTTACATATAGTTATATTTTAAAACATCTCAAGTATAATATTATAGTTCCTTGTGACTGGCTCCCTCATTTTCATTTTGTCCATTTCAAAGCTTTTTATTTAAATAAAATATTTCTTGGGCCACCATGGTGACTCGATAAAAGTAGTTGCTGCCAATCCTGACAATGTGAGCTCCATCCCCAGGAGCCACATGCTGAAAAGTGGTAATATATGGCAGAAGGTTATCTACAACCATGTGCACATAACTCTACACTCTAAATAAATGACTGTAAGTTAAAACTACTTCTCATGTGATATATGTATAAAGTACATCTTCTTGATATATTATTAATAATAATAAGACAAAATAGGCCTCAGGACATTTTCAGTGTCTAGAAAGTCCCTGGTTCATTTCACTCCAGGTTCTTCCCCCAGCCTTCTAGAAGTGAGCACTATCCCAAGCTGTGCCTAAGCATCCTCTTCATCTTTTAAAGGATGATTTCCCATCATGTATGCATCTCTCCGTATTATTTCACAGTTTGTCCTCTCATTGCTCTCAGATGAAAGATGTTCTACTTTGCTGTATGACTTTTCACTCCACTTAACCATGCTTACTTGAGAATTTATCCATGATGACACCTGTGTTTGTAGTTACAAATTTCCAAAGCCAAGTAATTGCTATTGATTCATATCCTGTATCAACTTTTAGTCCTTATTTTAATACTAATTTAAAATTTTTGATTTGTTTCACTTTTGTGTAGTCTTTTTACAAAAATGTTCTGGCATGAGCATTACTACTTATATGTCATAGCATACGCACATGACAGCCTTAAGGCTACAGTTTGACCACAGAAAATAGGTCTAAAGACAACAAAATATCATATGACTGCTGTGTGACAAAGCAGCTCAGCGTGTCAGTGGCTGGATGCTGCTGTCTGAGACCAGCTTGGCTCTACTCTTGGTCACTCTCAACTTTGCTGGTTTGCACCCTGTCAGCCACATCACTGGGCTGCATTAGGGTGAGGTCTTTCAGGCTCCTCTCTGCTGTAAATCTTCTTTCACCAGTTAGCAGGCTAGCTTAGCTTTGTTTTTGTATAGTGTCTAGGCTACATATATAACACAAACACAATACATTTGTAAGGCTTCTGGAGGCTTAAAGTTTCAAAATGCAGGGCTTCATTTCTGCCACAGTCCTCTGGCTGAGGTAAATCTCAAGTCTAGCGTAGAATCTAGGGATTCAGAGACACACTTTTGATGTGTAGGGCTATGAAACCTCTTAAATATAGCACCCAGTGTGGCAATGGTAAGTTCCATAATATTTGCTTTCTGCAATATCCTGAAACTCCAGGATTTCAGCCTTCTGCTCATGTCACAAGAGTTTCAGAGACAGGGCATGTAGGGAGGACATCTAAGGGAGGGTCTGTGACTGTTTTCTGACGAATTGCTGTCTTAGGAAGTACATGTCTAATTCTGGGATGCAGCGTGAGGAAGACATCTGTTCCCATGTGACAAAGACATCAGGAATACAGTTGACATTTCAACTTCCATCTGCCTTTCTCCCCCCTCTATTTGAAACCTAGGGCTAACAAAAGTATTTTTTTTAAATTGTGCTTCTTCAAATCACCACAGCAAATGAATGTTTGTCCTTATGTCTAAAGTATAATATTGTCTTTTGATATCAATATCACTTTAATTCAGCACAGCACTTAGAATGATATTAAACACTCCAGTGGTGTTCACTGGGCTAATGACTGGATAAATGTATAAAAGAACATTTCCGTTTGAAGAAGTAAAGGGCCGAGCCATCAAAGTGAAGCCAAGGGTGTTCTTTAGGTTGCTGAGATATTTTTGGCTCTGGGTATTTTATTTTTATACCATCCTATAATCAGCACCTTTTGGCTCATATTCACATGGTGCATATGTTCCTTTGTGCTGAATAATCACTGTTAGCTGGTAGGCATCACCTCTTGCGGGATTGTTCTGTTATGGTGACCTCTAAAAAGACAAAGGAAGCACAGTGAATTAGCATCCTGCCTACTTAGCATCTCAGCAGTGGACAGTTGGTTGCAGGTTTTGGCACCCTGGCACTATTCTTTCATTATGATTCCTACAAGGCAATCCACTGAGATCAAACACATCAGCAAGGCCATTTTTAGAATTGTGTTTCCCGGAAAACTTTAAGAGAACTTGGTTTTCTTTGGGTTAGAGGGGAGAAACTTGTGGTAGTCAGATTCTACAGCACTTTCAAATTAGAGAATTTCAGATATATATATATATATATATATATATATATATATATATATATATATATATTATGCATATTTCATAATATAATAGAGATGTTGGTATAATACACTGTACATATCATGACTGTAGGTCAGGACACCAGAGGAGATAAGGAGGCAATCAGAAGTCGGAAGGAATTATTTTACTGCCCTTAGACTGTGGAAGTTAGTCAGACCACTGTATTCATGGTTGTAGTAAGATTGCAGTGTTGGGTATTATTATCAGATTCTCTACAAGGAAACAGAAACAAGGAGGGACTTAGTATGTGGCCTGGGGTCACAGGACTGGGAGTGGTGCAGTGAGATCCCCAGGTCAGACCCTGAGCTCTTGCAGTGTTGCCCTTCTCTCACCCAGCTCCTTTGTATTCTCCATGCATGCTTCCAGCTGCTGCTTCTTGTTATGCTTGGCATCCTGGCATTGGTCTTCTCATTATGATTCCTACAAAGGAATCCGCCGAGATTTAACACATCAGCAAGGGCAGTTTTAGAATCACCTCTTTCCTGGCACACAGAGACCTGACACTACCATGTTCTCCATTTCTGTTCTATCACAATCAATTCTCCATTGAACGTATCTGTCCCACCCTCCCGGCCACCTATCAGCCTTGCTTCTCTTCTGGAGCATTTCTCCATTATATTAGTTACTATCCTTTTGATTGCTTATAGTATTGTGTTTAGTCATTTCTTTTCTCATCACTTTGGCATGCTTTCAGGCTTACTTTTCTTTCTCTAGCCGACAAACTTTAGCTTTCATGTTGATGTACCTTAAAGTCTCTTGAGCCTTTATTCAAAATTCTTCTAAAACATTTTATTTGTATTTATATACGAGTGAGTATATGTGAGTGCACGTGTATAAGCACATGTGTGTGTAGGTACTCATCAGGGTCACAAGACCATGTCAGTTTCCTTGGAGGTGGAGTCAAATAAACATGGGTTCTGTCAAACAAACTCTGGTTCTCTGAAAGAACCGCAAGTGCTTTTAGCTGTTTCACCTCTGTAGCTATGATTGACATCTCTTCTCCCTACGTGGAAACTCACAGGTGACATCATGTGGGACAATATCCAATGACGATATTGACTCTGTTTAGCTGGAGATGAGTTATAAAGTTGGCGTATGTATTAGCCATATAGTTTTGGGAAAGTTGCTCTCTAAACCTTAATTTATTCCAGGGTAAGAGTTAGAGTCTTTTTATACTACTCACCATACAGTCCTTGGTAGAAACAGGTAGTAAACTACCAGCTAGAAGCATAGCATAAAGCTTGATATAATGTGTAAATCCTTGGTGAACACCTGCGCTGTCGGCACATGCCGTCCTCACACACTAGTGATGGAGCTCTTAAGTTCTATTAACACTCTCCAGTAGACAGGCCTCTCCTGCTTCTCTCCCTTGTTCACAATATATAACCACATGTATCCCATGCTGGCTGAACTTCTTTTGGTTATTGTTTCAATTTATTATGCCTGGGCATGATGACCTCTGTCTTCATAGCAAATCATTATAACACTGTGCTTGATAGCAAGCACCGCCAGATCTCCCACATTCCTGGCTTTCTATGCTTACCTGTACCTGGACTCCCCTAGCCTGTAATTCTAAGTCTGTGTATCTTTAAGAAAGCTGTACTTTCTTTCTGAATCCCTACATATTCATGCAGTTTAACTTTGTCTCATCCTTACTGATGTATAGAAATGTTTCTCTATCTATACTTCTTCCATATGTATCACATATATATTGACTGCTACTCCAAATTTCTACTTTCCCTAAATTACCAATGTCATTTATGTGGAACTGTTCAATTTACTACATTAAGATATCATTCCTTTCAAAAGCAAACACCACTGTTCTAACTTTTACCTGATTTCTGGTATTGAGCTTAAGTTGTACATGATTCTGTGGAGTTATTTTCTCTATTCAGCATTTATTGACACACAGACATCAATGGTGACTACTGGGCAAATAAGAAGCCTATTGCTTTTGACTGAATGTGCATTTATCCTCAGAGGAAAGCTTAATGAGTATTTTCAGGAGCACTGGCTTCTTGTGAGTTTGTGCCTTGCCAGTGACAGTCTCTCTAACCTTTTATGCATAATGCCCATGGTCCTTTAATGGTGATGTCATTGTTTCTACACTACTATAGGGACATTATGAACTACTCTTCTCTCATTCCTATTCTCTCCTTCATGAACATTTGCAACACAACTAAAATGTGCTCTTTGGTATATTCATAGCCACTGCAAGATCTATAGGCACATAATTACTCACAGATTGCTGCAACCTTGATAATCTTTTAATATAACTTTTCCATATGTTTCCTTTGTTTGTGTGCTTGGAGGTATGGCTAACTCTGCTCAGTTTCCCTATCTATCTCCCCTTTAGCAGAAAGAATGTCTAAGCTAGATTCTAGTGCATGGTCTGACTTAGAAATTTTACAATCAAGTCTAACTTGTTTGAGTTAAGACAACACTTTAGAGTTGGGGATCAGTTTCTCAAGTTTGAGAACAAATCAGGAAATACTGCAACCACGTAGGCCATACCATAAGCTATATACACATTGTTTTCTTCTGGAACATCTGCATCAAACCCCCTCCTCCCACTCCCATCAGTCATGGCCATCTGCACAAGACTCACAGAGGATCAAGCCAGGCAAAATTTGGTAACAAAACTCCATTCCTTACTCAGGAGAGGAGTTATTGACACTGGATGGTTGTTAGTGAAGGGAGAATTGTTCTGTCTTGAGGAATGTGGACATTGGGGTAGGTTTTCCATGCTCCAGTGGATGGCGTCACACTCATGCTTTTGTAAGCAGCACTCACTGGACTTCATGTGTTATAAAACAATACAAAACATTAGGCCATGGAGTCAGGTAGAGGGTGTGCTGGGTGCTATGAGGGGAATCGGAGGGAAAAATAGGTAAATGACCACATAACAAATGGCAGGAAAACAGCACTTATCTTAATTGGTCTCAGGAGAGGTGCAAATTGGAGAAAAGATTATTCTAGGATCTTCTCACAAGGTCATTTGCAGGAAAGTCCAGTCAGTAGAGGATACTACTCTTTGTTTATGGAGCCAATCAGTAACATGTAAAATGAGTTTCTTTTTTGTTTGTTTGTTTTTGAAGCAGTGTCATCTGTTCCTTTGCTTGGAACATGGCAGCTTTATCTTCCTGTCTTCTTGCCCTGGGATGGCACTTGTGCAGTGGAGCTTTCCCTAGTCTCATGTGATAGACAGATGGAATGTCTAACCTTTGGAAAGGGCACATTTTATCTAAACAATTGGGAATTTAACCAACTAAAGATAAAGACATCAGTCTATTTTTCCCCTCTTGAATAGGGTACTTCATTGCTGATGGGAATGAAAAATTAATTTTACTGTGAATATGTTGTTAGGGTTTGTAATCAAATCTAATAATTAAATTGAGAAGATTTTGCCCAAAATGTCATTTGAATTAGTTCCAATTCATAAGTAAGCTTTTAGGAATAATTAAAATAAACAACAATAACAATAATAAAAGCCTTGCAAGATGATTTCATTCAGACATAACTTATATTCCTGTCAAGTTTGATAGAAAAATATGAATTTCTGCAATGAAACTGTACATTTTGTAAGCTTTTTTTCCTTTCTTGACATCCTGAAAATTTAGAGATTGAGGGTGGATACAACCATTGTAAAAGATTCTACTAAGTAAAAAACTTATTTTTTCTGTTTTTAAAAAACACAGGGCACAGAGTAAACGCATCTATCTCAACCATTTTATGTGTATATTTTTAGTTCTTATCGTTAGTAAGATCCTATTAATTAACAGGATGATGAGATAGCTATAAATATCCAAATGATTACTTGTAACAATGTGATGAACAAAGTAGTGAAAACGGATGAAAGAATTATTGGCTGAATACAGTGACTTGCTAGTTTGTCAGAACTAGAGAAAGTAACTGAACAGTTTAGGGGGAAACACCAAAATACCAAGACTGTAGTGAAGAGATCCTTTTGTGTGTGTGTGTGTGTGTGTGTGTGTGTGTGTGTGTGTGTGTGTGTGTGTGTGTCTATCACTGGGTTCTCAGCATGGGTGTGAGCCACAGCCTATGACCAGAGTTGTGACTGATTTGGTGACATCCTCTGTCTTTATTCTGAACTTGGCCTTTTAAGATAAAAATGACATTCAATACATCATAGTACAAAGGGACAACCCCTGTTGCTGGACTCAAATGCTAATGTCCTTCTGTTTCTTTCATTGTGTTCTGAATTTACGTGTTCCTCCGGGTTAAGTTTCTCAGTAGGTAGAATGTTTTCCTAGCGCTCATGTATCCCTAGGATTTATCTCCCCAAACACATGAGCCAGGCATGGTGGTATGTAGACCTGTAGTACTGGGATTTAGAAACTGGAGGCAGAAGAGGCAGAAAGTCAGAAGCCATCCTCTGGTACTCTGTGAGTTCAAGGCCATCCTGAAATACCTGAGACTCTGTTTTAAGATAAAAAAAAAAAAAAAAAAAAAAAAAAAAAAAAAAAAAAAAAAAAAAAGCAGAAAAGAGGCATGAGGACACAGATGCATGGCAGAGTGCTTGCCTATTGTGTGCAAAGGTCTGGTTTAACCCATTAGGACAACTAAAAATGTCTATGTCAGGGGTTTTAGGAAATGTGAACATTTCTGTGCATTCTAGATCCAAGGCATCATTCTCTAATTTTCTGCTCTTCTCATTCGTGCTAGAGAGCACTAAGAAATGTTTGTCGAGTCAAAGAATGCAGGGAGAAAACAGTATTCTCACAGAAACATGCAACAAAGTTCCAAAGAAAGGAGGAAGTCTTGTATAAATATTTTACCACTTTACAGTTTTGTTCTTTGTGTCCTGACACTTAAGGTGCAAGACCTCATTTTCTCAGTGGTTAAGGGCATTCCGGGTATTTCTATTTGTATATTTTAGCACTACCAGCCAGTGAACACTTTCCCCATCTCCCCCGAGTTCCTCTACTTCTGAGGCCCTTCAGTTAGGACACACCTTTTCAGGCATCAAGTTTCCAAACCTGGGAGTAGAGTTTTCCAGCACCTGGGGGAATGAGGTGTTGAGGACCTTACCCTAACTGTGCTCATGGACCCTTCATTTTACACAGACACCCAGTTGAGCAATTTTGTTCATCCACTGTAGAGTACATTATGGAAATGGAAAGCAAATCTTTGTGAGTACAGTCACAATTTATTACAACAGTTTTAGCAAGAAACAAATAACAAGGGAAATGAGTAATATTTTAACAATTTGCTGTATATACAAACAGTACAATAATTGGCTCTGAGACTGAAGTGAAAAGACCATAAAAATCTTTTTTATCACTCCTAATTGTGCCCCAAATTGAAAACTAAGAGTTTACAGCTTGAAAATAAGAAATGTAATTCAACAATTCTGTCTTTATGGAAAATGGACTGGATAGGAAATCAAACTTTGCATATATAAGCTTTTTTGACATTTCACAAAGATTATTATTAATGTCGAGACTAAATTTCAAATTTCAGATATGTGTAAAGTGTCTTGCTCATCTCTTATTTACTAAATAGTCTAACTTTTACAATGTCCTTTAAGATAGATGTGCTTATATTCACTAACTGTTAGGACTGAGGGCCCCAGAATCCATCATTGTCCTTCCTGCTGATAACCAGAATGCTTTAAAAAGAGAATTGGTTTGGAAGAAAAGCTCAAATTTGCCATGACGTGTTACACATAAACTGTATTGCACTAAGCTGGGAATTGCTCTATTATTCTGAGAGCTACGTTAGTACATTTAGATTGTTTTATTTGTAGGCATTTTAGTGATAAAAATGTAGAAGATGGCCATTCTGCTGACTCAATGTCAATTTCAAATTTGAATATTGATTAAAAAAGCAAAAGCAAAAGAAATATTTTGTAAGCGTTTCAGTTGAAGTTACATTATAAGCTAAATGGAATGAAGATTATTTGAAAGATTTTAAAATGGAATTGAGTATTGTCAAAGAAATGGAAGCATAATCATACGGCAAAAAATACTATCATTTTGAAAAGTAAGGGGAAGATGGCTAAAGAGATACTTCAGTTGTAAAAATGCTTCCTGTGAAAGCATGGGGACCCAAATCTGATCCTTACTGCCCACAATGTCAAGCTGGAAGCGCTAGGTGAGCTTTTAGCCCCAGCACAGGGAGGGAGACCTTGGGGTGTGGGGCTCCCTGGCCAGCAAGTCTGCCAACTTGCTTAGTTCTGTGCCAATAAAATATCCTTTCTTTCTGAAAACATAAGGTGGACAGCACCTGAGAAACCACATCTGGGAAATGACCCCTGAGGTGAAGCTGTGTCCTGACCTCCACACATGCAGCACATCCTCCATGGGCACCCTCACACATAGGAGCACCCACTGTATACACAGGGCAAAGATCTTTATTATAGAACCTCTACCATGCACTATACTTATACCCTAAGTGTACCAATGAAAGAAAAGGTAGATTATTTAATGTGTACATAGAAAATTGATGGGGACTCTCTGAGTTTAAAGTTATATATTCTATTCTGACCCATTTAAAAGTGATTGGCTTCATGTGTAACTTTTAAACCATCAGTACTTCTTCCTACTGTGAGCAGACATGTATTCTTTGTTTTCAGGAGGCTGGCTATAGCAGAGCAGCTTCTCTAGATAAGGCAGGGAGCAGCCTTTGTCTATGGATATAAATACAAAGAAATCAGCTTGCACTATGACAATTCAGCTAAAAAGCAGGAGGTTTCCCCTGCAGGGTCAAAGGCATCCTCAACCATATTTTTTGACATTTTTTATTAATTTATTCATATTACACCTCGATTGTTAGTCCTTCCCCTGTTTCCTCCCATTCCTTCCTCCCTCCCACTTCCCCCCTTCTCCCCTCCCCTATGTCTGTGATTGAGGGAGACCTCCTCCCCCTATATATGCTCTTAGAATATCGAGTCTCTTCTTGGTAACTTGCTATCCTTCCTCTGAGTGACATCAGGCCTCCCCATCCAGGGGACATGGTCAGAAAAGGGGCACCAGAGTTCGTGTGAGAGTCAGATCTCACTCTTCACTCAACGGTGGAGAATATCATGTTCGTCGGCTAAGTCTTGGTAGGGCTTCGAAGTTTACTGCCTATATTCTCCTTGGCTGGTGCCTTAGTTTGAGGAGGACCCCGGACCCAGATCTGCCTGTCATAAAGTTCTTATTGTAGGTTTCCAGGACCCTGTGGATCCTACTATTTCCCCATTCTTCCATGCTATTCTAGCCTAAAGTCTCAATAGGATGTTCTCTCCTCTGACCCACTTTCTTGGTAAGTAAAGTTTGTCATGGTACGTATCCCATGGACTAGTGTTTTGATATAAGTGAGTATATACTGTTTGTCTCTTTTTGCTTCTGGGTGAACTCACTCATGATAATTTCTAGATCAATCCATTTGTCCATAAATTTCGGGAATTCCTCGTTTTTAATAGCTGAGTATTATTCCATAGTATAAATGTAGCACAGTTTCTTAGTCCATTCTTCTACTGAGAGACACTTAGGCTGTTTCCATGTTCTGGCTATTATGTATAAAGCAGCTATGAACATGGTTGAGCATATGTCCCTGTTGTGTGGTAGGGCATTTTCTGGGTATATTCCAAGGAGTGGGATAGCTGGGTCTTAAGGAAGCCCTATTCCCATTTTTCTGAGAAAGTGCCAGATAGCTTTCCAAAGTGGTTGTACTAGTTTGCATTCCCACCAGCAATGAAGGAGTGTTCCTCTCTCTCCACATCCTCGCCAACATGTGGTGTCATTTGAGTTTTTGATCTTAGCCATTCTGATGGGTGTAAGATTGAATCTCAGTGTCGTTTTGATTTGTGTTTCTCTGATGACTAAAGAGGACGAGCATTTCTTTAAGTGTTTCTTGGCCATTTGATATTCCTCTGTTGAGAATTCTCTGTTAATTTCCAAGCCCCATTTCACAGTTGGGTTGCTTGGTTTTGTGGTGTTTAATTTCTTGAGTTCCTTTTATATTTTGGATATTAAACCCTTGTCAGATGTAGGGTTGGTGAAGCTCTTTTCCCAGTCTGTAGGCTGTCGCTTAGTTCTACTGACAGTGTCTCCTGCCTTACAGAAGCTTCTCAGCCTCATGAGGTCCCATTTATTAACTGTTGACATTAAGGCCTGGGCTGTTGGTGTACTGTTCAGGAAGTTGTTTCCTGTGCCTATGTGTCTCAGGCTCTTCCCCACTTTTTCCTCTAACTGAATTAATGTCTCTGGTTTTAAGTTGAGGTCTTTAATCCACTTGGACTTGAGTTTTGTGCATGGTGACAAATAAGGGTCTAATCGCATTTTTCTACATGTAGACATCCAGTTAGACCAGCACCATTTGTTGAAGAAGCTATCATTTTTCCATTGAATAGACTTGGCTTCTTTGTCAAAAATCAAGTGAGCAAAAGTGTGTGGATTTGTCTCTGGGTCTTCAATTCCATTGATCCACCAGCCTATTGCTTTGCCAGTACCATGCTGTTTTAATTACTGTTGTTCTGTAGTACAGCTTGAGATCAGGTTTGGAGATTCCTCCAGAGAATCTTTTATTGTATAGGATTGTTTTTGCTATTCTGAGTTTTTTTTTCTCCATATGAATTTGAGAATTGATCTTTCAATATCTTCAAAATATTTTGTAGGTATTTTGATAGGGATTGCGTTGAATCTATAAGTTGCTTTTGGTAAGATTGCTATTTTTACTATGTTGATTCTCCCGATCCATGAACAAGGTAAATCCCTCCATCTTCTCATGTCATCTTCAATCTCTTTCTTCAGAGGTTTGGAGTTTTTTCCGAATAAGTCCTTCACTTGCTTGGTTAGAGTTACTCCTAGATATTTTATATTGTTTGTGGCTATCGAGAAGGGAGTAGTTTTCCTAATTTCTTCCTCTGCCTGTTTGTCATTTGTGTACAGGAAAGCTACTGACTTTTTTGAGCTTATTTTGTATCCTGCCAATTTGCTGAAGGTGCTTATCAGCTGTAGGAGTTCTCTGGTGAAATTTTGGGGTCACTTATATACACTATCATATCATCTGCAAATAAGGATAATTTGACTTCTTCCTTTTCCATTTGGATCCCCTTGATCTCCTTTTGATGTCTTATTGCTCTGGCTAGAACTTCAAGAACTATATTGAAGAGATATGGGGACAGAGGGCAGCCTTGTCTGGTTCCCAATTTTAGAGGAATTTCCTTGAGTATCTCTCCATTTAATTTAATGTTGGCTGTTGGTTTGCTGTATATAGCCTTTATTATGTTTAGATAAGTGCCTTGTATTCCCGATCTCTCCAGAACTTTAAACATAAATGGGTGTTGTATTTTGTCAAATGCTTTTTCTGCATCTAAAGAGATGATCATGTGGTTTTTCTCTGTCAGTTTGTTTATATGATAGATTACATTGATGGATTTCAGTATGTTAAACCATCCCTGCCTGCCTGGAATGAAGCCTACCTTGTCATGGTGAATGATGTCTTTATTATGCTATTGTATTTGCTTTGCGAGTATTTTGTTGAGTATTTTTGCATCAATGTTCATAAGAAAAATTGGTCTGAAATTCTCTTTTTTTGTTGGGTCTTTGTGGGGTTTAGGTATCAATGTGACTGTGGCCTCATAGAAGGAATTTGGTAATATTTCGTCCATTTCTATCTTTCAGAATAGCTTGAATAGTATCGATATTAGCTTCTCTTTGAAGGACTGGTAGAATTCTGCACTGAAACCATCTGGCCCTGGGCTTTTTTTGGTTGGGAGACTATCAATAGTTGCTTCTATTTCTATAGGCGAAATAGGGCTATTTAATTTGTTTATCTGGTCTTGGTTCAATTTTGGCAAATGGAATCGGTTGAGAAATTTGTCCATTTCCCTTAAATTTTCAAATTTTGTGGCATAAATGCCTTTAACATAGGTTCTTACGATTCTTTGTATTTCTTCGGTGCCTGTTGTTATGTTTCCCTTTTCATTTCTGATTTTGTTAATTTGGATAGTGTTTCTCTGCCTTTTAGTTAGATTGGCTAACGGTTTGTCTATCTTGTTAATTTTCTCAAAGAACCAGCTCTTGGTTTTGTTGATTCTTTGGATTGTTCTCTTTGTTTCTAATTTATTGATTTCAGCCCTGAGTTTGATTATTTCTAGGCGTCTACTCCTCTTGGGTGTTTCTGCTTCTTTTTTTCTAGAGCTTCCAGATGTGTTGTTAAGTTGTTTATGTGGGATGATGCCATTTTCTTTTTAAAGGCACTTAGTGCTATGAATTTTCCTCTTAGCACTGCTTTCAATGTGTCCCACAAATTTGGGTATGTTGTTCCATCATTTTTATTGAATTTCAGGAAGTCTTTTACTTCTTCCCTTATTTCTTTCGTGACCCATGTGTCATTAAGTAGAAAGTTGTTTAGTTTCCATGTGTGAGTAGGCTTTTTGTTATTTCTGTTGTTGTCGAAGTCCAGCCTTAGACCCTGGTAATCTGATAAGATACAAGGTATTATTTCAATCTTCTTGTATCTGTTAAGGTTTGCTTCGTGACCAACAATATGATAAATTTTAGAGACCGTTCCATGGGGTGCTGAGAAAAAGGTATAATCCTTTGCGTTTGGGTGGAAAGTTCTGTAGATATCTGTTAGATCCATTTGATTCATGACATTGGTTAATGAGGTTATTTCCAGGCTTAGTTTTTGAATCAAAGACCTATCCTTGAGTGAAAGTGGGGTGTTGAAGTCTCCCACTATTAATGTGTGAGTATCGATGAGTGGGGCAAGCTTTGTTAATAGGTCTTTTACAAATGTGGGAGCCCTTGTATTCGGAGCATATATGTTCAAAATCGTGATGTCTTCTTGGTTGACTTTACCTTTGACGAGTATGAAGTGTCTATTCTCATCTCATTTGATTAATTTTGGTTGAAAGTCTATTTTATTAGATATTAGAATGGCTACCCCAGCTTGCTTCTTGTGACCATTTGCTTGGAATATTTTTCCCCAACCTTTTACTCTGAGGCAATGTCTGTCCTTGTGGTTGATGTGTGTTTCTTTAATGCAGAAGAATGTTGGGTCATGTTTATGCATCCACTCCATTAGTCTGTGTCTTTTTATTGGAGAATTGAGACCATTGATGTTGAGAGATATTAATGACCAGTGATTGGTAAGTCCCTTCATTTTTGGTATTTGTAATAGTTGAGATTTTGTGAGGTTGTGATTTTGCAATGGTATTGTTACCTATTTCCTATGTAGTTTTGGTTGTAGTTTGACCAGTTGGGGTGGAGTTTTCCTTCTAGTAACTTCTATAAAGCCGGGTTTGTGGCTAGGTACTGTTTGAATTTGTTTTTGTCATGGAATATCTTGTCTTCTCCGTCAATGGTTATTGATACTTTTGCTGGATTTAATAGTCATGACTGGTATCTGTGTTCTCTTAGGGTTTGCAGAACCTCTGTCCAGGCCCTTCTGGCTTTCATGGTCTCTGCTGAGAAGTCAGGAGTAATTCTGATAGGTTCACCTTCATATGTTACTCGGCCTTTTTCTCTTGCCGCTTTTAATATTTTTTACTTGTTCTGTATATCTTGTGTTGTTATTATTATGTGGCAGGAAGATTTTCTTTTCAGGTCTAGTCTATTTGGTGTTCTGTAGGCCTCTTGTATGCTTGTATGCATCTCCTTCTTCAAATTGGAGAAATTTTCTTCTATTATTCTATTAAAGATATTTTCTGGGCTGTGGAGTTGGTTGCCTTCTTCAATCCCTATTATTCTCAAGTTTCGTCTTTTCATGATGTCTTTTATTTCTTGAATGCTCTGTGTCAGGAACTTTTCAGATTTAACATTTCCCTCGATGGTTGTTTCCAGTTCTGTGATTGTATCTTCAAGTCCCGATATTCATTCTTCCATTTCTTGCAATCTGTTAGATAAGGCCACCTCTGAGGTGCTTACTTTCTTCTCTGATGCCTCTTGATCACGTTTTTCTTCTGTGTTTTCCTGTATCATAGCCTCTATTTTTATCTTCATGCCTTGGACTGTTTTAATGATTTCCTTCATCTTATTATTTATATTTTTCTGAAATTCTTCAAGTGCCTCTTTATATTACTCTTTTAACTCTTCAGCCCTCTTGTTTGACTCCTCCTGCATTTGTTTACAGATTTTATTTGTTTCTTCCATTATTATCTTCTTTAGTAAGGACTTGAGGTCATTTTCTTGACTATCCATTGCTGTTAGGTTCTCCAGGTTGTTTTCATTGGTAATGCTGGGATCTGGAGATGCCAAACTGTTTTGGTTTTTGTTAACGTTCTTTCGCTGTCCTCTTGTCATTTTGATGGCTCTGATATTGGAAGGTATTTTGTAGTGACCTTTGCTGGTTGAGAGTGGTTACTTGATGACTGATTATAGGTCAGGTGCTCTTGCCTGTGGGGATCAGGGAGTATTTCTGTGGAACAGGCAGGTGATCTGGTTTCACTCCTGGTGATTTTCCTCTGCACCGTGGGCTCCAGGCTGAGTCAGCCAAAGTAGATTTCTGTTTGGACTTACTACTGTAATTCAGATAAGCAGTTTTGGGACCTAGAATAAGGTCCGCACACAAACGTTCTGGTTTTGTAGGTTGATCCCAGCTGCCTGTCCTTCCTGTGGCTTTGTAGTCACGACTCCAGGTAGATCAGCTCTTCTGGGGGTGTAACTATCTTTTAGCTCTGTCTCTATGCCCTGTAGAGGTGTCCAACCTCTCCCTGAACTATATGCCTGGAGGGACCAAGGTCTCTCTAGGTCAGCAATTAGACACTGCAAGCAAGACCCATGTTTTGTCTTCTGATAACGTGAGAGTGCCTGCCTTGCTCGTGCCAGGTGCCCCGCTAGGGTCTCTCGTTCAGGGAGTGCAGGGCCAGTGCCTTGCGGCTGGGTGGGTAGGAACAACAGGATTGCAGAGCTGTGGCGTTCACCCGAAGAACCAGGTCTTCCCGCCAGGCTATGATGCTCCACTAACGCTCCAGGTCAGCAATTAGACACTGCAAACATGACCCACCATCGTCTCATCTCCTGATAATGTGAGAGTGCCTGCCTTGCGCGGGCCAGGAGCCCCAGCTAGGCTGTCTCGTTTGGGGAGTGCAGGGCCAGTGCCTTGTGGCTGAGCGGGTAGGAACAATAGGGTTGCAGAGCTCTGGTGGTCACCTGCGGAACCAGGTCTTTCCACCAGGTTATGATGCTCCGCCATCTCTCTAGGCAAGACCCACGTCTCCCAATAGGTCTGTGGAAGCAGTCCAAGCTGATTTCTCACTGGTGCTGTTTGCAGGCTCAGTCCACTGTGATCGGTGTTGGGTTGGGCCCCGGATGGCCAGCGAGCTGCAGTCCCACTTTAGCTGTATCTGTTGGGTCCTGCTGCCTGTGTTTCCACTCGGCCTAGGCAGGTGACCTCCGCAGTTTGGGGGTGGTGTGGGAGGAGGAATCCTTGGGCAGATTCACCCTCTTCACTGAGACTCCTCTGGCTGGGGACTCCAGAAAATCCCCTCCCCAAACAGCGAGCCTGTGTTTTATATGCCAGCTGCAGTTTGCATGTGGATTCCTTTCCCGAGTTTGGGGAGTGCGTTTAGCATCTCCAGGATGTTGCTTGTCCCAGGGGGGTAGGCCCCCTGTTTGGTCTGCCGCCTTTGGGGCCCCACTCACCTATAGTTCTCAAAGTCCAGCTATCTGTGGCTCCACTTATGTCCCTGGTCTCCTCGGAGTAGATCAGATACGTGGCTTATTGGTCGGCACCATCTTGGAATTGACTCTCTCAACCATATTTTTTTGACTGGGATGTCAATACCAGGTATGAATTCACTAATAAGGGGAGGGACATTTAAAAAATATCAGTTTAGTTCATAAATATTTACAGACATGAACAATCATGGTTTCATGTATTTTTAAACTACTTTAAGATATTTTGATGAGGTAGTTTTAAACTTCTGAATGGCATCTTTTACCTCCTATAGATAATGATGTGTTTCCTTCCTTCTGTGACAACCAGTTGTCCATAGAGCTATTGTAACTTTTTCCTACCCATTTTTCAATCCTTTGCAATCTGACTCCTTCCCTCTCACCACTGCAATGTCTTGCTAAGGACAATAATGAGCTCTTCTCACTCGACTGGCTCTGCACTGTCAGGTAGATTTTCCCATCTTTCTCATTGCATCACTTAAACACCCTCTACTCTGACTTTCATTACATCTTTTCTTCTATCTTCCCCCTCTCTTTAATTGATCATTTATGACTCCCTTCCAGCCCCATTTTCCTCAATTCAATGCTAAAATTCTAGACTTTATAAAGGCTCCAGATTTCCTAACGGCATTTACTTTACTGGGAAATAATTTCCATTTTTGTGTTGGATGTTGTTTATGCCAAATATGTGTTTCATGTTCAGAAATTTCTCTTGTCCTGTAATTAATTCTTTCCTATTACAATTAAATTTTTTTATTTGTTTGTTTTACAAGCAAGTAGTCTAGTGCCTGCTATATCCTGGGCACCACCATTTTTAGTTATACATGTCAAAACAATTTATGATACACTAATTTTAAAAATGTCATGTCTTTATGTGAACTATATGGGATGAAACAAGCTAAATTAGTTTAGTTTTCTAGTCCAGCTGTAGAAATTTATATCACCACCCTCATAGAAATTCTTTCTGCTTTAAACTTTTAGTTAACTTTTATTGAAAATAGATTGTGTTTATACATAATATAGTTTGACTATGGTTTCCGCTCCCCCAACTCCTACCAGATTTTCCCACTTCTGTACCCACTCAGGTCTACACCCTTTGTTTTCCTTCCACTACAAACAAGCATCTGAATAAAATAAATAAAATAAGATAAAAATGAAGCAGAGACAAAACAAACAGAAAAAAAGAGCCAAAGAAAAAGCACAAGAAAAACTCTAAGAAACACATGTAAAACACATAAAATAAAATCAGAAACCATATATATGAGCAAAAGATCTGTGAGATAAAACAAGCAAACAAACAAAACAAAAAGAAAAGCCCAGACAAAGCATTATGAGATTAAAAAAGAAATCTCCAAAAAGAAAAAACGAAACAAAACCAACCAACCAAGCAAACAACCAAAAAGCCCCACAGAGTTCGTCTTGTGTTGGCCACATACTGTTGGGCATGGGGCATGTCCATAAGAGTGGGGTTGTAGAACTGGTAAGACTCCATTGGAGAAAACGGATTTTTTCTTTTTGAACAGCTATTAGTTAGAAGATAGCTTCTGACTTAGAGATAGGGGCATGTGTCCATTTCCCCTCTCAGCTCTGAACCCCATCTAGTGCACACCCTTGCAGCCTGGTGCACTTTGCCACAGTCTCTGTGATTTCATACGTGCACAATCCTGTTGTGTTATCTGTCCTTTCTAGCCTTTCCAGTCTTTCAGCCTCATTATCTACAGGTTCACTGCCCTATGGGAGGGGTGTGATGGAGACATCCCATGTCTGACATCTCTCGCTCTCTGTACTTTGTCCAGTACTCACTTCATGTATTTGTTCCCATCTATTGTATGAGGAACTTCTCTGGTGATGGCTGAGGAAGACACTGATCTATGAGCACAGCAGAATATCATTAATAGTTGTTTTATTGTTCCATTCCTTCAGCAGAATAGTAGTGCTTGCTTCTGGTCTAGATAGTCTAAGATTCTTGGCCATTAAGGAAGTGACAGGCATGGATTCCATCTCATCATGGAGTCCACCTTAAATCTAATCCATAATGGGCGGTTACCCTCACAACTTTCTGACACTATTGCACCAGCATATCATGTAGAAAGATGCCATTATAGATCACGGTTTGTAGTTAGGTTGGTGTTTATCTTTCTACTCTGGTGGAGTGCAGAGGAACTTCCAGTAGGTGTAAAGGCTCTAGGTAGGACCCAGATCTGTGCTCAGTGTGTTATGTTGGTGCTGTCTTTAGCAATAGAGACTTACCATCAGTTTGTGGGGAGCAAGGGTTTCCATCGGGCCCTTTTGGCCATCAACTCATTTAGTTGTAACTTATTCCTGGTACTAGAGGTTTCAGTTGGTGGCAATTGATGTAGAATGGGGATTTGTGAGTTTTGCCTCCATCAGTATTTGGTGATTACAGTTTACAGTACTTTCATATATGTATATATATGAATATTTAAATGTATTTTTAAAATTTCATTCACTTTACATCACAATTGTAGACCCCTCCCTTGTCTCCTCCCGGTCCTCCTCCCTCCTTCTTCTCCCTATGACACTCCCTTAGTCCTCAGAGAGGGGAGCCCTTCACTCCTCTCACCTGACCACAGCCTACCAAGTCTCATCAGGATGGCCTGAGTCCTCTTTCTCTGTGGTCTGATAAGGGGCCCCTTCAGGGGGATGTGATCAAATAGCAGACAACAGAGTCCATAGCAGGGACAGCCCCTTCTCTCCTCTTTATGGACCCTTATGGAGACTGAGCTGCCTACTGGCTACATCTGAGGAGGGGGCCTCGGTCCTCTCCATGCATGGTCCTTTGTTGGTGCATCAGTGTCCACCAGCCCCACTCTCCAGCCCCTGATCCAGATTTGTTGGTTCTGTTGGTCTTCTGGTGGAGCTTCTGCCCCTCCTGGTCCTTCTATACTCTTCCTCTTGCATCAGACTCCCTGCACTCTGCCCAGTTTGGCTGTGAGAGTCAGCTTCTGCTGAGATTCGCTGCTGGGTGGAGTCTATCAGAGGACCTCTATAGTAGATTCCTGTCCTGTTCCCTCTTCAATAGCTTCCGGTGTCTATTCTATTTGCCCTTCTGAATAAGAACTAAGCATCCTCCTTAAGCTCCTCCTTGTTACTTAGCTTCTTTAGGTCTGTGGATTGTAATACGGTTTTAAAAGTTTCAACTGTATTAGGTTTCCATACGATACCTCAAATGGCCCTTTGAATTAGCTGTCTCTTCCTGTGTCCCTACCTTATCTCTCTTGGACTCCAGTACCAGCATCCCGCCCCCACCCCACACCCTGCCACATACCCACCCATAACTCTCTCTTTTTTATTTCTCAGTCCTAGGGAGAACCTTCCCTCCTTCTTAGTTCATTACTTTATACCTAACATATTGTTATGTGGATTATGGTCTATTTATTATGGACTTAGCATCCACTTACAAGTGAATACATACCATATTTTCCTTTCTGGGTCTGGCTTGTCTCACTCAGGATTTTTTTTTCTAGCTCTATTCATTTACTTGTGAATTTCATGATTTCATTTTTTTTTAAATGCTGAGTCCTATTACATTGCATAAACAGATTTTCTTTACTACTCATTCACTGCTGCACTCCTAGGCTGTTTACGTTTTCTGCCTATTGTGAATAGAGGAGTAATGAACATGATTGAGCAAGTTTCTCTGTGGAGGGTGAAGCTTCCCTAGGGGATATGGCCACAAGTAGTATAGCTGGGTCTTGAGGTAGATCAGTTTTTCTGAGGAACAGCCACTCTGAGTCCCACAGTGGCTGTACACGTTTGCACTCCCACAAGCAATAGAAGACTGTGCCCTTTACTTGTTTGGTTGATCTTGGCCATTCTGATTGGTGTGAGGTGAAATCACAGAGTAGCTTTGATTTACATGTCGCTGATGGCTAAAGATGCTGAGCATTTGTGTAATTTTTCAATCATTTGTGTTTCCTCTTTTCAGAGCTCTCTGCTTTAAATCTGAGTACTCTGTTTGTAATTAGGTTTATTTATTTGCTTGATATCCGGTTTATTGAGCTCTTTACATATTTTTATGCATTTACCTCATATTTGATGTGTAGTTTGTTAAAAATCTTTTCTCACTATGTAGTCTGCTTGTCCAAATGATGATGTTCTTTGTGATACAGAAGATTTTTAGTCTCATGAGTTCCATTTATTAGTTGTTCTTAGAGCTAGTACCCTCCGTGTTCTTTTCAGAAACTCTTTTCCTATGCCAATGACTTCTAGGTTAACCTCCACATTATCTTCTATAATGTACATTGTATTTGGTTTTATGTTGCAGGTTTTGATCAATTTGGAGTTTAATCTTCATTTAGAGTGTAAGTATGGATCTATTTGCATTCTACATGCAAGCAGTCAGTTTGACTAGCAGCATTTGTTGAAAATGCTGCCTTTATTTCCAATGTGGATTTCTTTGTTAAAAATCAGGTGTCCATGGGTGTGTGGACTTATGTGTTTCAACTTAATTCAACTGATAAATGTGTTTCTTTTTATGACAAACCACACCATTTTTATTATTATAGCTCTGCAGTGCAATTTGAGATCAGGGATGGTGATATTTCCGGCACTTCTTTTATTCTTCAGGGTTATTTCTAGCTGTTTTTTTTTTTTAATGTTTCCATATGAAGTTGTGGATTGTTCATTCAAGGTCTATAAAGAATTGCACCAGAATTTTGATGTGGATTTCACTGAATTTGTAGATTGCTTTTGACAGGATGGAAAATTTTATGGATTAATCCTACTGATTGATAAGCATGGAAGATCTCTCCATCTTTTGATATTTTCTTCAAAGACTTGACATTTTTAATCATATAAGCCTTTCAGTTTCCTGGTTAGAGATATCCCCAAGACATTTTACTTTTTCAGGCTATTGTGAATCATGTAGTTTCCCTTATTTCTTTTTCAGTTGATTTGACATTTTTATACAAAAAAGGGCTAGTGATTTTTGTGCTTAAATTTTGTAAATCCTGCTACTTTGCTGAAAGTTTTTATTGGTGTAGAGGTTTCCTGGTGGAGTTTTTAAAACTACTTATGTATACTATCATATTATCTTCTTGCTTTCTGATTTGCACACCCTTGGTCTCCTTTAGTTGTCTTATTTTTCTAGCTAAGATATCCCCTGAGGTAATGTCTATCCTTGATGTTAAGATATGTTTCTTGGGTGCATCAGAAAGATTGATCCTGTTTTTAGAATTCTGTTCATCTTAGTTTTTTATTGGGGATGTGAGACCATTGATGCTGAGAATTATCAATGAGCAATGTTTATTGATTACTGTTATCACGTTGTTATTGTGTTCATTTTTAGCCTGTTTTTTGATTTTCTTGTCTGATATATTTTGTTGTGTTTTATTTGGTGCAGTTATCTTCAGGTTGAAGTTTTCCTTCTAGTACCTTCTATAGAGCTACATTGTTAGATAAATGCTTCTTAAGTCTGGTTTTGTTGTGGAATGCTTTTCTCTACATATCTATTGTGATTGAACATTTTGCTTGGTGTAGTTGTCTAAGATGACATCTGTGGTCTCTAAGAGTTGGTAGAACAATTGTCCGGGCCCTTCTGGCTTTTAGAGTCTCTATTGAGAAGTTAGATGTTATTCTAACAAGTCTGACTTCATATGTTAATTGTTACTCTTTTCTTATGAAGCTTTTAATATTATTTTTTGTTTCTAATGCTTTTGTTATTACCTGCTAAAGGGACTTTCTTTTCTGTTCCAGTCTATTTGGTGTTCTGTATCTTTCTTGAAATTTGATGGGCAGCACCTTATTTAAGACAGGGAAATTTTCTTCTATGGTGTTGTTAAAAATATTTCTGTGCCTTTGATTTGGTTTTCTTCTCCTCATATTCCTACTATTTGCAGGTTAGGTCTTTAAAGTGTTTCAAACTTCTTGGATGTTTTATGCCTGGATCTTTTGTCTAACTCCTAATTTTTTATTTTCTATCTTTTGTATTTTGTTGGTGAACCTTACTTCTGAGGTTTTTGTTTGACTTCTTAAATTTTTCATTTTCATTTTTACCTCAGTTTTGGTTTTCTTTAGTTATTTAATTTCTAATTCCATGACTTGACTGTTTTTTTTTTCATCATTTTTGCTACTGTTTGTGTTTTCACAGACTTCACTAATTCATTCATATCATTTTAAAATATTTTAATGTATCCATAATAGCTACCTTGAAGTCTTCATCTTGTTTTTCAGACATTATGCATTTCTCAGGGCCTACTTTAGTAAGATTGATGGTTTCTGGTAGAAACATATTGTGCTAGATGAGCGTTTTTATGCTGGTGTCTAGGCACTTGGGTTTGGGATGATTGCAATTTTGATGTTAATATATGGACTTGTGTTTGTTGATCTGGTGTCCTGTTCCTTGGTATCTGTTGCCCTCTCTAGATTGCAGGAGAGTGTGGCGCATGTATAGGGCCTGGCAGAGAATGTCTCTGAGTTCCTGCCATGTGTTCTCATGGGGGATCCAGAATAGAGTGTGTTTCTAGGTATTAACGACACATAGGAATGAATCAGGAAAAGCTGGAAGGGGAGGTGATAACTGACAGGGTACATAGCTGGATCTGCATGAGGCTCTGTGTATCCATTAAGAGTTAAAAATTGTATAGGTGACACTGTGACATAAACTTTGAATAGAAGTGTGTTTACTCTGTGGACCAACTAGATTCTTATTTGTAAAAAGGCCTTCCTCTTATTATGCTCACCTAGCTTTGCTGAGTTATAGATGAGTGATACTATTTTCTGATTTTTTTATTCACCAATGTCCAATCATAGAGTGACATATTTTTTCTAAGACATAAAAACTTTTAATAAAAATTTATGACCTTGATAACACAATTTAGCTAAAACAATAGAACCTTAAATATAACACATAGATGAAAAAAGTAAGCTGTCTATAAACATTGAGAAAACATATTAATAATATAGTCTCTCAAGGGATAAGATGTGCATAACCTTTAAATATTGATAGAATAGTTACATAAATTCATAGGAGAGATGAGTAGCTTCATGGGAAAACCTGGTTCCTGAAATCAAAGAGATCTTGTGAAAGTTCTTCAAGCTTTCTGATGGCTTTTTTGCACAAGTAATAATATGTGTATAAAGGTATGTGGCCCTTTAAAAATAGTTATTTTAGGATTAAAGCAAAGTGAAACACAGAAAAGTGTTTGGATGGAATTAGATAAACAATGTGCATTCAATAATTTTTCGTACTTTATCTGAATCTATTTAATGTGAAAACACAAGGTGTGGAGTAAAAAGCATAACTGCAAGACTGGAAGGAGGGGAAAAAGCACAGGGAAGTTTCCGGGGTCAGAACAGGTTGACTTCCTCCTAGAACAATGTGGAAGTTAGATCCGATGTGAGTTGATGTTGGTGTTTACTTCAACCTTCAGCAACGAAGCCAGTCAATTAAGACCTCATCCTGTTTCACTGTGTCTCCTTCATGTCTGTCTGTCTGTCTGTCTGTCTGTCTGTCTGTCTGTCTCTCTCTCTCTCTCTCTCTCTCTCTCTCTCTCTCTCTTTCCTTCCTTTAGGATAACTCAAAAGGGGGAGAATGAAAGTACACAGTTGGCTGTCAAATACAATGTCTCCTACTTCAGACTAACAACAGTCCAGGAGCATCTCTGACTTCATAAAAATTGTATCAAAGTTTCCCTCTATTCCAAGATGAATTTCTGAGTCTTTTTCAAAAATTGATTTCAGTAATCATAGGAAAGGTTTAAAATGTGGTAGCATGCTTCATGGCTCTGAGGCAGGATGGAATTTTACACACAGCAAGGGCTGGACTAAAGCGCTTCTCTTCACAGTTTGTTTCCTCATATTCTTCTTCAGTGTTTTTTTTTCTCTTCTTCTTCTATCTAAGGGTATGTGTGAAGCCCCAGCAGGACACAGGAAACAAGAAGCTGAGAAGTTCCAAATTCATGTGGAAGCAGAGAGTAAAGCAGTGTGATGGTGTCTGCAGCTGAGAACCAACTGTGAAGGAGGTGTACTGGTGGGCAAGCTCACTGCTGCCTGGCAGGGAATGCAAACGCAGCCTGGCACAACAAAGCTACCAATGGGTTGCAGCTGGAGCCATGGCTTCAGAAGCAGTCGGTAAAGTTGGCTAGTGTAGGGACTGATTTCTGTCTTGCTGGTGACACACAAGTCCCCCTCAGAAATTTCCACCACTGGGCATGGGGGAGCCTGTGACAAGCTGAAGTAGAGGGAACACAGCGAGGGCCACTGCTCTGTTCTGACACGTTCTGCACACTGAAGTCAGAGTTCATTTCTTTCTCTGCCTTTACAAAGAGGAAATAGACAAAAATACTCAGGCTAAGCTGCCCTATTTATCATGGTCACACAGCCACCTAACAGTTCTGGGCTTCCTCCCCGTGTAGTGTGGTACAGTGTTTTCAATGTCGCTTATATGCTCCTATGTGACAGAGGATGCCTTGTCTTCTTCTTCATTTCTTCTACTGGGGATTCACCCCTAGATGGCACTCAATAAGATGGCAGGCTGACTTTGGGTTTGGTGTGAGAGTTTATGCTTGGTGCAAAGACATCTTTTCTGAGATGTAAAACTTAGCTCTCATCAACTGTGTACCTATGGCCCATTTCCAACGTTTATTCATTGAACCATTTGTCTTTCTCCTGAATTTTGTACATTTGCATTTGACTAGTAGGTGCTTAACCTAAATAATTTGCTGGTTGTAAAACTTACCTATCTCACAATTACTATTTTAATTCTGGTTCTTAATGATCTTACTGTGATTATTTGGGTTCTGAAAAATAGAAGAAAAATCATTTCTTTCCATTCCACTAACCCAGAGGCATTGATGTGAACTGTAATATGAATGCATTTACTGCATAAACCATATAAATAATTCCTGGAAAGAACAGAAATATTCTTTTGTTGGAGGTTGGTTTGATGTATTTTGATGGAGATTATTGCTTGCTGTCTCTGTGCCCCAAGATCGCTATGTAACCTTGCCTAAGAACTTATTCCTATTTTATCAATAAAAAGCCAACACATCTGGGCAGGGCAAATGAGAAAGAGGTGGCTAAGGTTTGTGGGCTTTTGGGAAAGAGACTAGAAGAGGAAGAGAAACTAGAGGAGGAGAAGAGCAGGAAGGAGAAGGAAGAGGAAGCACATGGTTGATGTGGATGGAGATTTGGCCCAGACAAAGAGGAAGTATTTTGGATTATGGATAGGAGGTAGCTTGAAAGAAATTATTAGAAGCAGATGGCATGGGATTGGGGCAGGGTATGGATAGAAGACCTGCTGGCAAATGGGAAGCAGCTTAGAGGATTAATATCTGCCCTGCCCCAGATTAACCAAGGCTATTTTAAAATATAACAGGTTTCTGTGTTTCACTGATTGTTAGAGGGTTAGAAGCTATTGCCACAATAAAATTATAGACCTGATAATAAACATTATTAGGCCATGGTGCTAATTTATGCACATGATTCTCTATGAAGTTGCTCTTTGTTACACATCTTCCAGTCTTTTGTTCTAAATGTATATTCCCTATTCTTCTTGGCCCTGTGTCCCTTCCCAAAGTCAGGACTTAACAACCTGCTAGTATGTGTCCATTCAATATTTTCTAATGAAATCATTTTTTAAAAATCCTTCTGGGGTCTTTTCCATTTCTTTAGACTTAAGTAAACATGTGTACTCATCATAGCCTCTCTCTCTCTCTCTTTCTCTCTCTCTCTCTATGTGTGTGTGTGTGTGTGTGTGTGCGTGTGTGTGCGTCTGTGTGTCTGTGAATGAAATGCCCTGGCATCTCATCCAGATTACATTCATGATTTATCTGCATAATCACTGAGCCCATTCAAGTGCTTTGCTCCACTTCATTTATTGTACACACTTGGCCAAACACCAATCAAGCTGTGTGCCCACCCCGTTTCTCCTTCTGTGCGGACTATTTTACTGTTTTGATGACTATTTTACCTGCAGTTTCTCTCAACTTATGTTAAATTAATCTTCGTAGCTGGAGGGAAAATACTTTATTTTAAAATCATTGTCTTTTTCATTCTAAGGAACAAATATCTCTGCATACACTATCTTAAAATTTCCACCACGGCTTCTATCATCCTCTTCCTTAGCTGTTGAACCTTTTACTTGCTAAGAAAATGGAGGCCTTCAGAAAGTAAAATGCATAGACTCAGACATGGCATGCTTCTTTCTGGTGGCAGCTTTGCCTCTCTGTGGAGGAACAACTTGCCCTCATTCAAGGCACATACTTGTCACTAGACACCATTATTCCTTAACCACTCAAGTGAGACTGCGTGCTATAGTCCTCTTTCAATCTGAATCACCAAATTCCACCTAATTCCATGTTTTTCACAGAAATCTGTGTGTGTGTGTGTGTGTGTGTGTGTGTGTGTGTGTGTGTGTGTGTGTGTGCATGTACGCGAGTGCACTTTGCTAAAATACACTAATCCTTTTGCTTGTTTTTCAGGTCATTGCAAAAAAAATCTCTGGAAGAGTTCTGTTATTTCCAACTCCTTACAACCCAGTCCAATTTGCTGATCATGACTTTGCACATGGCCACTAGTGCCTGCTGTCTTGCTCACACTATGGTCAACTCCAGTTCCTCACCTTTCTTTAGCTAACCCCAGGCCCATGGTTTTCCCTCCTCTCTGAGACCTGACCTCAGGTATCTTCAAGTTGCCATGCTCCCTGGTCACATGTGACATCTAGGCAAGTTATCAACAACGCTTCTGCAAATGGCCACATAGCAAAGTAGTTTATGGATCAACACTTCCACCTGTGGTCACTACTAGTGCTTTGTTCGTCAGCACTTAGACTTGTTAAAGAATAAATTATTGATCCCAGAAAGATGCTTTTGCAAAGGAACCAGGTTCAGTTCCCAGCACCCACATGGCAGCTCGTAACCATCTGTAATCTTGTTCCAGATGATTCTGTGCTATCTTTTAGCTTCTGAGGGCACCAAGTGCTCATATATTACACTTACATATATACAGACATAATGCTAATATGTATAAAATAACATTAACAAAGGATCTAGCATGTAGTTTGCTCATGGCAAACTGTAAATTAGACTCAGTCCACTAGCGTGTTTTTCTATCACAATTCTAGACTTCTGAATTGCCAAGTGTCTCAGGACCCATTCTTAGATCACTTCTCTGCAGTGGAAGAGTTTTTTTACTCAGTAAGCCCAGTGTTTAAACTTTAAGTACTGTAAAATGGTGTTGGTGTACTAAGGTGTACCCTTCTTTCAGACTTCCTTCTCAAACTTTGCAATTGTGCTTTCAGTTGCCTACATGATATCTGCATTTGTAGGTTCTCTGTGAATATGATTAAAGCTTAAATCCTGATGCTCCTCTCAGACATCACAGATACTTCAGGTTTCCTATTTTTTCACACTCAATGCCATGTTGCCTCTGACTTCTTTGTTACTGATTTGTTTTACATCCTACATTTAACATGTCTGTGAATTACGTGACAATGTGTGTGTGAATATATCAATCCATTGCTGTATCTCCAGATCTGAAATTATCCAGAAATAACTTATTTCCCTTCACCCACACCATTAACACAGTCTAAGACACCTGGTAATTCCCCTGTGGTAAATATAACTTAAAGCAGTGTCAATCAAAGTATGCCCACTAGGAAAAAGGGATATAGTATCATTCTGCACAGAAACTAAATTATAGACCATACATTTTAGAGCATGTGTCTGCTCTTAAACTTTACCAAGAGGATTTACAAGCAGGGTGTGAAGGACTTTTGACTATCCCTGTCTGAAATATATTTTTGCTTATTATTGACCTTACAATATTATAGTGCTTTCTTACCAAATTTGTTTATTTAAAAATAGGTCATTTTGAATATGCAATATTTTTAATTATTGTAATTGTATTATATTGTTAATTGCAAAACCCTATAGGATCTTTCGCCTGCAGTTTGATACTAATACCACCAGATGGTGATATTTTATTGTAAATAAGATATGATCTCTAAGGATTAAAAAATGTGGAAATTGATTATTTTTATAATATAATGGGTTTGTCTTGTATTAAATAATAACATAAACATTGATAGCATAGCAATGATGCGTAAGTGCATATACATCAGGTTGATACTTAATATTTATCTCATTTTGTTTTTTCATTGTGCCTGTAAATTCATTTTATTTTAATTCAATTAAATTTAATTCAAATTTATTTTAATTAAATTTGTTCTTTGACAAATGAACACACACACACACACACACACACACACACACACACAACATTGTAATTACTCTCACTTCTAAACTGTCCAGTCTTCTTTTTCTCTTTGCAAATCGCTTTCCCACAATCACATCTTTTTATATTATTTTTGGCTCACTGAATTTAACCAGGGCCATCTGTGTGACCATGGCTTCAGAACTCTCTCCTGCAGCTTGGTGGGCTCATTAATGGGTAAACAGCCAAGGACAATGACTCAGCATTTCAAAGAACCTATCGGTAGTCACAGCTTAGCAGGCAGAAGTCCCTCCCCAACCCATGACTGTTTGTTGAAGAGCCTAGTCTTATTCAGGCCCTGTATGGCCAAGAGCAGCTGATGTAAGTTCATGTTTGCAATGGCTGGGACATGGCCAGTGATGGGCATTTTCTAGCTTTTCTCCCTATCTTCATGTGTTTACATTCTTTCTGATGCTTCCTTCATCATGTTATCTTGTATTGAGTAGTTTTTTATTTATTTATTTATACTTACTTTTTAATTGTCTTATGGTTCCAGAGGGATGAAAGTCCATCTTTGTCAAAGCAGGGAAGCATGGCGTGGTATCAGACTGAAAGCTCACATCTTCAACCACAATCAGGAAGCCAAATGAAAACTGGGAATGGCTCAAGTCTTTGAGCTTTCAAAGCCTGCTGCAGTGACACACTTCCTCTAGCATGGCCACACCTCCTAAACAGCCCGTACCGTGCCGCCCACTGGGCTCTGAGACTGTAGGGCTATCATGTCCAAACCACCACAGTCATTCTTAGGGCTGAATACTCAACCATCACTTATTGTTAGCACCTTGAGCAGCCATGACTCTGCATCACAGCTGTTGATTGTGAAGAGTCTTAACTGAATAATGCTCAGAGTAGCAGCTGTCTGTGTGTACAAACATGCATTTAACTGAATAACAGTAGTGTTTTCTTTGCAGCCCATCAATACCCTTTCCATTTTTGACCAGACTTACAGTAGCAGGCATTAGTCCTCTCCTGTGGGGTAGACCTCAAATCCAAGCAGAGAGCTGTAGTTGTCCCCTTAACAATCATGCCACTGTTGTACGTATGGGGACATCTTGTCTGGCAACTTTATGCTGTTCACAGCTGGAACACGCATAGCACTTCCCAGAACCACAAAAGCTAGAAAGCAGGAAGGAGGCTTCCAACAGAGTTCTAGCTTCACTTCTCCAGTAAAGCACACAATCTGTCGCAATCTGTGTTGTCCTAGAGGCTCCTGGGACTTCTGTGACCAATAACTCATGTCGAGTTGTTTAACCTTGGGAGCTGGGAATTTTGTTCAGTAACCCACACACTTTAGGAACAGCATGGTGCAGCCGGGGAGGACAGCTTCCTTCAGATGCCCTTTGAAGAGAACTGTTTTAACTGGGCTATGTGATACTATGTTTCATTGTAGCCGACCCACACCCTTACCTTATCCTCTCCTCATCCCCTCATGTCCACCATGTCTGGACTCTTCTCCTTGCTCAGTCTCCTCACAGTATTTTCTTTCTCTACTCCCATTTTTATCTATGTTCCCTATTCCCTCTCCCCAAAGCACCCCAGTGGCTCCCTGACTTGCATAATATTCTAAGTTAGACCTACATATCTATAAAGTCCAAGCTTGGACCCATATATGAGAAAGAATGTGAGGTATTTGTCTTTCTGGGCCTGAGTAACCTGCCTCAAATTATTATTCCCCACTTCCTTCCATTTACCTGAAATTTCATAATTGCAGTTTTCTTTATGGTGAAACACATTTTGATTGTATATATGTGCCCTATTTACATTGTCAGTACAGTGGTGGATGGCTATCTAGGCTTGTTCATTCCTTAGCTATTGTGCATAAAGTAGCAATGCTCAGGGCTCTGTAGGTGTCTCTTTGGTAAGAAATAAAGACTTTGGGGGTATATATTCAGGATGCTATAACTCAGTCATGTGGTAGAAACTTTTCTAACATTATAAGAAATTTTCAGACTGCCTTCCAGAGGCTTCGCTGATTTACACTACAATATGCATGCCAGCATATGTCTTAATCATAACTCTATTTTAAAATAGCATTAAAGGGTGTAATTACTCCTTTTAGACTTTTATACAATGTATTTTATCTCACCCTCTCCCCCAATTTCTCCCATATCTGCATTTCCATCTTAGGCACGTCTACTACCACAAAAGAATACCATTACCAGCAATTTACTTTAGGAAGTCACAGTTCCAGAAGGTTAGAGTCCACGATCATCATGGGAGGGTAACAAGGCAACAGGCAAGCACACATGGCACTGGAGCAATAGTGGAGAGCTTACATCTAACTCACAGACAGGAAGCACAGAGTGCTAACCAGGAATGGGTTGAGTGATGCACCTCCTTTCTTTAACAAGAACACAGCTCCTAATCCTTTCCAAAACATTACACCAACTGTGGACCAAGCCTTTACATATATATGCGCCTACATGTGCCATTCTCCTTCATAGCGCTGCAAACATTTTACACCTGTTCCCCGGCCCCCAACCAAGCCCAATTAGTGCTGCCCCTTCATTCTTAAATATATAAGACCTTCTGGAGCACTGTGAATTTACCAAGGATGCACTTTTAAAGAAAAAGGACTTCCCCTCTGCCAGTAGCTTTCAGTTGCCAATGGCTAGGACTGAGATATTGGGCTTGCCTCCTTTCTCCATGTTCGTGTTTTTTCTCCCCCTGGAGCTTGCACAGAGTTAGGCACGTTATCACAACTACTCTGAGGTCATATGTGCAGGAGCCCTGCTGTGTTCAGAAAGTGTCATATTTAGTTTTATTTATATGGATATGCATGTGTCTGTGTGAGGGAGTGTGCAAGTACAGGTATTCAGGGAAGCCCAAAGAAGGTGTCTGTTCACCACTCCGTATGTGGGGAGTATGATAACTGCTACACTGTGGAAACATTACAATTACAGGCCATTGGGAGCCACCCAACATGGGTGCTGGAAAAAGAACTTTGGTCCTTTGAGAGAGCAGCATGTTCTTAACTGCTAAGATGCATCCCCAGCCCTTCATCTGCATTATTGATGATGGCCCAGACCTGACTGGGGTAAGATGGATTCTAAATGGAGAGTTAGCGTGCATTTCCTTAAGGATACTAATCAGTTTTGCATGTTTAGTGTTTGTATTTTTAAAGAACTTTCTTATGTTCCTTATTACTGGATTATTTTCCTGATGTTTAGTGTTTTGAGTTGCAACTCAGACTGTAAAGAACACTAAAGTGTTATAATACTTTGCCATTCTAACTTCTTTTAAAATTATCTCTGACCCTGCTGCCCCTAAATCATAATTTTCTTTAGACAATTGTCTATTTAGCACCTGTAAAGTAAATTTGGCCTCTGATAGGAAGCATTTAAATAACACCATGCTGGCAAGAGCTTTGTCTCTATGGACCTATACCAGATTGAAGGTTGGAGATAGAAAAAATTTGTGAGTCTTAAAAGGAAACAATAAGCCTTATGAAATATACCCAGAACCTTCTCTCTGTCAAAGGCCTACTGTCTGGGGAAAGGGAGTTTATCACAGTTAAATTCCAGCTGTCCTATATCACCTAAGAAAAGGAGAGCATGTTGTCACTAACAGTTAGAGATTCAAGAGAAAGGCTGAAGTCTTAGAACAATCCCAGAGCAAAGCAATCAGCCAAAATTGAAGCAACAACAAGAAGAATTTGAAACCTTGACATGAAACTAAATATTCTCAACTTTTAAACAGGTTAGCATAATCAGTAAACGTGACTTTACTGACATCTTTATTTTTTTCAGAAGCTTGGGTATAAATATTCTATTTATACCATTTCTGCTTCTTGTTCTCCTTGTAATTCCTCCTATGTCTGTCACGTTCACTCCTTCTCAGGTTCACGGCCTCTTCTTTAGTTATTATTCACACACACACACACACACACACACACACGGTGTGTTTTTAAATGAACATTAAGACAAGGCAGACATCTTTTAAATGATGTGCCTAGAATGTTGATGCCATGATGTGAGTGCTAAAGGGCTTTGCAGCTCTTCCCTACAGCCTTCTGTTTGCAGCCTTTGTGACCTCTTGCTGGGTGACTTCTCTTGTCTTTGGCAGCAATTCTATATTTTAGCATCTCTATCATTGTGGAGTCTGCATTCAATCCCCCTGTTCAAGGATCCCTGTTGGGAATCCAATCCTGTAACACATAGATCATCCTTAAACATCTAGCTGGAAGCCTGCATGACCCAGCAACTGTGCTACCCATGCAAACCCAGCACACTGTGGTGTGTACTAAGATGTATCATAAGCTGACACAGTAGCAAGGCATCCTTGTGACATGGCTGCAGCATCTGCTGTGTGTTTGGGCAGCTGAACCTAGAAAAGCCTTGTGCAAGCAGGGCAACATAGCAGTGTTCATTTCTCAAGAGACAGTCTTCTTAGTTTATGATTTTAGACATTAAAATCTGCCTTGGATGGAATATAGCCATCATCCCAGTGCAAAGTTCTTAACTTCCGCTTAATGGCACTAATGCCTTAAATGGTTATAGTCTTCATATCTGCAACTTGAAGTAATATGGCCAGACTGAACATTTATTGTATTTCTCTCCCTGCTCCCCACTGCCTTTCTCTGTGTGTAGCCATGTGAATGCTACCATGCATGTGTTAAAGTCAGAGAAAGATTTTGGGAACAGGTTATTTCCTCCCATCATGTGGGACTTCTGGAGACTGGACTCAGGTTGTCAAATCTGGCTTTATGCATGGAGCCTTCTTGTAGGCTTCCATTCTCACCTGTGAGTCCCACACAGAACCACCCGTTAAGCTACATTTGAGGCATTAAAGGGCTCCTAGAACCTGCATTTCCAAAGTCTTATTCTTCCCACAGACAGTTCCGATGGTCTGTGGACCTCAATTTTCACTTGTTTTTCATTTGTGTGATCAGAAGAAGTCACAACCCCTGGGAAGAAAGCTTTGCTTTGATTCATAGTTTTTGTATTCACTCTGTGGTGGAAAGGATGACTATATCCAAGCATTATAGTGAGGTTCTTGTCCCAAAACAGAGAACGGGGAATGCAGGAACTCTGTGAAGTCTGTTCTGTTCCCGGTAGAGTGATCAGCCCTGTGATGGTGCAGACCCACATTCATTTCCCTTTCATGTGACCCTTCTCTGAAAGGCCCTCACAACCACACCCAGATGTTTGTTTCAGTCAGCTTGACACACATCGATCACTCTAAATCCCATCAACTTTACAGTGAATTTCAGGCTCATCTTAAGAGACCTGAATGTGAGACCAATAGAAGCAGATGTGGCAGGAGATGAGTGTATGTGCTTACAGGGGCATGCTTAATTAGAGTGCGGATGGGATGGGACAAAAATCTACTGATGGAATGCGCCTTAGCATCACTGGCTATGTGATGGTTGTACTGGTGCCTCAAGGCTGATTTTAAGAGCTGCCAAGATGTCAATTCTTGTGGAGATTGGATTACAGGAAAGATAAGGGTGAAGGACATTTCTTATGTTGTAGGATGCAGTCTTGGGATCAGAAATGTAACAAAATGATTAGGCACTGTATAAAATAAAAGTAAGAGTCCTAATTTTATATTAAAAAAGTAAAAAAGAAGTCCTCAAATCACTTCAGAAGTGACTAGGAGATCTCTGGGTCAATAAGCTTGCAGCGTTTCCTCAGCCTGGTTCAAGAGTATCAGGATTTATCTCCACCTATCAAGCAAGCCTTCTCTGGATCAGCGCTGCCTGATGCATTATTCTAGAAGCTGAGAAACACATCCCAGAAGCATGTTGTTAGTGTTGTGGGAGTAAGTCTACCCCTCCTTAGGAAATTGGGTGGGATATCACCCAGTAGCACGAAGATTGCTTCCTTTATATGGTAATTCTTAAGATTAAAGGAGTTAGTACACAGTTAACAGTCAGGACTGCATTTACTGCATTGCATTTGGCAATAATCAGCACTGTGCAACTGATGGCTGCTGCTGTTCTTATTATTAATGATTGGATTGAGAACATTCACGAAGCTCTGACAGGTTTGTTTTGACATGTTTATGGTAGTGGTTTAATCAAATGTTGCATATAACAGCATCCAGAGAGGATAATGTTTAATGAAGGGAAATGTTTCCTTCATTTTACTTGGAAAAAAAAGGCACCAAAAAATTAAGAACAAACAAACAAATAAACAAACAAACAAATTAGCTAAAACCCAGAAGTGTCACTATAATCTTTTTGAATGTCTCTTTATTCATCCTCATCATAACATTGACCACAGTTGCTCTGAGATGCTCTGTGTACAATTCACCATCACACCCTCTATTTGGGGGGATTTTTCTCTTGTATGCTGAGAGGCATGTCAATGTTGAGCTAAATAGTCATCTCGTTGGCTTGCTTTCAGTTTTGACTTCCCTTTACTGGAATGATGGTTACACGCTTGATTAGGCTCCAAATGCTGTTGCTGAATGTAATGGGAGGCCTAGGCTGGAGTAGGGACAGAGTGCATGTTGGGAGTACATGAATAATTTGCACCCATCGGATTTTTTACAACTTTTGAATCAGAGGCAGAAGCACAGGCCAGATGGTCTGAATTCAGGCCTCTGGTTTTGTAGTTTGGACTAGAGTCTAAACAGAGCTTGCTTAGCTCTGAGTGACAGAGATGAGCTTCATAGATGGCTGGTGTTTCATTCAATTAATATGTGTAGAGATACTTCCTTTGTTTCATGTAATTCTATACCAATATATCAATTAAAGAATTATAGACAGTATCTCTCTGTAGATATATACTAGGGTGTGTGTGACAGAGCAGTGGGTGGCAATGGTGAAAAGGTAGACTTATTGGCACTGTTCAAAGCCTTTTTAGTTTTTAACTTTTTGAGTTCTTAGATGACAAAGCATTCTTTGATAGGAGCAGGCATTAATTCTAGGTGGATATAACGTTCAAGCACAGACTCTGTGTAACATAGAACTTACTCCACTGTGGCTACTAAACAAATATTTTTTGCAGGGGACAGCGTTTACCATCTCTACTGTTATGTAGCTACATTAGACACACAGCCAGAATTCAGAACTCTAACTTATACACATGTATTCTTTATATTCTATTTATTTGAGAAATAATGATGGTGACTATTTCATGGCAGGCACACACCTTCTCTGTGACATTAATTACCGTAATCCTTCCAATAACTATATGAGTTATGTCTTGTCTTTCCCATTTTATAGTAAGCTTGGTAAGGTTGAGTAGCTTGCTTAAGCATATTCCCTCTGGCTCCATTGACTATGCCCTCACAGTAAATCCTGGGACCCAAGGGTCTTGAGAATTCACAAGAGTGGCATGGTGGCCTTCAGGGTTATCCACGCCTTTGCTGATGTTCAAACCACTAATCATCACAGTGCATAAGAGTGCTGTTCAATGTGTGTATCTTCTTACTATTCCCATGACAAATTCAACCTCATAAAAATGCATAAAGGAAGGAGAAAATAGCCTTTACTCTATTAATTTTTATTATCGCATTTTAAGTCTGAATCTGGGAAAATAATTTCTTATTACCAGGCACATTAAATAGCTCAGCAACCAGATCAATAACAGAATTCAGAAAGACCACAAAGCCCCCTCTTATCTTTATCTTTGAGACATACATCAAAGCCCTGACGCTGTTCTTTTTGGATTCAACTAAATTTTTTCCCTCTTAGTCTTCCGACTTGGGTCCACCTTCACTTCAGAAGAGTTTCCTTTTGACAGTGCTACCACTGTAACAGTGATAAAGAAACTCAGTGTGACACCAGAATGTCAGCAATTCTGTTTTATCAAAAAAAAAAGTATCTTGCAGATTATCAAAGTTTTGTTGATTTTCCCAGCTATCCAAGTTATGACAATAGTTTGCATTTTTGATATGTGGTCTCAACACAAGCATATGTGAATAATTTAAGCAATTGCTAAAAACTAAACAGCCAGAATCTTTTTTTATAACCCATGGCTTTTATGCTTATTACCTCAGCTATTTGTAGGTCATTCTTTATTCAATTTTATAGTTTTATAGTGAGTAAAGATCTACCTCCCCTTCAGATATTAGGCAGAACTAATTTTTTAAGCTAATCATCATGCCCTTAAATAATGGCAGGGCTGTGATAAGCACTAGGCTGTGTTTAAAGCTCACCCTAACTCAGAACAAAGTATAGGCTTAGTTTACAGCACAGACAACTCATCTCTTTGAATGGGGCTTCTGTGGTGTTTATAGATTTGCGTGGACTGGCAATGCTGTGTATATGATTTGTTCAACATTCTGGTCACATACTTAAGATTTTTTCATTCAGTAGTTTGCCCGGAAGCTAATTCACCACAGCTATCTTAAGTAAAACACGTGACCTCAAAACAGGATGAAAATGTGGAACCTGATTGACTACAGTTGTTTTGCATAGTTGGTGAGGTCAGAGGCATGTAAGTTATTTAGAGGAACCACTGGCTAGAACTTACAATGAAACAGCCACCAAACAAAGGGAGGGTAGTGGTATGCAGTATTTGAAGATGAAAGATGGCTAGAGTCCTTATGAACATAGAGAGGAAGGCACATGCTTTCCAAAAGCTCACTTAAACTTTTTTCTTCTAAAGGAAGACTACAGGCATTATGTGAGACATGAAAATGCCTTTTGAGAGTTTGCTATTTCCTCCTGTCTCTCTTTGAATGATAGCACACTAGCTCATTATATGCACCATGTTACCATGTTTTGTTTACTTACTGAACACAATTTATTTTCTCATCTTTACCTATATCAATGCCCTCGGGATTTTTACATGTCTTTGTACCTCTCTACGAGGTCTGCAATGCCTTTCCAATGTTTCTCTGATATACATTGGAAATATTTCATGGCCTTTGTTTGCATGTGCATGCGCACATGCGCACGTGCAAACATGCACACACATGTGTGTGCATGTTTATATTCAGTGTGTGTGTGCATGCTTATGGAGACCCAAAATTGATGGTAGATGTCTTGCTCCATCACCCTCTATTTTTTTATTTCTTAAGGCATGCTCACTCACTGAATCCTGGGTGGTCTGGCTAGACCCTGGCGATGGGGATTCCCATCTCTGCCTTGGAGTGCTAGGTAACTGTCACTTGCCGGCGTTGATCCTATGTGAGTCTCAGTATCAAGTCTTTATTTTTCATGCTGTATAACAAGTGCCATGTCCACTGAGGCATCTCCACTACATATTTCATTCTTTATCAGTCTTTCATTATACGACCACTGGCGAAATTTGTCTGTCACTGGTGCTTATTTTAACAGAAGGGTTTCATACATATCACTGCCTTTTGCGGTTTACTAATAATTAAATGGTTATCAATTATGCTCATCACCATCTTATGTGAATCATTTATAACTGAGCTCAAATATCTTTCTAGTAGTTGTGTGCTGAGAATATTTTATTTGACTATAAAACTGAATGGAAGATCTTAGCAAGTACATGTTTGTGAGGGAAAATGTTGGACTTAGTTCTCTCTCTGCTTACCTCAGCCATGCTGTCTTGGTCTGAACCTTCCACACCCCTTTCAAGTCATCTCTCAAGGGGAAATGGTGCATTTAAGAGATTTAAGAAAAGCTATGTTGCCCAAAGTAAGATGAAAAGCATCCCTCAATTAAGTATACTTTGTTCTCATCACTGGGCATACTGCCTGAGATACATTTATAGAATATTATAGAATCTACGAAGCAGTATTATGATAAAATAGTTATATATACCAAGCTCCATCCAAAACCAATATTTTAATAATCTTTCCAAGTGAAAATGAGCCTTCATCGAACAAGCCCCCCTCAAGACCTGTGAGAGAACCAGGGCCTTATCCAGTTTTCTTTCCCATCCTCCTTCAGGGCTCATTGGTTGTCCACTTTCTGCCTCATAGCACTCACTTATCCAAGAATCCACTCATAGCAGTGTGGATCTTTACCTACAGAGTATGAACAGCAGTGCAGCTTCCTGGATTCAGTGCACACATGGGGTTAGATTCAGCCACAGCTCCGTGTACGAAGGAAAATGTTGTGCACTCTGAGCCTTACCCAGAAGGTACTGAATGTAAGTGCTGCTGCTGTCTGAGGAGGCCTGCCTTCTGTCCTGACTCACACCCTTGTTTTGCTGCCTACCGGAGTTCGGAGGACAGGAGCAGGATTCATGCCCTTGTTTCATAGTCTATCGGAGTTCAGAGCATAGGAGCAGGTAGCTTTCTTTTCTCTGCCATTTGTTTTTTAATTTACGAAATTGAATTTTCGAAGGAACTTACAGCTTTCAGATATGACTTGAGTCTTACTGTTTCTTTTAAAAACTGACTATGAATACAAAGCCACAGTTTATAAAGAGCTAAGGACATTTCTATTAAAATAAGAACAACAACAAAAAGACGATTGGAAAAGACCAGCCTGAGCTTTTTTATGACCCAAAGACATTTGGGGGCATAAATTATTAAGGATGAATAAAATAAAATCATTTCTTTCTTTTTTTTTTTTTAATTTCACTTTCTTTTTTTTTTTGTGCCTTATTTTTTTTTATTAATTTATTCTTGTTACATCTCAATGGTTATCCCATCCCTTGTATCCTCCCATTCTTCCCTCCCTTCCATTTCCCCCTTATTCCCCTCCCCTATGACTGATCCTGAGGGGGATTACCTCCCCCTGTATATGCTCATAGGGTATCAAGTCTCTTCTTGGTAACCTGCTGTCCTTCCTCTGAGTCCCACCAGGTCTCCCCCTCCAGGGGACATGGTCAAATGTGAGGCACCAGAGTACGTGAGAAAGTCATATCCCACTCTCCACTCAACTGTGGAGATTGTTCTGACCATTGGCTAGATCTGGGTAGGGGTTTAAAGTTTACCACCTGTATTGTTGTTGGCTGGTGCCTTAGTTTGAGCGGGACCCCTGGGCCTAAATCTGCCTATCATAATGTTCTACTTGTAGGTTTCTAGGATCCTCTGGATCCTTCTACTTTGCTATTCTCCTATGCTTCTCTCATCTAGAGTCCCAGTAGGATGTCCTCCCCTCTGTCCCAGTGTCCTGGTAAGTGTAGGCTTTCGTGGGACATGCCCCTTGGGCTAGTATGCAGATATAAGTGAGTATATAAAATTTGATTCTTTCTGCTTCTGGGTTAACTCACTCATTATGATCATTTCTAGCTCAATCCATTTATCCACAAATTTCGGGAATTCCTTGTTTTTAATAGCTGAGTAGTATTCCATAGTGTATATGTACCACAGTTTCTTTATCCACTCTTCTACTGAGGGACACTTAGGCTGTTTCCATGTTCTGGCTATTATGAATAAGGCTGCTATGAACATGGTTGAGCAAATTTTCTTGTTGTGTGCTGGAACATCTTCTGGGTATATTCCAAGGAGTGGAATAGCTGGGTCTTGAGGAAGCCCTATTCCCAGTTTTCTGAGATAGCACCAGATAGATTTCCAAAGTAGCTGTACTAGTTTGCATTCCCACCAGCAATGAAGGAGTGTTCCTCTCTCCCCACATCCTCGCCAGCATGTGGTGTCGCTTGAATTTTTGATCTTAGCCATTCTGATGGGTGTAAGATGGAATCTATGAGTTGTTTTGATTTGCATTACCCTGATGACTAAGGAGGTTGAGCATTTCTTTAAGTGTTTCTCAGCCATTTGATATTCCTCTGTTGGGTTATTTGGTTTGGTGGTGTTTAATTTCTTGAGTTCTTTATATATTTTTGATATTAGACATTTGTATTCTTAGGCTCTTGCAGACTAGGAGATTTTTAAAATTTGTTTTTTTACTTTTATTGAATGCCTATGATTTACACGTCATGCACCAAAATCCCTCTCCCTCCCAAGCAGTAAAATAAAACAAAGAGACAAACAAAAGAGTCTTGTCACAGAAGCTGCAGTGTATCACGTAGTATAGCCTTTTGTCCACATATGTTTACTTTCAAATGTTCATTGCTATGAGTCATGGATCTGGTTGGAGGCCTACACTCTTGTTACTGGATCCTCACTGGGACTTCTGGCGGATATCCCATTGTTGCTATGTGTCAAGGAGATTCTTAATATTTGAATCTGCAGGTCCAGGCCCTTCATGTGTTCTAGCAGGTCATACATGGGGTAGATGTTGGGGTGAGGTCCACTCAGAGTCCTAGATCAGGGTCCACTCTCTTGTCCTCAGGGCAGGGCTGGCTCACCCACTTCCATGTCATCAGGGCAGGGCCAGCTCACCTGCTCCCAGACTAGGAGATTTTTATAAAATCTTAAAAATATTTAAGAAGGAAAATTTAAAAGAACATCTTAAGTCATATATACATGAAATTTAGGAAGAACTGTTTCTTACACTGACAATTGTTATTAGTTAGTATTAATTAAACTTACTTGAGGACACAGATATAAGATCAGAGGCATATTAGTATGACAGATGATGACATCTGTTACTGTCATTGTCACTGGCTAGGTGGGTCTATCTAGTTGGCTCATGTAGGATAGAAAGTAGGCACAAACTGGATCTGAAGTGAATGCAGGCTGTGCAGATACAAAGCAGCTAAGAAAAGTCATCCAGTGAAAACCGGATTTGCTGCTATTTGACTGTAAGACAGCACTAGGAAGATATTGGCAGGAGGATCAGGAGTTCAAGGCCAACCTAAACTACAAAGCAAGTCTGAAGATATTTTAGGTATATGAGGCCAACCAAATCGAATAGTCAAATGGAAAAAAAGAACTGCAACTGACTGAAGATGCATATTTTATTTTAGATGACAAGATTTGAATGTACATGCTTTATCTGAAAAAGGGCAGAGATGAGACACATGTACTGTTTTGCACAAAGCTGAAATGTCCCTGCATCTGCTCCACAGCTTCTCACTGGCTCATCCATTGCTAACACATTATATTGACAACCTAATGGGGCTCAAGGACAGTCATCACCATCTTGTTGGTCTCTGGTCCTTACTGTTGTCATAAATCCCTGCCTTTGTAAGATGTACAGCTGCCTGGATATTATTGTGGAATGCTGTGGGAGTTTGGCTGTCGTGGTCTTGTCTGGGAAAGCTGAGGAAGCTTAGTCCCCATGAAGGAGAGATGTCATGGAGTGTGTTTTAAGAGCTCCAAGACTTGTGCTATTTGGAGTTTTCCGACTCTGCTTGTTGATTTTTTTGTTTGAGCTGCTGTTCCAGCCACTGTGTCTTTCCCTTGCTGGAATGATGTTCCTGTCACTATGGACTCCAATTCTTTGTAGCAGAGAAACCCTTCCTTCTAGATGTTGCCTTGCCTGTAATGTTTTATCAGACAGAGAAAAGTAGCTAATATAGGCATCCAGAGGCTGATGACTTCATTTGTTCCCTGCATCATATTTGCTGCTTCAGTGAACATACAAGGTCCTTATGATAATGTAGGAAGGGCAATACACTATATTGGTGGTTTACAGTTCTGTGAATACATTGTGAATGACTTAGAATTCTACCTGTACTTTTATAGGGCTCTGCTAACACTACCTCCCTAAAACTATCATCTGTACCCTGAAATGCTGTCTTCTCATTTATGAAGTCATTTCACATGAAATGCACTATGTCACCTTCCCACTCCCAGCCACTCCACCTGCGCCATGAGAGGACCCAAGAGAACAAATCCTGTAAGCTGGGGTGATGGTTAAGATTCTCAAGTTGATGGGGCTTAGAATCACTATTGAAACAAATCTCAGGGTGTTGATTAAGGAGTGAAGACCTGCCCTACATGTGGCTGGCATGCCTCCTATGGAAGGTTCCAGACTCAATGGAAAGGAGAAGGCAAGCTGAGTGTAGGTACTTTTCGGTCTGTGTTTCCTCACTGACAGTGATCTTATGCACCTCCTCCTGCTCCACAGCCACGCCTTATTCCAAGGACACAGGCTTAAAACTGCACTGATACTGTATCATCCGGACATGTATCAATGCATATGAATGAAGACAGCCAACAGTATTACAATAGTGACAAATATTCAAGAATGAGTCAATATGTATTTTTCATAATATGTGGCAGTCATGTTACCAATCTTAAACACTAGCTTGAAAAAGTAACCAAAATGCTAATGTGATGTGTCTAAAGCTTCTTTGCCAGAAACTGGTAACAGTAAATAATATTGTTACTATTGATAACTTGGCTTATTATATAAACCCATTAAGATATTAGAATCTAAGGGTTTAAATCTCTGAAGAGCATTTGGAGAGCTTCATTGGTTAAGATGAGATGTGTTGATACAGAGATTTGAAAGATCAAATTTTAAGTAGAAATTCTCTTATGCTCAGCCATATAAAATATATAAAATCCAAAGAGATGCTATATGCCAAAGAGAGCAAATCTGAGTACCCAAAAATAAAACATTCAAACTTCATTTTGATTTGTGTATTAGAAATTAAAAGAAAACATACAAAAGGCATTTTTAAAATGATTTCTCTTTACCCTTGAGAATTTCATGTAAGTGTACAATAAAATATGATCGTATCTACCCACCATTTCCTTCATCCACTCTCCCCACATTTCTTCCAATGTGTTCTTCTCCACTTCATCCCCCATGCCATGGTTGTGATAACCCACTGAGTCCAGCTTGTGTTGCCTATATGAGCATTGGTGTTGTGTGTTCACTCGAGTTCAAGAATCTTATATAGGGCTCTGAGAACACAGTTAAAGGAAGAATGATTAGCCCTTTCTTGGCAAGTATCCACTGCCTGATGGGTGAGGTTCAGAGGGCCAGGGCCCCTCCCCGGTTGGGCTAGAATTTTTTCTGGTTTACTCTTGTACAGGTCTTGAGCTTGTGTATAAAGCCACAGCTGCAACGAATAGTTTATTAGTGTGGTAGCCACGTCACATCCAGGAAACAGCATTTCACAGTGCTCATCCACATCCTCTGTCTGGACACCATTCTGATGGGACTTGCACAGTAATATATGTATTTAAAAAGATGCAGAAATTAAATACAAAAAAAAAAAAAAAACTAAGGAAGGAACAGCTACCCTGATCTAATAGGGACGTACTGTCTAAAGGACAGTAGAATTTATGCACTGAGACAAATTACAAGTCAGGAGAAATAGGTATTGTCATGACAAAGTATCTGGTCATTATAACTGTACACACAGCTGTATTGATGTTTTATGTGGACACTGCATTAAGCAGAGTTTATACTATCAAATAGATCCTGTCATTCATATTGGCTTTTCTGTTATTGTCGTCTTTATGTCACCCTTGATTTTCTTTTCCCTCAATCCACTTAGTTATCATCGATTCTTTTTCCTACTTTCTCCATGATCTTACCCCTTTGCTTTAATCTTGGTGCTAATGCTTTGGCTGAGGTTGTCATTATGCTCATCAAAGCTGTCGCAGACAGGCTTTGTGTTCCGGCTTTGTAGATATGCCACTGAACCATCCCACTGCATACATACCAACACACAAACATAATGTTTAAATTGGTGTACAAAAGTATCTCTGTGGTAGTCTGACTTAGGTTTCTCTACATATGTACACATGATTGGCATAGTTGGGTCCTGGGGTGGTCCTGATTTTAGTTTCCTATTTTTCATAATGACTGCATTGATTTACATTTTTCTCAGAAGTGCATAAAATCTGCTCTTTTCCCACATCCTTGCCAAAGTTTTTTGTTTGTTTTTCTTGGTGATAGTTATTCTGACTGAAGTGAGATGGAACTTCAGCACAGTTTTGATACTCACTTCTATGAGAACTAAGGATATTGAGTTTGTTTTATATAATTATGAGCCATGCGTATTTTTATTATAAAAACTGTTGGCTAATTTAATGTGTCCATTTATAATATGGATTATTTGATTTTTGACATTTAATTTTTTAAGTTACTATTTGTTCTGTCAGATGTACAGCTGACAAAGATTCTCTCCCTTCTCTCCACTGTGCAGTTTTATACTTTGTTCTGTAACAGCTCATCACGTCACAGCTAGGTCTTGTGACAAGAAGATGCACCAGAGGACTCTTGCCTCCTTTCTTTCTGCCCTTCACTCTAACCTTCCCAGGACTTCTTTAAAGATGCCACATCTCACCTGTTACATGGAGTTTCACTGAAATGGCTATTCTTTTTTATTTCCTTGGCTGCTTAAACTTCTTTCTGTCCCAGATCATGGTTTACTCTTCGGATTGAAGTGTCTCTGCCCCATTTCTCTCCTCCTTAGCAATCAGTCTATCTAACTAATGGTTCTCAAACAGTCTGCTTCTCTGTCTTTCCCACATGGACTTGAAACCAGGCTTTCCTGACTCATGCTTTGTCAATGTATAATGTAAGGTTTGACATACTTTTTGGCAGGTCGGCAAGATTTATCGACTGGATGAAATTCAATACATTTAAAATATGAAAGGAATTTTGTGAAGTAAACCTTCCATGTTATCTTCAACGCATAATGAAAGATGTAAGTGCAACAAAACCACCAATAGGTAGTAACTAGTTCAACCTGACTGGCAAAGCTTTGTTGTAGATGAAGCAGGATTTGACACTTTGGTTTCTTGCATGAGAAAAGAGAAGTCAATGAATTGAAGTAAACTTTCCAAATCCACTGAAGTAGGTAAGAGGCTATGGTTTTTCAAGCGCCAGGAATATCTTACTCTTTTCTGTTTTTCACATATTGTCACTGTGATGTCACCTCAACAGAGTGCATTTTATCATCTTTTGAGGGCCATATGATTTAGAACCTTCTGGATATGCCAAGTGGTATTTCTCACAGAATCCTAATAGAACAACATATTGTGCCATTCTATGAATGTAGTTTCCCCAGCTGTGATGTCTTCGACCAGATCAGCAAAGTTCTAATCTAATGCTTTAGGAAGTAATAATTAGAGTTGGTCTTGGAAGAAATCTTTTGAATTTCAACTCAAGCCTCTAATTCTTGAATGACCTTTACAACCAAATAACACCACTTGCTTTCACATTTAGAATTAAACAAACAGAAAAAGCACTAGCTATGTGGTGTTCTTTAACACTGTAATTATTTTTAACTTCGACCTTTAAAATTTGGTAATTTGAACATAGTTACCTAAAGGAAAAACAATATTGCATAAATATTACCACCCCCCTTGGAAAAAAAAGCCATCTTTTGTTTTGCACAGACACCTCCAGGGCATACCACAGGGTGCCTTGGTAGATTTCTTATTCTGAATTGGTCTCTGCTGCATGGAAATACTGTCATTTTAAAACTCATCATTTCATTACTTTTAGTCTTGTTTTGTCTCTCTAAGGATATGTTTTGCTGTTGCTAACATATTTATTTTGTTGTTATAGGTTTTTAAAAAAGGAGAACATAGAGTTATGGTTAGAAAAACCATATTGCAATTCTGACTGTGCCATCTATGTGTGCTGTCTTTGAGCAATGCAATTAATCTTTTTGAGATTGCATTTACTAATCTGTACCACATAATTTCAGTATCTTTCCTTGTGGACTCAAACTTTAGAGTCAGCTTGTCGGTAATGTGGACTTGGGCTGGTTTACTATAATATTGGCAGGCATAGTGATCCTACTAAATCATCTTGAGAGTTAGTTAGGGGGCACCCTGCAAATCCCAAAGTAATCTATTCATTTAAATTGTATTGTAATGCTATATATTTCTTATTAGATAAAGGAGAAAAAAGAATAGATAAATTTGACACACTATCAAGAAAGCATGTTTTTTATAGAATAACTCAACATAAAAATGTTCATTCTTAGTACTGGAGGGTATAGCTTAATGACAGAAATGTCAAGCACTCAGAAGGTCCTGGGTCAATCTAAAACACTAAAAAACAACAATAAAAGCAACCACACAACTTACTATATTTCTATGTTAAGATCACTGCTATTAATATTCTTTTGTATATCTTTGTAACAAGACCAGAAATTACTGTAAATTATAGGACAGTCATGGTCATCTTGCTGCCATAATGTAAAAAGGTACTAGGAAAGTGTACTTTCTATTATAGCTGATGCCAACCAATTGGTCTTCAAAAACTTTATACCAATTTATATTTCTTCAATTGATACATGAGAATTTCTGATACCTAACTTACTTTAAAATATTGATATTCTCAGATGTTAGTCTTTCTTTCTTCTATAAATAAATTGGCATCTCAGTCTTGAATCTAACAAAAACTAATTAAACACTCACATCTTAGCCACTTTAATCTGTTCTAAAATGACCATAGAATGGGTGGTTTAAATAAGAAACATTTATCCCTACTTGGTCAGGAGACTCAAAGTCCAAGATAAGATGTGAATGTTATCTCTTCTGGGTTGTTTCCTCATATGTCTTTCCTTGCTAAGTGTTTAGGGAAGAGGGCGTATGGTGGGGTTTACAATCTCAGTGGCATCATGAAAATTTCATTCTTGTGACTTCTCCTAAACTTAGTTACCTCCTAAAATCCCTCCTTTAAATGCTTTCACATTTGGGATTAGAGCTTCAACACAAGAATTGAGGAAGGGATAAAAAACTTTCATTACCCAGTGTCTACCATGTCTCTAACATTCTAGATACTGGAGGTACAAGACTTTCTGAACATCGTTCTACCTTTATGAAATCTGTGCTGTATTGGGAAAGCAGGGAGAGAGTTACATAACACACATTGGGAAAGGGACAATGACTAGCAGACCAAGGTTCTACTTCATAGGTAATAGCCAGGTATGATTGTCACTTTTGTGGATGCCTAAGTAAGGATGCCCTGACAGGGTCCCTGTGGCTCTGAACATTTGCCTGTGGTCTGGTGGCTTGTGCATATAGCTGAAACTATCCCAGGGAGAAATTCTCTGCCTATAAGATTTCACAAGTTGGTATTGACGTGAGCCAGAACGAAAGTCACACCATCCAGAAGCAGCTATATAGTGATGCTGTATCAGAATTGATTGTTAATGAGGCCCACTTTTCAGTATTAGTTACCTGTTCATTTTCACACGTTTCAAAGTCTACTTTGCTTCCTTGTTCAAATGTGCACTTACCCATGCTTCTTAGGGTTGTTCCCAGACTCATTATGTTCTCTGCAATGTTGATGCTTGCATCACAGGGCACATGCTACAGAGGAAGTAGCTGAATGAAGTGTTTCAATAAAGAAAATGTCATGTTGTGATTTATTCTGTGCCTGTTCTCAATCCTGATAAACAATGTTAACATGATCAGAGTATAGTAGCCACATGTTTCCTTTCATGGACTGAAGTTTTCAAGCCTTGTTTGGCATATCTTCATGATCCCCCTGGTACCCAAATCTTCAGGCCCTAGTCTACCTGGAATCAAATGTCACAAATGGTCAATTTATTTCTTTTCCATATGATGAGAGTAATGGTCTGAGAAGTATTCACTCAAATACTGTCTTTTCTTTCCACCTTGATTCAGTGTCACTCACATTCCTTACTACAACAGATATTAACATACAAAGCAATTCAGTGGAAATGATGACCCCACTCACCGTTACCTTTTTGGGAAAATCATATTTTATTACCATTATGTGTGATTTTTTTTTTTGCTGTAGGCTTAAGATAAATATAATTCACAAGTTAAGGAAATCTCTATCTGTACATATTATTTTTACTACTTTTCTTTTTAAAATTATAAATACCCCTTTGGTTCACTGAACACTTTTTTTTTTTCTATCTGCAAAATGGCAATTGTGTGTGTTTTCTATTTTTGTTGGTAAGGTGGCATTTGGATTATATACACAATCTTTAGAGCTTGGCACATCTGAGGTATGACCTGGCTTCTGTCTTTTCTTTTAAGAGAATATGAGGTATGAGGTAGTTTTAGCTCTGTTCACCCTAAACTTCAGCATCTATAGATAAATGCAAAATAAAAACTGTATTAAATTACCTTGATAAGTAAAACATAATTCATATAAATTACTACACTTTGGATTCTTACTAATTAGATGTATTTATCAGAAGTTACAAGATACTAATGTAAAGATCTATTTAAATACTCTTTGTTCCTAATAGTAAGCAAGTATTTGAAACATTTCACTTCTGTGAATTGCATTACAGAAGGCACCAGGATGAAAACAAATAAATAAAATCAACAAAAACATCTGCTTCACCCCTCGGGCCATGTAATGAAATTATTCAGGAACTACTGATATGCAGATGGAACAGAAGGGTGATAAGATAGAAGACTTAAAACAGTAAAAATCTTGGGAAATTTACTTTAGTGAAGACTTAGTCTTCAGATAGATGAGTCGTGGACATGGATGACAACAAACAAAAGTGGTGCCGCTACTGACAGGTGGACCGTTATTAGGAAGCTGTTGGACACATGTTGTTTTCTTTATGGTAAAATATAAAACACCTAGGCTTTATGATTATTTTTTGTTTCAAAGTAACAATTTTGAATTTTTTGTACATTTTAAAGCACACTGTGCAGTATGCACACTCTCCTTTAGTCTTATGAAATGTGTGAAGTCACTTACAGTATTTTATCAGTTCTGGTTATATTTTTTCTCTTGCTAATAGTAAGTATAATTTTGGAAAGACAAAATGGTTAAATTGGTCTACAATAGATCATCCTGCTTAGAGTAAAATTTTATGTCTAGCTATTGTCTTTTAAAACCCAAAGTGTAACCATTTGTTTCCAGAGATTACATTTAAAGGAGCCAAATTTATTAGCACACTCAGGGTTATCACTGTTGTTGAGTGTCTTATTACAAATTTTTATTGTAGCTGGCGGGATGGTGGTATAGTGCTTGAGCATACACATGGAGAGCTCAGTTTGATGCTCAGAAATAACACATAAAAATCCAGATATGGTGCACATAGCTGTAGTCCCATCACTGGGTATTGAAGATAGGCAGATCCCTGGGGATGGCTAGTAATCCAACTTCACACATGTGGGAAGTTCTAAGCCAGTGAGAGACTGTCTCAAAAATACAAGGAGAGGTGGAAGTCATCCAAGGCTGTGTTTGAACTGTGAATGCACAGGCATACACACACACACACACACACACACACACACACACACACACACACACACACATATATATATATAATGTGCGTGCGTGTGTGTGTGTGTGTGTGTGTGTGTGTATGTGTGTAGATAACCCCACATCTACACACACACACACACACCAATAGCAGAATAGGAAATAATTATTCTTCAATCTTCAGTTTCAATTCTAACTGTATATTTAGCAAACTTAGTATTGTCAAAATTAAATATAATTTTATACCAAAATTAATAAAATATCTTCATTCAAATCACCTTTGATTGAACACATTTGTGTTGCAATGCTTTTGTGTTGAATTTTGATTAAAATATTTTCAGAATTGGCTGACCTAAATTCAGTGGATTAGTTAATAAGAATTATGTATCTTTGTATTTCTTTTTCCTTTTTTTTTCTTGTCTCTCACTTCTTTTATATGAAGTCATTTATGCCCTAAGAGCAAGGTTGTCTGTAATGGATGTAAACATGTTTTGGCTTTGATCCCAAGTGTGGGATGTGAAGCAGACTTTTGAGAGGGTGCATGATGTTTGTCCACTAGAAGGGAATTGCCTCACAGAGGGCATGTCTTTGCCAGTTGCAAAACATCTCATATGGACTATGGGAGAGTATATATAGTCCAAATAACAAGCATCAATCACTTTTGCATCATGTCACATTGCTTAGCTGTTCATTGCTCTGCTTCCAGATGCTCTCAGAGAGAAACACTCTAGAGAAGGCTTCTAAGTTCTGGCTACTCCTGTTGTAGTTGCTTTTCCTGTTTAATGGATTGTGGGTTTTTCCGTTTAATGGATCTACTGGAATCCTGATGACAAAGAGTGGAATTGGCCCAAGCAACTAAGCCTAAAAAGATCTACTTCCATTGACCCTATTAACCTTTTTTCTCTCCTATCTAAGGTAAGTGGGTGAGAATGGAGGTATAGGCATTAAAGAACTCCAAATAAAGTAGGTTATAACAAAATTAAAGCTTATAGTTATCACTTCTACAAATCATCAGAGAATAAAAATGCAGATAATTCTTTATAACTATTAATGTGCTTTCTGTTTTAATTTCTTTATAAGCAAGATTTATTTGTTTATTTAACTTGTGTACATGTGTGTGTCTGTATGAATGTCTGGCAGGCGTCGGATATCTACTGAAGAGAGAAGGTATTGGATTCCCTTGAGTTGGTGTTACTTGCAATTCTGAGCTGCCCCACCTGGGTTTTGCCTCTCTATATCCACAGATACCAAGACCCACAAGCCAAACATTGGCAGAGCCCATGGAATCCTGCAGAGGATGAGGAACCAGAGGGATCAGGGACACACCAGGAGAACTCAGCCCACAGAATTAGGTGACAGAAATTCATGGGAACTTGCAGAGATCAGGAAGCCTAAAGGAGTCTGACTAGGTCGTTTGCATATAAGTTATGGTTAAGTAGTTTGGTGTTCTTGCAGGACTCCTAACAGTGAGAGTGAGGGCTGTCTCTGACTCTTTTCCCTACTTGTAGGACCCTTAATCCTATTGAGTTGCCTTGTCCATACTTGATGTGATGATATGTACTTAGTCTTTTAAAAAATATTATTTAATTAATTTATTAAGATTACATCTCAATTGTTTCCCCCTCACTTATATCCTCCCATTCCTCCCACCATCCCACTTTCACTTTATTCCCCTTCCTTAAGTCTATGACAGAGGGGGACCTCCTCCCTCACTATATGGTCATAGGCTATCTATCATGTCTCATCTTGGTAGCCTGCTTATCCTTTCTCTGAGTGCCATCAGGCCTTCCCACCATGGAGAGGTGGTCAAATATGGGGCACCAGAGTTCATATCAGTCAGTCCCTACATTCCACATAACTGTGGAGAGTGTTCTGCCCATTGACTAGATCTGAGTAGGGGTTCAATATTTACTGCATGTATTGTCCTTGGTTGGTGCAGTAGTTTGATCAGACCTCTCTGGGTCCAGATCAACCCATACTTAGTCTTATTACAGCTTGTTATGTCATATTTGGTTGATGTCCCTGGGAGGCCTGCTCTTCTCTGAGGGGAGGAAGAGAAAGGGTAAATCTGAGGGAGAGGAGAGTTGGGGGGAGATACTGGGAAGAGCAGAGGGAGAGGCAACCGCAGTCAGGATATACTAGATAAGAGAAGATGTTTTTTCAAAGTAAGTGAAGGCAGATAAGACAAAACAAAACAGTGTGTGGAGTCCATTTCCTCACTTGGCCTTGTGGCATATGCTTCTGATGCTTTGCAATTCTAATGTTTTTTTAAAATATCAGATTCTTACACTTTATAAACCACTGAGTTGAATCTTTGCACACTGTTAATTATTTCATGAGAAGATATTTGCCTAATGCTTGCATTTTTCACTCCTGTGCTGAAGGCATTTGATTGCAATTTAGTATCTTCAACTGTCAAAAGAACCAGAATGACACATCAGAAGGAAGATTGAATGAGTTTGCTCTCATTACCTCTACAGGAGTCTCATTTTTTTATTTATATGAAGTTTCTAATGGTGCCAGTATTTTATGGTAAGGAAAAATAAATTATACCCTAAGGTGATATTCCCATCTTGATGGACTATAAAACAAGTTAAAAATTGGTCATTATGAGCTATAATTCTTTGTGGTTTGATGTGTGGTTAGTATAATTTTTTGAATTATAAAAATAAAGATCAGCTTACTTTCTGCTACTAAATGACAATATATTTAAACCATAGCATCACAAAATGACAACACCAAATCAAGGTCAGCTGTGTTAGTATTCATGTTGCTTTTTAAATTTTTGTTTTGTTTTCCTTTAAATCAATTTTGAGAATTCCATTATTATATTTACAATATTACCACTCTTCCCTCCCCACTTCCACTTCCTTCTATGTTTTCTCCACTACTAAAATCCATGATATCCCCTATAACTGTTATTGCCGTGTATTTGAATTTACATTTTATACAAATAACATCAACCAGTCTAACTGAATGTTTACATATAGAAAAAGGCAAGTAGATCCATATTTATCACCATGCTCAAAGCTCAAGTCCAAATGAATTAAAGACCTCAACATAAAACCAGATATAGTAAATCTGTTAGTAGAAAAAGTGGGGAAGTGCCTTGAACTCATTAGCACAAGATACAACTTCCTGAACAGAATGACAATACCCCAGGCTCTAAAGTCAACAATTAATAAACGTGACCTCATGAAAATGAAAAGCTTCTGTAAGGCAGGAGACACTGTCAACAGAATGAAGCGATAATCTACAGACTGGGAAAAGATCTTCACCAACCCTACATCTCAAGGTCAGATGTCCATAATATATATTTAAGAAATTAAACACCACCAAACCAAATAACCCACTTAAAAATGGGCCACAGAGCTAAACAGAGTTCTCAAGAGAGAAATATTGAATGGCTGAGAAACAGTTAAAGAAATGTTCAACATCCTTAGTAATAAGAGAAATGAAAATCAAAATGACTCTGAGATTCCACCTTATACCTATAAGAATGGCTATGATCAAAAACTGAAATGACAGCACATGTTGGTGGGGATGTGGAAAAGGGGGAACACTCCCTCATTGCTAGTCAGAGTACAGACATATATAAACACTTTGGAAATCAATCTGTTGCTTTCTCAGAAAATTAGGAATGCTACCTCAAGACCCAGCTATTCCACTTCTTGGCATATACCTAAAAACTGCTTCATTACACAACAAGAATATTTGCTCAACTAATGGTCATAGCAGCCTTATTTGTAATAGCCATAATCTGGAAGTAACATAGATGGCCCTCAGTTATAGAATGGATAAAGAATCTATGGTACATTTACACTATGGACTACTACTCAGCTATTAAAAATGAGGAAATCTTGAAATTTTCAGGCAAATGGATGGAACTAGAAATGATCATCCTGAATGAGATAACCCAGACCAAGAAGACACATATGGTCTATACTCACTAATAAGTGGATGTTAGCCCAACATGGATTTCCTCTGAGAGTCCTCACTCAGCAAAGAATAAGGACAGATGTTGGGACTTGCTATTGGGCTCCAGGTGAGAGGGGTATGGGAGAATGAGGAAATGGAAGGACCCAGAGGGTCCAGGAACCCCACAAGAAGACCTTCAAGGCTGGCAGAAACAGGCTATCTGAATGAGACCTGATGGGCTGTGGCCATATGGTGGGGGAAGAGGTCTTCTGTCAGAGGTCTAGGGGAGGGGAATAGGGTGAAAGATGGAGGGAAGGGGGAAGGGACAGGAATGTATAAGTAAGGGGATAACAATTGGGATATAATCAGAATAAATTATTTTAAAAAATAAAGTATGAAAAAGTGGACAGGTCATCCAGACAAAAACTAAATAAATACTTGAGCTAATAGAAGTTATGAAGCAAAGGGACCTAACAGATATCTACAAAACATTTCACCTAAACACAAAGGTTATACATTCTTCTCAGCACCTCACAGGACGTTCTCTAAATTTGATCATATTTTCAGCATGAAGCAACAAATAAAAGAACATTGAAATACCATCATGCATCCATTCAGATCACCAAAGATTAAAACTGGATTTCAACCACAGTAGAAACAACAGAAAGCCTAAAACTCACCAAAACTTATCACTTCTCTACTGAATGCAATTGGTTAAGACAGAAATAAAGAAGGAAATTAAGGACTTCCTTGAATTCAATAAAAATGAATGCAGTACATAACAAAACTTATGGGACACTATGAAAGCAATCCTAAGAGGAAATTTTATAGCACTAAATGTTTTTTTTTTTAAATAATAAATGGCTTTAGTAAGTAACCTTTATATTTATGAGGAAAAGACAACAAATCTAAGAATCAAATCAAAGAAACATAACAAATTGAAACACTGAAATGATATCCCACAAGAAAAGAAAAATGAACTGCTTAGTTACAGAACAATGAATGTTATTCATTTATAGCACTAAATGCTTACATGAAGAAATTGGAGAGATCTTATGGTAGCACCTTAACAGAATACTTGAAATATGTAGACCAAAAAGGAGCCAGCACACCCAAGAGGAGATGATGTCAGGAAACAATCAAACTGAAAGCTGAAATCAATAAAATAGAAACAAAGAACAATACAAAAAATCAGGGAAACATAGAGTTGTTTCTTTGAGAAAATCAACAAGATAGACAACCCCTTATCAAAACTAAAAGAGAAAGAGAAAGTCCAAATTAATATAACACTAGACACCAAGGAAATTCAAAGAATCATTAAGTCATAATTTACAAACTTCTACTCCATGACATTTGAAAATATGAAAGAAATGGATAAATTTCTCAATAGATGGAAATTATCAAAGTTAAATAAAGATCAGCTCAACATAACCCCCAAGGAAACAGAAGAAATCTTTAAAAGTCTCCCAATCCAAAAAAGCCTACACCCAGATGGTTTCAGCTCAGAATTCTACCAGAAATTCAAAGAAGAGGTAAGACCCATATGCCTCAAACTAACTCAAAAATAGAAACAGAAAAAAAAAACATTGCTCAATTCATTTTATGAGGTCACAGTCATCCTGATACACAAACAACACTAATATTCAAAAAAGAAAGAGAATTACAGACTGATTTCTCTTATGAACACATAGATGCAAAAATAGTTAATAAAATACTCACAGGCAAAATTCAAGAACACATCTAAAAATCATCTATGATTATAAAGTAAGCTTCATCCCAGAGGAGCAAGTATGATTCAGCATACAAAAACCCATCAATGTAATCTACCATAAATACACATTGAAAGGAAAAAAACATGGCAGAGTAACATTAATAGTGTCAGGGATCGAGATTGGCTCTCTCCCATGGGATGGGTCTCAAGTAGGGTCAGTATTTGGTTGGCTATTCCCTCAATCTTTGCTCCATCTTTGTCCCTGCACATCTGGCAGGCAGGGCAAATTTTGGGTGTATAGTTTTGGGAGAAGGTTGGTGTACTTATTCCTATACTGGAAGTCCTGCTTGGCTACAGGAAGTGGTCACTTCAGGTTCCATATCCCCCATTGCTGGGAGTCTTAGCTAGAGTGACACTCAGAGACTTTCTGAGGCCTCTTCTATCCCAGGTCTCTGGGATGTCCCAGAGATGCCCGTCACCTCAGATTTCCATTCTTTCACCTTCCTCCTTCTCTCTACTTCTAACCCCTACCTCTGCTCTTCTCCCCCTATCACCCCTATTACCCAGCTCCCTTACATTATCCATTTTCAATGCCTATTTTAGTTCCTCTTCTATGTGATATTCAAGTATCCTCCTTTGGTTCCTCCTTGTAACTTAGTTTTTTGGGTCTATGAATTGTAGCATGCTTATCTTGTACTTTATGGTTAATACCACTTATAAGTGAGTACATTCTATGCATATCTTTTTGGGTTTGGGTTACCTCACTCAGGATGATGTTTTCTAGTTTCTTACACTTCCCAACAAATTTCAAGAGTCCTTGTTTTTAATAGCTGAGTCCTATTTCATTGTGTAAATGTACCACAACTTCTTTATCCATTCTTTGGTTAAGGGACATCTAGGTTGTTTTTAGTTTCTGGCTATTATGAATAAAGCTGATATGAACATAGTTGAGCAGGTGTCTTTGTGGTATGGTGGAGAATGTCATCCAGCAGATGATGAAAACAGATGCAGAGACTTATAGCCAAACTTTAGACAGAGCTCGCAGAATCATAAGAGTTAAGAATATGATTGAGGGAGCTTTGGGGGTCAAGGACTGTACATGAAGACTGACAGGGTCAACTAACCTAGGAAAAACCACCAACCAAAGAGCATTCATAGACTGGTCCTAGGACCCCTGCATATAACTAAGAAAGGCAGAGGCTGGTTTTCATGTATATTCCCCACCAACTGGAACAAGGCACTGTCTGATCTGATGCTTCCCTTTGGATCTTTTCCCCCTAACTGGGATGCCTTGTCTGGCCTCAATGGGAGAGGATGTGTCTAGTTCTGCAGGGACTTAATTTCCAGGCCCAGTTTTTACCCATGGAACACTTACCTTTTCTATGAGAAGAAGGAGAGGGAGAAATCGGGGAAAGAATATGCATGGGGAGATAGGAGGAGAGGAGAGGGCTGCAGTAGGGATGTAAAATACATACATACATACATACATCATACATACATACATACATACAACAAAACCCTGATCATCTCATTAGATGCTGAAAAAGCCTTTTATAAAATCCAAGAGCCATCCATGAAAAAGAGTTTTGAAGATTTCTGGGATACAAGAGAACATGTCTAAACATAAAAAAGACATTTACAACAATCCTATAGCCAACATCAAATTAAATAAAGAGAAACTCAAAGAAATTCCACTAAAATCAGATGTAACACAAGGCTGTGATGTTTCTCTGTATCTATTCAGTATAATACCTGAAGTCTTAACTAATGCAATAAGATAACTGAAGGAGATAAACAGGATAAAATTTAGTAAAGAAGAATTCAGAGATCCAAGATGGCAGTGAGCAGTGTGAATTGTGTTTAGAAGCTACAGTAAACGATTCAGGGAATTGCATGGAATTCTTAGCCAGGAACACCAAGCTCCCCACTTGACTACAATGGGAGTACTCCACAGTTCAAAAGGGCCAAAATACAGAAAACCTGCATATCCATGCACACAGGAGGAGCGCGGATGTTCTCGGACGAGAGCGGCAGTGGTGGGGGGAGGAGGCAGAAGAGGAGGCTGAGGTTTGCAGCTGGGAACCGTCTGGCGGAGGTGATTGGTGTGGTGCCCAGTCAAAATTGCTGTGGGAGTGGGGACTCAGTGCAGGATTTGGGCCCTGTGACCCTGACTGAACTCAGTGTGTGGGCCAGTGAGACCCAAATTGGAACAGTGTGCGGTTCGGCCCCTGAGACTCTAGCTAAGCTTGGTGTGCAGTTTGGGTCCAGAACCCATAGCTGAAATTGGTGGGCAGTTGGGCCCAGAGTCCATAGCTGAGCTTGGCACATGCTTTGGGCCCAGAGAACCTCGCTGAACTAGGCAGGAAGTTTGGGCCCAGAGACCCTAGCTGAGCTTGGTGCACGGCCTTGGCCCTAAGACTCTAGCTGGACATGGCACGCAGTTTGGCCCCAGAGTCCCTAGCTGAGTTCAGTGCTCAGTTTGGGTTCGGAGTCCCTAGCTGAGCTTGGTGCGTGGTCCCAACCCTGAGACTCTGGCCGGACTCGTCGGGAGGTTTGGGCCCAGAGTCCCTGCCTGAACTTGGGAGGCTGTTTGGGCCCAGAGACTCTAGCTGAGCTTGGCAAGTGGTCCAAGCCCTGAGACTCTAGCTGAACTCGGTGAACTCAATGTGCGGTTTGGGCCCATGAACCTGGTTGTACTCAGTGTTAACTGGACTAACTGTGTGGATTAGGCCCAGAGGCTTGTTTGGGTCCAGAAACCTGAACTGAACTCAGTGTATATGCGGATTGGGCCCTGTGACACTAACCTGGACTGTGCAAGTGGTCTGGGTCCCAAAACGCTATGGAACCACAGAGCAGCAGAGCATCAGAGCTCTGAGACTAAGGAAATCTCAGGGAGACAGGGAGTAGTGTGGCCATCAGAACACCTTCGCCTGACCTGCTTCAATCCCTGGAGAGATCCGGTGCCACAAGTAGACACAGAAGGCTGTGGACATTTTGGCCTGACCCAGGGCACATTCTGAGACCCAAGACAATTACAGAACCCACAGTACAGGGGAGCTGGGCATCACTGGCTGTGAGAGACCCAAACTATAGGGCTGGCCTCCTGCCATGCAGACCAGTGAAGCATCAGAGCTTCTGGCCTAGGGAAATCATGAGAAAATGGGTGAATCTATCATCAGACTCCCTCCACCCACCTCCAGAAGCTACCTTCCCAAAACAGAGACTGAAAGATGACTAAAGGACAGTGTAAAATCATAGTCCAAAACCTCAAAACAATATGGCTTCTCTAGATCCCAGTGATCCCAAAGAAAATGACCAAGAGATCTCAAAAACAATGGAAATACAAGAAAATGACCTCAAATCCATAGTAATGAGGATGATAATGGAAGAAACAAATAAAATTCATACTCAAATGCAGGAAGATGCAGACAGACAGGTGGAAGACATAGAAGAGGCCTATAAAGAGGCACTGGAAAAATTCAAGAAAATACAAACAACCATAAGAAGAAACTCAATAAAAACTGTTCATGCTCTGAAGGCCTATAAAAAGGCAATAGAAGAAACTCAGGAATATACAAACAATGAGATGAAGGAAATCAATAAAACAGTTCAAGATCTGAAGGTGAAAATGAATTCAATGATAAACACACAGACAGAGAAAAAAACAGGAACATGAGAGCTCAGAGAGGAAGGCCAACATCACAGAGGCGAGCTTTTCTAACAGAATCCAAGAGATGGAAGAACGAATCTCAGGTCTAGAAGATACAATCATAGATCTTGAAGCAATCATTAAAGAAAATGCTAAATGTGGAAAAATCCTGACACAAAACATCCAAGAAATCAAGGACACCATAAAAAGAAGAAATCTGAGGATAATAGGCATTCAGGAAAGAGAAGAATCAGACTCCAAGGCCCAGAAAATATTCTCAATAAAATCGTAGAAGAAAACTCTCCCAATCTAAAAAAAGAGATGCCTATAAACATACAAGAGGCCTACAGAACACCAAATAGAATAGACCAAAAAAGAAAAACTGCCTGTTGCATAATAATCAAAACACAAAATATAAAGAACAAAGAAAAAATATTAAAAGCTGCAAGGGAAAAGGGCCAAATAGCATTGAATGGCAAATCTATCAGAATTACACCCTATTTCTCAGCAGAGACCATAAAAGCCAAAAGGGCCTGGACAGAGATCCTGCAAACCCTAAGAGATCACAGATGTCAGGTCAGACTACTTTACCCAGCAAAACTATCAATAACCATTGATGGAGAAAACAAAATATTCCATGACAAAAACAAATTCAAACAGTACCTATCGACAAATTTAGCTTTACAGAAGGTACTATCAGGAAAACTCCACCACAAAGGGACAAGCTACAACCAAAACTACACAGGAAATAGGTAATGACACCATTTCAAAAACACAACCACACAAATGATCTACTGGAACCAACATCAAAATTAAGACTCTTAACAGTCACTGGTCATTAATATCTCTCAACATCAATGGTCTCAATTCTCCAATAAAAAGACAAAGACTATCTGAATGGATGCATAAACAAGATCCAACATTCTTCTTCATTCAAGAAACACATCTCACTCATAAACATAAACATTACCTCAGGGTAAAAGTCTGGTAAAAATATTTCAACCAAATGGTCACAAGAAGCAAGCAAGCATAGCCATTTTAATATCTAACAAAATAGATTTTCAAGCTGGGCATGGTGGCACATGCCTTTAATCCCAGCACTTGGGAGGCAGAGGCAGGTGGATCATTGTGAGTTCGAGGCCAGCCTGGTCTACAAAGTGAATCCGGGACAGTCAAGGCTACACAGAGAAACCCTGTCTCAAAAAACGATAAAAACAAAACAAAACAAAAACAGATTTTCAACCAAAATTAATCAAAAGAGAAGAGGAAGGACACTTTATACTCATCAAAGGTAAAGTCAACCAGGATGACATCACACTTCTGAACATCTATGCTTCCAATACAAGGGCACCCACATTTGTAAAAGATCTATTAATGAAGCTTAAACCATACACTGATCCCTACACAATAATAGTGGGAGACTTCAACACCTCACTCACACTGAAGGATAGGTAATTAAAACAGAAACTATAAGCTGAGAAATAACCTCATTAACCAATGGTATGAATCAAATGCATCTAACAGATATATACAAAACCTATCACCCAAACAAATAGGAATATACCTTCTTCTCTGCACCTCATGGAATTTTCTCCCAAAGTGATCACATAGTAGGTTACAAAACAAGCCTCAACAGATACAGGAGGATTGAAATAATACCTTGTATCCTATCAAATCACCATGGTCTTAGGCTGCACTTTGACAACAACAGAAATAACAAAAAACCTTCACATACGTGGAAACTAAACAACTCTCTACTTAATGACACCTGGGTCAGGGAAGATATAAAGAAAGAAATTCAGAACTTCCTGAAATTCAGTAAAAATGAAGGAACAACATACCCAAATTTGTGAGATACACTGATAGCCGTGCTAAAAGGAAAATTCATAGCACTAGGTGCCTTTAAAAAGAAATTGGAATCATCCCACATAAGCAAATTAATGACACAGCTGGAAGCCCTAGAAAAAAAAAAGAAAAAGCAGAAACACCCAGGAGGAGTTGGAGTCTGGAAATAATCAAACTCAGGGATGAAATTAATAAAATAGAAACAAAGAAAACAGTCCAAAGAATCAACAAAACAAGTATGACTGTGACCAAGGGGGACCTCCTCCCCCTGAATATGGTGCTAGGGTATCAAGTCTCTTCTTGGTAGTCTGCTATCCTTCCTCCGAGTGCCATTGGGCCTCCCCAACAAAGGGACATGGCCAAATATGGGGCACCAGAGATCCTGTGAAAGTCAGTCCCTAGTCTCCACTTAACTATGGAGAATGTTCTGTCCCTTGGCTAGATCTGGGTAGGGGTTTGATGATGGTTGCATGTTTTGTCCTTGATGGGTGCCTTTGATCAAGCAGAACCCCTGGGCTCAGATCCACCCATCATAATGTTCCTCTTGTAGGTTTCTAGGACCCTCTGGATCCACTTACTTCCCTATCCCCTATATTTTTCTCACCTAGAATCTCAATAGGATGTTCTCACCTCTATCCCACTTTCCTGGTAGGTGCAGATTTTGATGGGACCTGCCCCTTGGGCTAGTGTCCAGTTATAAGTGAGTCTTTCTGCTTCTGGGTTAGCTCACTCATTATAAGAGCTGGTTCTTTGAGAAAATCAGCAAGATAGAAAAGCCATTAGCCCACGTAACTAAAAGGCAGAGAGACAGTATCCAAATCAACAAAATCAGAAATGAACAAGGAGACATAACAACAGACACTGAAGAAATACAAAGAATCATAAGATCCTACTTCAAGGGCATGTATGCCACAACATTTGTAAATCTAAGCTAAATGGATGATTATCTTGATCAATTTCACTTGCCAAAATTGAGTGAAGAACAGATAAACAAGCTAAATAGTCCCATTTCCCCTACAGAAATAGAAGCAATCATTGATAGTCTCCCAACCAACCAAACAAACAAACAAACAAACAAACAAACAAACAAAAAACCCAGGGCCAGATGGTTTCAGTGCAGAATTCTACCAGACATTCAAGGGCAAGCTAATACCGATACTATTCAAGCTACTCCAAAAGATAGAAATGGATGGAACATTACCAAATTCATTCTATGAGGCCATAGTCACATTGATAACTATACCTCAGAAAGACTCAACAAAGAAAGAGAACTTCAGACCAATTTCTCTTATGAACACTGATGCAAAAATACTCAATAAATTGCTCACAAAACAAATACAAGAACACATCAAAGATATCATTCACGATGTCCAGCTGGGCTTCATTCCAGGCATGCAGGGGTGGTTTAATATATGGACATCCATCAATGTAATCCACCATATAAACAACCTGAAAATAATAATAATAATAAAAAACCCACATGATCATTTCCTTAGATGCAGAGAAAGCGTTTAATAAAATCCAACACCCATCCACGGTTAAAGGTTTGGAGAGATTAGGGATACAAGGCACATACCTCACCATAATAAAGGCTATATACAGCAGTCCAATAGCCAAAATCAAATTAAATAGTGAGATACTCAAGGAAATTCCTCTAAAATCGGGAACCAGGCAAGGCTGCCCACTTTCTCCATATCTCTTCAATATAGTACTCGAAGTTCTAGTGAGAGCAGTAAGACAACAAAAGGAGATCAAGGGTATCCAAATGGGAAAAAAGGAAGTCAAATTTTCCTTATTTACAGATGATATGATAATGTACATAAGTGACCCCCAAAATTCCACCAGAGGACTCCTACAGCTGATAAACACCTTCAGCAAATTGGATGGATACAAAATTAACTCAAAAAAGTCAGTAGCCTTCCTATATACTAATGACAATCATGCAGAGAAAGAAATTAGGAAAACTACACCCTCACATTAGCTGCAAGCAATATAAAGTATTTAGAAGTTACTCTAACCAAGCAAGTGAAGGACTTGTTTGAAAAAAATATCAAAAACTATGAAGAAAGAGATTGAAGATGACATGAGAAGATGGAATGATCTTCCTTGCTCATGGATTGAGATAATTAACATAGTAAAAATGGGCATCTTACCAAAAGCAATTTACAGATTCAATGCAATCCCTATCAAAATACCTACAAAATATTTTGAAGACATTGAAAGATCAATTATGAACTTTGTATGGAAAATTTAAAAACCCAGAATAGCTAAAACAGTCTTGTACAAAAAAAGATCCTCTGGAGGAATCCATACCTGATCTGAAGCTGTACTATAAAGCAACAGTAATTAAAACAACATGGAACTGGCACAGCAATAGGCTGGTTTATCAGTGGAATCGAATTGAAGATCCAGATATGAATCCACACACAAAAGGTCACTTGATTTTTGACAAAGAAGCCAAATCTATTCAATGGAAAAAGGATAGCATCTTCAACAAATGGTGCTGGTCTAACTCGATGTCTACATGTAGAAAAATGCAATTGGATTCCTATTTGTCACCATACACAAAACTCAGGTCTTAGTGGATCAAATACCTTAACATAAAACCAGAGACACTAAATCCACTACAAGAAAAAATGGGGAAGAGGTTGAAACACATTGGCAGAAGAGACAACTTCCTGAACAGAACTCTTAACAGTCCACACCTTAAGGTCAACAATTAATAAATGGGACCTCATAAGGCTGAGAAGCTTCTGTAAGGCAGGAGACACTGTCAACAGAATGAAGCGATAGCCTACAGACTTGGAAAAGATCTTCACCAACCCTACGTCTGACAAAGGTCTAATACCCAAAATATATAAAGAACTCAAGAAATTAAACACCATCAAACCAAATAACCCAACTGAGAAATGGGGCTCAGAACTAAACAGAGAATTCTCAATTAGAGGGATATCAAATGTTTATGAAACACTTAAATAAATGCTCAGTCTTTAGTCATAAGAGAAATGCAAGTCAAAACAACTCTGAGATTCCATCTTACACCCATCAGAATGGCTAAGATCAAAAATTCAACTGACGTCATATGCTGGCGAGGATGTGGAGAGAGAGGAACACTCTTTCATTGCTGGTGGGAATGCAAACTAGTACAGCCACTTTGGAAATCTATCTGGTGCTATCTCAGAAAACTAGGAATAAGGCTTCCTCAAGACCCAGCTATTCCACTCCTTGGAATATACCCAGAAGATGCTCCAGTACACAACAAAAAAATTTGCTCAACCATGTTCATAGCAGCCTTATTCATAATAGCCAGAACCTGGAAACAGCCTAAGTGTCCCTCAGTAGAAGAATGGATAAAGAAACTGTGGTACCTTTACACTGTGGAATACTACTCAGCTATTAAAAACAAGGACTTCCTGAAATTTGTGGACAAATGGATTGAACATAGCAAAAAAGGGCCATCTTACCAAAAGTAATGTACAGATTCAGTGCAATCCTCATGAAAATTCCAAGACAATTCTTTTCAGACCTTGAAATGACAATACTTAAGTTCTTATAAAAACAAAACAAAATAACAGGTGAGCAAAAATATTTGTGTACAATAAACTAACTTTTGGAGGTCTCACCATCCCATACTTCAAGTGTACTACAGAAGTGTAGTAAAAATAATCACATGGTGTTGGCATAGAATCATGTAGGTTTACCAATGCAATAAAGTAAAAATGCATATGTAAATTCACACATCTATTAAAACCTAATTTTTTGTTAAAAAGTTACAAATTCACAATGTGAAAAAACAAAACATCTTTAACAAATAGTTTTGGACTATTTGGATGTTTGCATGCAGAACAATGCAAATATATCCATATCTGTCATCCTGAATAACACTCAAGTCCACGTGGATCAAAGATTTCAACATAAAATATGATACAGTGAATCTGACAGAAGAGAAAGTCAAAAATAGCCTTGATTGCATTGGCACAGGAGACAACTTTATGACTAGAACAATAATAGCATAGGCACCAAAAATAACAATTAATAAATGGGACTTTATAAAACAGAAAATCTCTAGAAGGCAAAATATACTGTCAATAGGACAAAACTGCAGCCTAAAGAATGGGAAAAGATTATCAACCACTCCACATCTGACAGGAGACTAATATCCAAAGTATATGAAGAATTAAAAAAAACTAGAAATGTGGTACAAATCTAAACAAAAAAATCTAAATAGATTCTCAACAAAGGAATCTCAAATAACCGAGAAACACTTAAATAAATGCTCAACATCCTTATCTATAAGAGAAATGCAAGCAAAAACTACTTTGAGATTCCATTGTACACCTGTCCAAATGGCTAAATTAAAAAATCAAGTGACAGTTCATGCTGGCCAGAAGAAGGAGCAAGGGAATACTCCTCCATTGCTGGTGAGAGTGCAAACTTGTACAGTCACCAATTTGGAAATCAATTTGGCAGTTCCTCAGAAAATTAGGCTCTACCTTAAGATGCAACTATATTGTATCACTTCTGAAACTATACTCAAGTTCACTCTGTCCTACCATAAGGACACTTGTTCTATTCTGCTCATGGTGGTGTTATTCATAATAGCCAGAAACTGGAAAGAACGTAGATTTCTGTCAAGCAAAGAATGGATAAAGAAGTGTAACATTTACACATCAAAGTATTATTAAGTTATTAACAAAATTACATCTTGAAATTTGCAAGCAAATTAATAGACCTAGAAAAAGATCATCCTGAGTGAGATAACCTCGATTCAGAAAAGTCAAACATAGTGTTACTCACTTATAGGCAGATAGTAGCACTTATGTAGAGGCTAATCACACTATAAGCCACAGAGCCAGAAAGGCTAAATAATATGATGCCTCAAGTGAGACAGTATGAATCTCTCTGGCAAGAGGAAATAAAATAGATTTTGTGGTGAGACTGGTGTCAGGTTGGCATAGCAACATGGGTGGGAGGTGATGGACAGAAAGAGTACTGTGAGAGATGATTGGAATGGTGGGCACTTTTCCAGGACTAGGAATCTATGAGGGTGACTCTAGCTAAGACTTCCAGTAATGTGGCGTATAGATCCCTAACTGGTCACCTTCTGTAACCAGACAAAGCTTCCAATGGAGGAACTGGGGCACATAACCAGGTTAAAAAAAAAAAACCCTAACCTACCATTTGTTCTGCCTGCAAGATGTGCTATCGTAAAGGTGGCATAAAACTTGTGGGAATGGTCAACCAATGACTGGTCCAACTTGAGACCCACAGCAGAAAAGGAAGGCCAAGCCTTACATTGCCTTGATGGCCAGGAACCAGAAGCTGAATAGCCCAGAGACCTGGTATAAAACAAAATATGACCAGCCAAAGGAAAAAAAAGTCAATAAAAGTATTCCTAATGATATTCTGCTATACTCATAGATTGGTATGTAGTCCATTGTCATTCAAGAGACTTCATCCAGCAACTGATGGGAGCAGATTGCAGACTCATAGCCAAACTTTATGTAAGCTCAGGAATCCCAGTGGTAGAGCAGGAGGAAGGATTATAGGAGCCAGAGGAGTCAAGGATACCAGGAGAAAAGGACCCACAGAATCAACTAACCTGGATTCATAGGGACTCACAGAGACTAAAGCAACAAGCACAGACCCAGTTTAGGTCTGATACAGGTCATCTGCATATATGATATGGCTGAGTAACTTGATGTTATTATGAGAGTCCTAAACATGGGATGGGGTGTCTCTGGCCCTCTTGCCTGCTCTTTGGACCCTTTTCCTCCTACTGAGTTGCCAAGTCCAGCCTTAATATGAAGGTTTGTGTCTAGACTTATTGTAACTTGTTATGCCATGTTTGTTTGATATTCCTGGAAGGCTGCCTCTTTTCTGAAAGGAAATGGATAGGAAGTGAATCTGTGGGAGTGGAAATGTAGTAGGGAGGGACTCAGAGAAGTGGAGGGAGGAGAAACATGAGAGAAGATGAAAGAAAGTCAGTACCATCTTTATACACCAAGCCTGTCAACACATCAAATAGTTCATATGTCATAATGGAGATGTGTTTTCATGTCAAGAATGCAGATATTTTTAACATGATAAATCAATTTAAGACAGAACATAAATAGAATCACTGAAAAAAAAATCAAACAATCACTTGAATAAATGAAGAAAGTCTTGAAAATATTCAAAATCCTTGTATTTAAAAATAAAAAAATAATAACAAATATTATCAAAGTTGCACTTACAAACACAGTGACGTAAAGGCTTGGCATGATAGCATCATGGTAGAATTTTAAAAAGAAAAGAAAGGAAAAGAAAAGAAAAATCATTAGCCCCTTGTAAATGCTCCTGACATAGAGGTAGATTCTCAAACAGTGTCATCTCTGTCTGTAGATCATGCTTTCTTTTGCCTTTTAAAATGTCTTCTGGTGTCATTTATTGGGGGCAGGTGGATGTGTCTGAGAATCGAAGTAAATTATCTCTAGATGCATGATGGTGTGCTCTTTGTTCGTCATACGGTTCACTTTGTTGGATGTAAAGTAAGCGATGGGTATTTCTTAACTGCCTTGTGTCTCATCCTCCCCCACCTGGCTTTTAGATTTGGACCCATCAAAATTGAAAGGGTCCGTTAGCATTTCCAGCAGCTGTCCTAATCGACTCACTTGTATTTTCCACTTAAAGCAACACACAGAGGATCAGACCTTCAGGCAGATTTCTAGTGGGTATGAATTCCTTTCTACTTCATTGGGGAAACTTTGAAACTATATTCTGGCCAAACAGCTTTCTGTGGCGAGCATGGCTGTTACAGTGAAGGCGTGGTGGCGCATGCCTTTAACCCCAGCACTCGGGAGGCAAAGGCAGGTGGATCCCCGTGAGCTCGAGGCCAGCCTGGTCCTCAATGTGAGTCCAGGTCACGCAGAAGACAGCCAAATTTTTACACTCTCCTCCACTGGGAATGACCCTCTGCTTTTGAGTTCTTCTGAGCCCAGCCGGAGCCAGACTTGAAAAAGTGCATGGTTGCACAGTAGCAGAGCCACTTAGCCGAAATAAGACAGCCAGGAGACAAAGACGGAGGTTTTTAAACTCACACAGAGGTCCATACATTTAATCTAGAAATGAGCTTCTGAGTTAAACTAATGAAAAGAGAACAAAAAGAAGCTTATGAGAACAGAGAAAAGAGATGAGAGTGAGCCAGTGCTCATTTGGGACCCTGGGCTCTTAAAGCCTCTGGGTTGTAAAAGGGACAGTCCCAGGATATCTCCCAGGCACCTGTCTCCAGGTTCTTTGAAGTGTCCTCTCCAAGAGTCAGGCCAATGGACCCTTTTAGCCCAAGGTGTTTTTATTTTTGTTTTTTTTGTTTTGTTTTTGTTGTTGTTGTCTGCCGGCAGCAGGAGGGAGGCACTGTCCTTGTTACAAGAACAGAAAGCAGTCTTACCTGAAAGATGTGTCTGTGGACCTCGGCTGGCATCGGCACACAGAATTCATGAAAGTTGTTATGAATGTGTTTTTATCAACATTGTTCCAAGATGTACTGATTCTTCAGAAGTGGTCCCTCAGTTGCTGCGTTGTCCCTCTGGATATGTCCGTGTGTTTGGAGGAACTTTCTCTCCTCTAGTCTCTGCCTTTCTCCAGTCCTACAGTTACTGTTTTTCAGTTACCCCAGCTTTGTATATTTCCTAAAATGGACATAATAATTTCCAACTTCCTTGCATGTCAGAGCAGAAACAAGAAACTGCAAGATATCATTTAGATTTTTGGTAGTAGTGGCCTTATCTAAATTCATATTATTGGGATGAAAATTCAATCTGTGATTGGTATTTGTTTTGGGCTATTATTCCAGTGACAGAGCCCCATTTTCCTGTCATCCCATTCCCTCTTCCTCCCACTTTCCTTCTTTGCTCTGCCTTTCTCTGCGTTTCTCTCCTATCCCTCCTCTCCTCTTCCTTGCTGTCCCTTCTCCTTCCTCCCTCTCTTCCCCTACCCTTTTCCATTCCTTCACTTCCCTACCATCCTTCTCCTTTATTGGCGCCTCTAGACAGCGTGCTGGTTCATCAGGCTCTGGGATTGGTGAAGTATTCATGAAGAGATGAGAGACTGTGCCTGTACCATTGCTACACGTCTTGAGGAAATCCAGATAACACACAGCAACCTTCTCTCTAAAATTTCACTTGAGATGTTTCCTTTATCACTTTTATCTACATGGAAGACAGACAATTGTGCTCTCACTCATGCTGCTTGGTTACAGAGACTTTTAAGTATTTGGTGAAGCTGAACAAATGTATTCCAAAAAATGACACGCTGGGTAATATTCAGCCTCTTCCAGCTGAAACCTCTGTTTTTCTTGTCATACTTGTTGGCTTCCTCATTTGGAATGTACTTGGATGGGACACCCTCATCTCTTCCCAACTCTAGTGTTTTGCTTTTTTCTGGCTATATGTTCCTGCTTTCATCTGTAGTGCTTCCCGGCTTCCTCTCATCGTTCTTGGCGTATTCCTCTTTGGCCCGTGTCTAGAGCTCAGCTGTCTGTCCATCGATCGCTACCTTTGGCTTCATTTTTTATTCTAGTGATCAGCCATCATTCATTTTCTAAATCCCATTTCCTTTCAGAAACTCTTCTGTGGGTTCTTCCAGAACTTCTGCTTTGCGGTTTTCCAGGGTTGTTCTTTATAGTGGTTTGTTAAGTGTTTCTTGCTCCTGCAGAATATGTGTCCCGTGGGTACACTCTCTGTCATGTTTTCTTCTACTGCCTGGTAGAGATTTGGCTACCTGTAGCTGCCCGGTACACACAGCTAAGGGGATAGGAAATCGCTAAGTCCACAGCTGATGTATGTTGAAAGCAAACTTCATTTGCAGCAACAGCTCCAGGTCTCCTTTCATCCTTCCTTTCTCTTTTGAACTACCCTTATATTTTGAATGACTAAATTTGTGTGAAAACTTGGTTACTTTTGCAAACTGGTGTTATATGCAGCGCATAGATTAGGAGTATTCAGTTTGGTTAAGCATATGCTGAACCTCCATGTACAATTTCTACTTTCCTCTTGGCTTCTCAAACCATCCCAACTTTATTGGACCTATTTTATAAGTAATTTCTTCACATGGAGTCATTATGGTTTGGGGCTTAAAATATAAATATAACTTTTTAAATTCATGAAAAAGTCATAGTTCCTGCACAGTCAATGCTATGTTTGCTGCTGGCACATGTACTCTTAAAAGAAATTTCCAGAAAGAAATAATTAATACAGAAATAAGAAATTGGGTACTTGAAAGAGGAGCTGGTTATGCTTTTATTAATAACCGTGTTTACCATTTCTATTTCTCATGTGAAACCACCTTTTCAGACTATCTTTAAAATAAACAAGTTATAGAACATTCCTTTGTTTACTTCTCTTATGTATATGATGGGATAATTGCTGGCAGCATGGCCAGTTTGCTGATGAGGAATCCTATAGACTCCAAATTGTGGAGGTAAATTGGGAACCTAGCTAACTGTTATCACACTTCACCTAAAGATGGCTGCACAGAAATGCCCCTGGATCTATTTGTTATGTGTCTTCCCACCTCAGCTCTGCTAATGACACCATTCATCATCCCAAATCCTGCAAGCACACCATTACAAGGTGGCATCCTAGTCACCTGTGATAGAAATAATCTTTTATTTTTAAGCTCAGGCTTCAGGGGCATTCTGTCTGCAGCTACAAGTGTTGAGAGGCCAACCCTACTTCCAAGGAAGGTGTCTTGTCTATAAACACTGAGACCTGTGTGCATGTTATAGTGTTTAGGATTCATTTGTCCTTTGGTGAATTAAAGGGTTTGACATTTCTACATTAGGCTGTAAAGTACAGGAGGATATTAAGTGGGTAGTTTAAAACTCTGTGATTCATGACAGAAAGCAATAAGAGGACCATATTATCCGATCATTGTCACAGCCGGTTTGACTCACTTATCTGTTTTCTTTGCATCTGGTTGTAGAGATAAACTATGTTTAACATCATAGTCTAAAAGTGCCAGTGACTCACTGGAAGCTCTCTGACATTCACAGAAGCTTTCATTCTCTTGTCTTAACATTTCCCACTGGGAATCAGTTACTAAACAGGTCTTACTACACTGTGGTTTTCCAGTGGTCCAGTAATTAGATTTGTGAAAATTATCTGACTAAAGAATAGAGTTTTTTTTCAATGTTGATAACACCACGGCTATCTTTTTTAAAAATCTAAATACCATTGATTTGGGGGGATTTAATTTATGACTGTGTAGGGCAATTCTTTACAAATGAAGCCCTGCCTTTCCCAAGGGCACTCAGCGCTCCAGTTGACAGAAAATCATTTAGCAGGAAAGGGAATGTTAATGTTGCCTTGGGGCATAACGCAGGTACTCACTTTAATACACACTTCTCATCTTGGAAGGAATTGATAAGCAATGTCTCCCAAAGTAAAATATTCTGATGTATCTGAGCCTGGGATCAACAGAGATAAAGGTTTTTGAGGATAGATCATTGCTGCTGGAGGCTGTCCCTGAGGGGCTTTCTCTATTACTTTGGGGAAGGTGGGAAGAAGGGAAGGGATTTTTGGATTCTTCATAATCAGATTCAAATCTCTCAGAGAACAGTAAACAGATATTTGAAAAGATGGTTGTGTGCATGGACTTTTGTTCCTCCTGGACTTACTCTCTTTCCAATTACCTCAGAAAGGCTGAAAATCAATGCGAAGTGAAGCCAGTAAAGGTCATGGTGGAAGAGTTCAGCACTGTGTGATTTAGAGCATTACCAGCTCTTAAGAGATCAACTGACCTTTAGTGTGAGTGTTTACAGATAGTTTGCGTGCATACACGTGTGTGCGCGCGCGCGTGTGTGTGTTCACATGTGCATCCTTATTCTCTTTCAAAAATGTCTCTATTTGTGTGAGGTTTTTTACTACTTAAAAAGAAGTGATAAGATTAATTTTACTTGTCAGCTTGATACATAGTAGAATCATATTTGAAATGAATCTCAAGGAGAGATTAGTTAGAGCAGGTTGACCTGACCTGTGGGCATGTCTGTGGAGGATTTTATTTATTGTTATTTGATGTAGGAAGATTCAAGACCACTATGGGTGACACCATTCACTAGGCAGGGGAATCCTAGAATTTGGAGGAACAGAGAAAATATCATGAATATATGCATTTCTTTGTATTCTTGACTGTGGGTATAATGTAACAAGATCTTTAATCTCCTGCTCTTGTGATTGCCTCTCAATAATGGACTCTAACTTGTAATTATAAGCTAAAATCAACCCCCTTTTCCTTTAGCTGCATTCTGTCAGGCTATTATGTAACAGCAAAAGAAATGAAATCAAGACAATATTATGAAGACACTTAAGCTTAGACCAGCCACTTTGCATTTGTGAGTACAGAACTGAAAAATATAACCCATAAAATAAGACCCAGCTGACTAAAAAGGGCCCAGGGCAAGAGCTTTCCCAGTCTGCACGTGTGTGTGAAAGGCAGAGCCTTACATAGCTTCTCTTTCCTGTCTTGTGTCTTACTAAGTTACAAGGGCAGCACTCACCTAGGCTATGTGCAGACTTCATTCCTGTTTCAGGAATAGTGTTTTTATTATTATACTCAGTGTGGTGAAATTTATTCACCTATTGTTCAGTTGATAAACCTTTGGACTTTTTTTCAGTTTGATAATTAGAATTCAGAAATATAAGAAAAGCTTATTTTAAAGCTAACGGAAATATTAGTCATTCTAAATTATTTTAGTGTGTATATTCTTTACAGCTCTTGTGTGAATGAAAATAATCTGTAACATATAATATGATAAATGCACATTCTTGAAGTTTTGTAATGAAGTCATAATTTAGATAAACATACATTACTCATAATTATTTATATTCAAACAGCCATAGTTTCTAGGATGATACATATTCAGTTAGTCTACTGTTCTTCACACATTATTAGGAATCATAACACAGCTCAGAATCCACAATGATACCAATGCCTCTGACTTTAACATAAGATTAGAAGAACTCAGTTGACAAAAAGAACTTAATTGTTGGAAGAGAGCAATTGAAAAGATTAATTGCATGATACATTGATATATCAATGTAACATAGAAATAAATAATATATTAAGAATCATAAAAGGTGGTTCCTATTATTCACAAAGCCCTCTGATATTAAACCTAGAATAGTCTTGAATTATGTTGCAGAGAAGACTCATAATTAAAATAACAATGTTAAGTTTAAAATATATTTAAAAATATTATATGTATTTCATGTGGCTGTGTGAAGAGGGCATCGGATTCCATGGAGTAGAAGTCACATGCAGCCAGTTACTTGTTTGCCTCTTAATGTGGGTGTTAGAAACGGAACCCAGGTCCTCTAAGAATGGTATACACTCAAAGTCTAAGCCGTCTCTATAGTTCTTCTTTAACTATTTTGAATTGAAAAACACATTCCTTTATTTAAACATATGCAGATTTAAAAACCATTAAAGCCAGATATGTAAGCTGACATAATAGCAATTTTAAGTATGGACTCCAAAACCCTAGAAAAGAACAAAAGAAACATTCTATTTTCAGACAGTTTTGGGGTGTAATCTGTAGATTGTATAGATATGGCTTTCTTTCACTTACAGTGCCTACAAACAATGCTTCTTTGAGCATATGTAGGTAGCATTGAATGCAATGCAATGCAAAGAAGAAGTTACAACATTAAAGGTAACTTAATTCTTAGGAATCATCAAATTAATGCCTGCAAAAACTACAAGCATTAGAGCCACTCGATGGTAGTGTTCAGAGAGAACGTTTATGTGTGAGAGTTAGAGCTCTACATTTCATTTGCTTTGGAAATCAGATACTACCAACGATAAGGAACATCTTATTTTGTTTAGCAAAGCTGCTAATTGGAATGGGAATTATAATGATCATTTCTGAAAGGCTTCATGACCATAATCATCTTGCACCCATTTCCAAGTTTTTATTACTTCCTAGTGTCCTCTGGGAGGAACGTTTCTAAGCTGAAGGTGGTGTTCTGTCTCAAGGGATGCTAATTTAATAAGGGTATCATCAGGCTGATCCTCTAGTGCACCTGGGTTTGGCATCACTGGTGTTAGATGGCTTGCTCACTGCAGCATTGCTAAGTACTCACTTATTGGAAGCCACATTGTTTATAAAGAATAGGTATTTCTTCACCGGAAGATGCTGAGATTTTCTCTGGTGAAATAAAAGTCGATTGTACTAAATTTTGCTTGTTATTTGAAACAGGATCAATTGAATGTCTTCTAATAGTGAAGTATTATCATGAATGACAATAAATAAAGAAAAGTAGGTAAATCCTGCACTGGATGTCACACAGGCATGCTCTAAGATAATTCTGTAAAGTAAAACCATGAGTTGTTATGAGGAAAAAGTGCTAAACATAATTGACAAGTGTGTGTGTGTATGTATGTATGTATGTATGTATGTATGTATGTATGTATGTATGTATGGTTTTCTCCAAGAGAACAGGTGGCTCGTCAAGTACTGTCAATTAACATCAATTCAGAAACATTGCAGGAATATCATCTGTAATGTTGGGAATTATGGCTAGGAAGAAAGACCAAGATTACTACAGAGACGAATGCTTTCTCCAACAACTTCCATTGTTCATGGATTTCAGCAAGAAGGAAAATCTAAAGGCAAGGAAATATCTCAAGTCACACAGAAAAATAGGAATTGGTGCAGATAAACGGTCCTAAAATCAGATCATACATCAGTAATACATGCATGGCTGGTTCCTAGGACTATGGGGACATATACTAGTGTTTTCAGGTTTGGATCATTTAAAAAGTTCTCATTACTGTGTCCTTTTTGAGAGGGACACCATTTCCCAGACACCAGTTTCTTGGCTTATTCCCCAGTGGCCTTCTAAAGTTTAAAATGTCCTTGAAGTGTTGCTTTGGGACCTGATTTTCCATAGTAGAGTTAAGACAAAAGAAGAAAGAAAGGTAAACAAGTCAGGATGAATTGAATAACCTGAACTAGGTCGAACAAAGAAGCCTTGCATTTGGCTTTCAAATGGACAGTAGAGAAAGATCACATTTTTTTTTAAATCAAAAGTTGTTTGATAGTTGGTCCAATTGGAATGTGCCTGTAATCCCAGCACTCAGGAAACTGAGGCAGAAGGATAACAGTTTCCAGACCAGTCATTTAAACAGAGAGCTGGAAACCTATTGATTGAGATTTTTCTAAAAATAGAAGTGAAAAGAGAGCTTGAGAGGTAATTCAGTTGTAGAGTGCCTCTCTAGCATGAGCAAAGATAAGGACTCATTTCTAGTATTGAAAAACACTGTACATGTTTAATTTTAGATATGTAAACTGCTAGGGTGAAACATCAGTAAGGAAGTAAATATTCTTCATGCCATTCTGTGGGCAGAGACTTGAAGAATTCTTTCACAGAGTATACCTGAGAGTGTGAATCTAGCTTAAGGACCGAATTTATCTTTAAGATACTCTGAAGAGCTGTAATAAGCCCAAGATCATATCCTACTTGGAATCAAACAAATGAACTGTTAGAGCTTGCTGGCCAGTAGAAGGGGCAACAAGATGCTTGTTACAAGATAATAAACTTTATTCTTCAATTTATGGCAGCAATGCAAGAACATATTCAAATTTTTCTATCAGTTCCAAGTCTCATGGAGGGATGGAATAAGATCACATGTAGGTTTATCACACATGTGGAAACTCAGCTTGAAGGAATCCAGATTCATTGTGTGTGTGGAGGGTGTCTTAGGGTCTCTACTGCTGTGATGAAACATCCAAACTGAAAAGCAAGCCAAGGAGGAAAGAGTATTTGGCTTAAACTTCCATATTGCTGTTCATTATTGAAGGAAGTCAGAACAGAAATTCAAACAGGACAGGTTCCTAGAGGCAGGAGCTGTTGCAGAAACCATGGAGGCTAACTCCTTACTGGCTTGCTTCATATGGCTTTCTCAGCCTTCATTTTTATAGAACACAAGACTACCAACCCAGGTATGACACCACTTAAAATGGCCTGGGCTCTCCCCCGTTAATTACTAATTGAAAAAATGCCTTATAATTGGATCTCTTGGAGACATTTCTCAACTGAGGCTCCTTCCTCTCTGATGACTCGAGCGTGTGTCAAGTTGACAAACAAAACCACCCAGTACAGGAGAGGTATGCACACATTTGTGTGTGTGCTTAGGATTCTAGAACACCTGTGTTTATGGGAATGTAGGCCAGAAGTCAACATTTCTTGTCTTCCTTAGCTTAGTTTTACCCAAAAGTGGAATTCACATAGTTGTACAAGATGGCTGGCTACTAAGCCTTGGGGATCTCTCTGTCAGTCTCCCCATAATGTAATTGCTAATATGCACCCAATGTTTTATGTGGATGCAGAGGATTAAAAACTCAGGTCTTCATGCTTGCATACAAGCCATGTTTTCTGTGGTTCTGGTTTTTATTAATTTATCTTTGCTTAAAGAGGGTCTTGAGGGGCTATAGTAGGTTATGGATAAGGCATCAATGTGGCATTGACAATAAGCAACAGATTGTCTCAAAAATGTGTAAATCCATCTCACTGTTTTAGGGATTTTTAAAAAATAACCTTATGAAATAGAAAGGTGCTACACAAAGTTGACCACATGATTTCTTTTCTATGATGTCCTTGATAGGTTGAAAGCCAGGCCCTGCTTATTATTTGTGGTATAGGAATTTTTTAACCTATACATTCACTTGTGAAGGCATTTGGTTCTAAACTGTGCCTTGAAGGCATCTCTGTCTGTCTGTCTGTCTGTCTATCTATCTATCTATCTATCTATCTATCTATCTATCTATCATCTGTCTATTATCTATATATCATCTACCTATCTAATCTATCTACCTAAAATCACATATCTATCTATCTATCTATCTATCTATCTATCTATCTATCTATCTATCATCTATCTTCTTTCTATTCTATTCCATTCTATTCTATTCTGTTCTATTCTATTCTATTCTATTCTATTCTATTCTATTCTATTCCATTCTATTCTAGTGTAGTCTATTATTATTCATAGTAAGATGAGTTGAATGATGTATGAGAAAAGCATATAGAAGAAAGAAAGGCAAATTCAGGCCCATCAAGCCATTTTGAAATATTGACTGGTAGGACCTCTATGAATGAGAAAAAAGTTGTGAAAATATGAACTAAAAGATATCAGAAGGTATAGAAACATGTGTGAGGTTTTGGTAGTATAGATATGGTTAGATTTTATGGAAGGTTAGTTGTTGAAGGATTATTAATATTAATATTGAATTATTATTTTATTGAAATCAATGATTACTCCTTAACTAGTTTTATACCCAAATAACCACACAGAGAGATCAGGATCTATTTAATTACTCTATAGCACAATGATGCACAATAATTACTGCATCCTAAGTCTCCATGCTAGCATAGTTTCTTCTCATTCTGATATCCTACATTATACTTACTTTTAAATCATCTCCTAGGCTCAGGTCATTTCTCTTGATGTTTCAGGGTCTCTCCTCTTGTCTCCATCCTTTCCTTCCTTCTCTTTCTCTTCCCCTCAATTCATCAAGTTGCCCCACCATATTCTCTGTTACTGCTCAGCCCTGGCTACTTGGTTTTTATTGACATAATAGAGAACAAATGGTGACATGTTTACACAAAGTTGAAACTGGAGATACTTAGATTAAACATCAAAATGCAATGTCCTGATTGATCCAGACAGTGGGGTGGAGAATTCAGCATTTGAATGAACAAGGGTAAACTGTAGACAGTCTACAAGAACAGGTGACATAACTGTATCTGATATTGGAATTATTCTTTCAATAGTCTTAAGGAAAATTGATTAAGGGAAGGCTAGGGTGTAGATCAGAAGATTTTAAAAAGAGGTGAATTTTAGGATGCTATTGTAGTAATCAAGATCTGAATTAAGGGTGTTTCAAAGGGAATGATGGGAAAGTAGGTTAAAGGATATTTAGGGAGTAGAATCAATGGGGCTTGGTGAGTAATTCAATGATGGAAGTTAGAAATTCCAGGGTGACTTTATTGTGTGTAACAGGAAAACCACTGGAGAAAATATCGCCAGTAGAGCAGGCTTCTGTGCAAGTGCACATGGGGTGATAAAGGGATTATCAGTTAATTTTGGACATTCTGACCTTGTGCTCAAATAAGATCACAGCAGAGTGGCAGCAACATAGGGTCAAAAATAAAGTTCTAGGTAACTCCAGCTCTTACAGGAGGGTTCCTGAGGCTAAAGATCATGTGCTTCCTAATTCCTACATGTTGAGGAGTCCCATGGGTGACTTCTTCTAGAAATAAAAGAAATGGGAAAGCTTTGGAGAAAAAGATAAAATATTTTCTATCAAATAATGTCTGACAACATATGCAGATAGTATTTTTAAAATGTGCCATCTCCAATCTGGTAGAAAACATTGGAGTAACTGTTTTACAGGAACTAAGTGTTTATTTTTATGTAATGGTTATGTTTTTAAAAACAGTGGTCTTTAAGAAAACTATAAAATGGAGCTATTTCCTAAAAGAAAATAATGAAAGCTTTTAGTTTTTGACTCTAAGAAAAGTAATTTCTTTTGAAAATATAGTTATCTGACCTTCAAAGTATCCTACTTTGATTCTGATTTTTATAATATTTATTTTATAGACATTATTTTGAAAAGTTTTTATTATTCTGGTAAAGCTGATTTAGTGTGTAAGAACATTATTCTGTTAATAGAATCATTCATTAGGAAGGTTGGAATTTTTTAGATGTTGTCATGCTCTACAGTGCATTTTTATGTGCCTTTTAATCATGTTTTTATTTAAGCAACTCAAACAAATAATAGTTACATTCTTAGATGCAAGGAGTTCTTTTTGAAGCATCTGATAGTCACTATTTCTTGGTCAACAAATTATGTCTTTTGTCATTATCAAACAAAGTAATTTACAATATCTATCAGCCCTTTTGTTCTCTAGTTCTCTGAGAAAATGGTGATTGAATTTAGGATAATCCGTGCTTGGTCAAAGTGGCAAACAATCCTGTCATACCTGATTAGCTACCAAAGATAATATATAAACCTATTTTAAAATCACCAAAAGACATGAAAAATCTTTCTAAAATATATAAATAAATGACTGGAAAATATTTAAAAAATATGATCAGCATTTCTAATAGAAAAATGAAAATTAGAACCAAGGTGAAATTCAAATTATTTCTATTTGCTTTACTGTCAAAAAGATGGCAGAAATCAAGTGCCATCAAAAATGTGGACAAAGGAAAGGTCACATGCAGTGTTGCTGATACTGCCACTTGGCACAGGCATCTTGGAAAACAATGTAGAATGCCCACAGACAAAGTAAAACTAACACTACCAGTGCCATTCTTGTTGGGAATATAATGAAAAACACTGAAATCATTGTGTCCAGGAGGGCTTCTTACTCCTATACCCACTGCAGTATTTCTTATGGTGGAGACAACCTACTAAATCCCTTTGGCTAAGTCAAATTAGCTATGTGCTGGTTGGACTAATTTCCTATTAAAATATCAATGTCTGTAGGCTTTCATCTATTCAAAAGTGTACAGTGTAAATGTTTTTGACCTTTTATAATTATTCTAAGTCTCAAATTAGAATATGTGAGTTGTAGTTTCATGTATGGATGTTATTTATAGCTCTTTTTCTTTCGAAGTCTGTTTTCTGATTTTTCTTTTTAAGCTCAAGGACAATTTTATTATTGTTTAAAAAGAATACACCTCAGGGAAGGCAACCTGTGAATCCCAGCAGCTGTTCTAAGTAGAATAAAGAAGAAAAGGCAATATATGAAAAGCAAAGATTATATATATATATATATATATATATATATATACAAAACAACAACGAGAAAGGTCATGGCCCTTGAATTTAGCTATAATGAAGGTTATCTGCTTGGAGGCAGTCAGCCATGTGACAGCAAGGGAGGCTTGAGGGAAGAAATAAGGAAGACCAAGTGTTAGGGAAAAGTATGCAACTTCCTTAGAAAAAAGATACTGTATTTTTTGGACCATAAGATATTCTTTCCCCCCAAAAGTAGCAGGAAAATTAAGGTGGGCCTTAAGGGCTGATTGCTGTCCATTGGACATCAACGAAGAGGTCACTTACAGATGTCTTCAGTGTGGCAGCTAAGTAATGCGCACAGGGTTCAGTGTGTCCTCAGGAACAAGAAGAGGCCTGGGAGGTATCCCCTCCACCCCACTGCTCTGATCTGAATGCCAGTCTTAGATATTAGCCTTCTGGGTAAGCAGGTGCATGTCAGCTTGCTGCAGGGAGCAGGTCCGGGAGAGTGCAGTAAAATATGCAGCCATAAGGAAGTTCTACTACCATTTGTCCTCCTTGACTCCAGTGGGGCCACATTTGGGGGTCTCTAGAAAACTAGAAAAGTGCCTGAGTCTCTAAGTCTTTCCTCCTGCTGAGTTAACACTACTTAATATAACTATTTAATATTTTGTTATATTTTAATAAATATTTTATATACTATTACTAATTTGGTTGAGAGTTTTGTTTCTTGTTTTACTGCTGTAATAACTGGGTGTGGTCAGGCATGTCTTATGTTCAAAAATTAAGTAGACAAAAATGGGAAAGTCATGTCTTTCTGGGTAATACAGAAAAGTAGGTGGACTCATAAAGCTTTGTGTCCACTGCTCAGTAAGATACTGCACTAATGGGCTGGAATCTTGAAATAAAAGTACGTTTCTCATTAAAGGAATAATCAGTACTTCTATCCTATAGCCTAACATGGCTCCTTAGGGTTAACCTGTCTTCCTAGGACTGTGTTGCCTTTCAGTGGGTTGTTCTTTAGGCAGGTCATAGACTTGACCTAGAGATTAACTCCTAAAAAAATAAGAGTATGGCGCATCTCTACCTGAAAGTTCATTTTAATCTTTAGTGTAGCATTCTTCTCTGAAACCCAAAAAAGCACTTAGGAGATGGACTGAAATTGAGGAACAGATATAATGTATTTTACCATGAAACTGGAGTTCTATTAATTATACGTTTAAGGTTGTTATTGTTTGATGGGTTAGACCTATCCAAATGGAACATCCCTTTTCCTTTTGTGCCATTAGAATGTGCATAATGGATACCATGAGGTGATATCAATCTCAGGGTTCCTCTACTCAGTGGATCACGTCACCCTCCCAATTTGTATCAACTTATCTACTAGGGGAAAGTATAGGATGGTGGCATGTTTTAAATTGCATAGGTAGATAGATGATATTGCTGCATATGCTTATTTCAGAGTATATTTTCATCATGATGCCAATACATTTCTCAGGTTTTTTTAATGTAATGTGGCAAGATATATTTGTATTCTTCTATAGAGGAGGATTCATGAATCTTTATTTTCTCATGATGGAGGAATTTATGAAACTTTAGTCTTGGAAACCCTGATGTGACCACTGCCTTTCTTTTTTTTCTTTTTTTTCTTTCTTTTTTTGTCTTAAGCTTGATGTTTATATACAACTAATGGCTAAGAGCTATTCTTCGTATAGGATTTTAGTATGTTCGGCATTGACTCCTAATCAAGGAGGTTTTATTTATATTTTCATGACCATACACAGATGGTAAATTACGATCTCAGTTGCTAATATTCTGCATATTATGGTCTTAACAGGCACTTGTTGAGCTTTTTGTATATTGGGGTTTGTAAAAGATTTTTGCCTCATTCAGACTACTTGCTAATTAGTTTCAGTTGAGAGTCTATTGGGAAACAGGTACGAAACACAGGTCAGAGGAAGATTTAAAAAACTAATCTGGTCTTTGTAATGTCTAATTCACTAATTCCAGTGGGGAAAAGCGATAAGTGCTAAATTGGGTTAAAGTTGAAGTTTTACAATTTGATGCTGTCAGTGGATCATTGACTGTATCTTTTCTCATTTCAAATGGTTCTGCTATTCTCACCTACCACCAAATGCTTCTTGGTTTCCATGATGGATATTTTGTCAATATTATTGCTGTACATGATCACTTTAATAGCACTCTGAATATATTTATTTTTCAAGGGAACTTTGTTCCTTGATAAAGCAACACTATTATAACAGTTAACATTAAAGTGATTAATGGTTAATCTTCCCCCAAAAGAAAACAAACATATTTAGGAGGCAGAAAACAGAGACAAGTTTTTTGAAGAATGAGCTAGATATGGTCTGTGCCATGTGGAAATTTGCTAAACTCCAAAGACTCTAAAACTCATCAAATATCATTCAGTTTCCTGACATTTGATAATCACCAAGCCTTCCTGCCTTGTGTGACACTATCTGCCAATCAAAAGATCAGTGAGAGCCTTTATGAGGCAATTTATATTCTGGTGAATGAATTTGATATGTCAGGTTTCTCTACATCTTACTTTTGTTGAATGATGGCCAGAAGACAGATTCCTGAAGAACGAATGAATTGCATCCTGCTTCCTAGTCAGAAACAATGGTACTGCTGTTTTTTTTTTTTTTTATAATGTAAATCTGGGCTATCTAGACATAATTTAGGATTATCAGAAAAAGAACTATAATTGAGTTCCATGTGGATAATTGTGTCCATGTTCCCCAATAGTTGGACTAAGTATGATGTTTCTGATGTTCATCCTATTGATGTTGGGACTTTATTAGTATACACTTTTGATGTTAGCTTCTTTTGAATTGATACTGAGATTCATGTACAGCTAAGAAGCAATATTTTCTGGTACAACATGAAACCCATTACACATTTTGTAATGATCAATTGTTTCTTTACTTCAAGCGTGTCTCTTGAGAAGATCTAGTTGCTTGGATTTCAAGCCTTATGCTAGCAGCAGTTTGACTTACTATGTGATGAGCACTTCTATGAAAGCAGTCCTGACTCTCCTGAGGGATAATGACACATCAGGTCATATGATAGAGAGCTCAGTCTGATCACACAGAGCTCCTAGATCGTAACCAATGCTTTGTGAGTACATGTGCATGTCTGTGTGTGCGCCTGTTGAAATTAGAGACCAGTAATAGGTGTCAATCCTTAATGTTGGAACATAGTCAAAAGAATAATGCATCGAACAGTGTTGCCATTCCTGTTCAGATTAAAAGGTATCCCAGGACTTCGGAGCCCAGGATCCCACAGCTCCGACATGAGGGCAGTGTCCTAGTGGAAGGGCGTTCTGAGACACAAGAGCCCAGGTCCCACACAGCTCTGAGGGGGAAGTCTACTCAGCAGAGGCATGGCAGCCCTGTAGGAGGATAGCCCTGGCTGAACCGGAGTGCTACAGTTTAACAGCTCTGCTTTGCCACTTCTCGGTTTCAGCTTTGCAGCTTTCAGGCAAGGGTATCCTCAGTGCAGGAGCCTCAGCATCCCCTCCACTTCTTAGCTTCTTTCAACGATAGGTCACACTAGGCAGCAGCTCATGAAAGAGAATTATTGTGATGGATGAATCCAGAGTTTGGAAGGATAAGTCCAGTAGTGGCTGCCTTTACTCCTGGGAGAAAACAGCAGGGAACTGAACATTAGTCAGGGCTTATATAGGATGTCCTAGAGGGCGGGGCTTTCCGGAGTGAGGATTGGGGGAATTTCAAGGTCTGAGCTTTGGAGAGCTCAGGGATTTGTGAGTTTTTCTGTTCAGGTATTGATGGGATTTTTCTTGCAGGGTGGGATTTGAGTACTTTCTCACTTTGGTCCTGGGAATGACAGTTACAGCCATTAGAAAATCCTTAGGGTCTTTATGGAAGTCTTAGCAGAGTCTGGGTATTGAAGACCTTCAGGTAAGGACCTGGCCACTTTCCTGCCTTGAGGGTTTACAAAGTTTACTTGAGTTGGAATAAAAAGCCAACAAGCAAATAAATGCCTTGGGGACCTGTGAAAGAAGCTGCAGAATAAAGGCAGAGTGCCTTTCTACCTCAGGCACATTTGCTCATTGGCTTGTTTTTAGATATGAGTTCCTGCTACCTGTGACAAACATTTACATTCATTTCAAAAGACATGTTTGTTCTTGTTGGATGTCAGAACAGAGCTATAGAGCCCAGTCTGGTGAACGGACTGGTGAACCTCAGTATTCCCTGAATCTGGATCTGGCCTTCTGCCTGGTTTCCATTCTCTCTCAGCTATAACTAAAGCATTTGCCAGAAAACTGTGCTAAAATTGGTCTGTCCAGAGAAAGTTCTGGGCAAGGGCTCTTCTGTTAATATGCAGTATGTGCTTACTGGTGTTTATTTACATATTTGTCTGATCATGTTTTTCTGAATTCAAAAAACCTTCTTTGGACCTTGGATCACTAATTTGTTGTTGTTGTTGTTATATCTACATATAAAAGTACACTGAAAATGAAGTAAGCTTGTCTACAGCATTAGACTGTGCAAAGCCCAAACTAATGCCATTTTGTATCTAACCTCCATGTAGTGTATGTTCTGTGAGAACTTGTCCTCTAGGTGACCATGTTCCTCCTGTGTTCTAGCAGTTTCCAGAAACTCACACCTGGGCAATTAGATATAATCAGAACTCAATGTTCCTCTGAGATAAAAAATTTCCCCTCAAGATTTGGTCTCCACCCAACCTGCCTAAAGGTTAACATTCCTATGACCCACAGCGCCCAGCGTCCCCTCTCAACCCTTCTTACAGTCTTTCCCTTTATAAACCTATTATCCTTGAAGCTCTGGGCCACTCTCCTACCTTGCTGCATCAAGAAGGTTTGTGGTTCAAGCTTGAGCCCATAATAAAGAACCCTGTGTGTATTGGACTAGTATCAAGTCCTGTTGGCTTTTTGGGGGTTCTCACAATCTGGGCAGAACAACTGTAGTTTGTCCCATTCTTTTCAGTTCTCAGAGTCAGATCTCAGAGCTACAGATCTGGATAGGACAGTGAAAGTTGATATGTAGAAGCTATTACCTTGTGCTTTTGAGACATGGTCTATCATTGGCCTAGTACACCAAGTGGGCTAGAGTAAGTGGCCAGGGGTCCTCCTGTCTCTGCCTCAACAGCACCAAGGTTACTGGAATCACCACCACTTCTGGGTTTTTGTTTTTGTGTTTGTTCTGATGCCTGGCCTCAGGTCATTGTGCTTTTGAGACAACTGCTGTATCACCTGGATTTTTGTTGTGACTCCTCTCTTGCCTTTGTCCTTTGGTGGGCTGCATGGCGAAAGTGACTGTGATGATTCACAGTGACTGCCAAATTGACATGATCTAGAATCACCTAAGAGACTCACCCGAGGGCATTTCTGTAAGAGACTTCTTAGATTATATTTTAATTAAGGTGGAAAGATGACATGTGGGTGACACCATTCCAAAAGTTGGAATTTGGGACTGACAAAAAAGGAGAGAGCTGACCACCAGCATTCATCCCTCACTGCTTCCTGACTGAGGGCGTAGTGTACCAGCTGCCTCAAGCTCCTGCCACAATGACTGCCTGATGGAGATGAACTTTGCCCTTATTTCTTCCCTTTATTTGCTAATCAGGTATTTTGTCATAGCATCGAGACAAGCAACTAATGCAGCAAGGAACACACTTGTGCAAGAAGCAGCACTGGATGAGTCCCACAGGGAAGTAAACATTTAGCAAACTTTTGGAAGTTCAGATACAGAGGAGAGAAAGAGAGCTAGAGTCATTTCATTAAAATATTTCCAATCTGAGAGCCTGGCATTAGTTAGAGATTTGTGTCTTATGGAATCAAAGCAAAGTGCTTCCTAGTTACATGACATTAACTGTGTTGCTACAGACTAATGAAGGTAAGTTGACAGCTACGATGAAATGTATGTCTATATCAGTAGTTACATTCCTATCTATGTGTTACTATTTGCATATATTTAAATAATCCTAGGTGCATAATTGATACTGTGGACTGTGGTCTGATTATGTAATCATTTCACTGTTTATATACCTCATAGGTAAATGCTTCTTCTTATTTCAGTAGGAGTTTTTGACTTAATAAGGCTCATTAATATGTACTCTCCATCTCTTAGTGTGCATTCAGGACAGAGCTAATTTCACTTGGAAATACCATAAGGGCAGGGATGTTTCTAGTCAAACATCGCCATTTTACATGGGTAAATTCTAAAGGTCCTAATTTCTGGTGGCATACTTCATTACGTTTTGAATTCTATTTCAACATGCTGCCCTCTCGAAATCATGTCTCTCGTTCCATTTTCTCCTAAACTCTTGACTCTTACCCAGTATGGTGTATATTTTCAGTGGCTCCTAGACACTCTGTTCCTTAGCCTTCTTGAAATACTCTGCAGTGCTTGGTAGATGGAGGTGTGGCCATCTTCACACACATCAGTGTGAATTTATAACACCTCTGGCTCTGTTCTACCCTCACCAGCCCACTAACATTATTGGAAAGACCCTTGGGGACAGAAATCAGGTTTTATTCTTTCATTTTTAACTCCATGGAATGCTCTGTGCATGATGGAATTGAGTCAAAGGCAAATGGTATTTAGGCATTAAAGTCTTGTCTTCTGTGTAATCAATCCTCAGCCTTGGAACTGTATAATTTATTGCTTCTATAAACCCAGTGTCCCTTTTTAATTTTTTATTTTTAATTTATATATTCATTTTACATCCTGATCATAGCCCCCTCCCTCCTCTCCTGCCAGTCTCTCCTCTTACCCTCTTCCCTCTATGCCCTCTCACTTTGTTCTCAGAAAAGGGGAGTCCCCTCCCAACAGCCCACCCCAGTGCATCAAGTCATATCAGGATTGAGCTCTTTCTTTTCCACTGATAGCCTTGTGCTTTAGTTGGAGTTTTTATTGCTGTGAAGAGACACCATGACAACAACAACTCATAAAGAAAAACATTTAGTTGGAGCTGGCTTACAGTTGAGAGGTTTAGTCCATTACCATCATGGTGGGATGCATGATAGTGTTCAGGTAGACATGGTGCTAAAAAGGAGCTGAGAGTTCTACACCCAGGTCTTCAGGCAGCAAGCAAGAAGAATGAGACACTGCACCTGGCTTGGGCTTATGAAACCTCAAAGTCCATCTCCAGTGACAATGGCACACTTTTTCAATATGGCCACACTCTTCCAACAAGGCCATAACTCCTAATAGCACCACTCTCTTTAGACCTATTTGGTTATTTTCACTCAAGCATCCGCACTCTACTCCCTGGCCCCCATAGGCTTGTATCCATGTCATAATGTTGCAAAAATGCATTTGATCCAACTTCAAAAGTCTATTACAGTCTCAACATCACTTAAAAGCCTACAGTTCAAAGTGTCTTCTCAGATTCATGCAATCCCTTAACTGTAATCCCACGTAAAATAAAAATGAAAAGCAGATCACATATTTCCAACATATAATGGCACAGGATATACATTACCATTCCAGAAGAGAGGAAAGGAGCACAGTGAGGAAATACTAGACCAAAGCAAGATAACGAACAAACAAATAAACAAAAAACCAGGGGGCAAACACCAAACTCTGCATTTCCATGCCTGATGTCAAAGTGCTCTTCAGATATCCAACTCTTTTCAGCTTTATTGACACATGTCTTTCTCTTGGGTTGATTCCAGTCCTTGTTAGCAGATTTCCTCAGCAGGTATCACAAAATCTTGGGGTCTCCAAGGCAATCCAGCTTGACCTTCATAGCATCATATAAGGACCTTTTTAGGCCTCCATACTGGCATACCCTGACATAACACCTGGCCTCAGCAGCTTTCCTTAGTCATGGAGGGTGAGTCCACAACCATTTTCTTGTATCCTTGTCTTCAAAGCCAAATCACGTGGCCAAAGCTGCTAAATTTTGCTGCTTGCTAGGGCTGGAGCATGGCCACCTCGTTCAAGTACATTTCCATCCGCTTTATATTTTCAATAGTGTCCTTCACTGCCTAAGCTTGGCTGTCCTGGAACTCATTCCGTACACCAGGTTGATATAGAACTTAGAGAGCTATCTGCACCTGCCTCTGTTAATGGCATGTGCCACCATATCTGGCCTTAAGCTTTTCTTTTCACAAATTGGAAGCTTTAGTTGGGTGAAGTCTTGACCTGAGACTATCACTCCTATATTCATTCCATTTGGAATCAGGCTTTAAAAAAAATCTGTTTATCTCCTTGAACACAGGACTAAGATCCATTGCACCTCCTGGTGCCGCTTTTTTCCTCATACTGCAGTTTTATTTTACTTTTCATTGCTTAGCTTGTTCCCTTTCACTTCAGAGCTGCATAAGACTGATAACTGAAAGACACAGGCACTACTAGGTTATTTTGAAATCTCCCCTGCCAATGCTGTTAATCCAATTCTCATTAATTTAGCCTTATGGATGCTTTGTTTTGTTTTGTTTTTTTGTTTTTGTTTGTTCGTTTTTGGGTAAAGGCAAAAACAGTCACATTCTTTGCCAAAATATCAGAAGAGTGGTCTTTGTGCCACATATTAATATTATTCTCCTCTGAAACCTCTTGAGCCAAACACTCACAATTCAAATCACTTTCAGCACCACTGTCCTCTATGCTCCTACTAGTATGGCCATTAAGACTCACTGAAAGAATTCAGCTGTTTTCCTAATCAAAAGCACCAAAGTCCACATTCCTCCAAATGAAATCATGGTCAGGCCTGTCACAGCAATACCTGGTACCTGTCTTAGGGTTTCCATTGCTGTGAAGAGGCACCTGACCACAGCAATTCTCATAAAAGAGAGCATTTCATTGTTGAGAGTGGCTTACAGGTTCAGAAGTTTAGTCCATTATCATCATGGCCAGGAGCATAGCAGCGTTCTGGCAGATACGATGCTGAAGAGGAGCTGAGCGTTCTACATTTCAATCAGAGAGGGTGATACTGAGACTGGCTTGAGCTTCTAGAACTTCGAAGTCCATCCGCAATGACACACTTCATCTAATAAGACCACACCTACTCCAATGAGGCCATATCTCCTAATAGTGCCACCCCTTATGGGCTTATGGGGGCCATTTTCATTAAACAGTCACAACAGGTAAATAAATCCTTTGTTATTGATGGTACTGACAGGAAATACAGCTTGTGTATTATTTCATATGAGATGAAAATCTTAAGGGTGATTTTGGCAAAGCAAGATTCCTTAAGTAAAAGGTGCATGGACTAGACAGCTTGGTAAACTAGTTGAAAAAAATAAATAGTTGCTAAGTTTCTTGTTACTAATTGCTTTACTAAAGCTATTGTCAGACCAGTCAGTTTTGTTAAAGTAGCTGCATTTCTTATAGCTGAATACATCACCATATGCCATGATCAATGTTTAACAGTGAGGAATCATCTTCATTTCATGACTAAGTTGTAGCAACAGAAGATATTGTTGTAGTAATAGCTTTATTTCTTCAAAGACCTGAAACTGTGTTTATTTTTCTTAGAGTGGCTTCTCTTTGAGTAGACTACCTACTCCTTAGGTAGTCTGACAGATAAGAGATACTTATATGAGGACTTATATCTGTGATTATGCCACAGCAGCCACTAACCTATGTAATGATGTTAGTAAGTTTGGATGTGCTTGTTTCTGAACCAGTTTGTTGCTCTTGGATATACAAAGTAACAATAAGACCCTAAAGATATAAATAGGAAGTGCATTACAGTAAATATTAAAATAGATAAATGCTTCTAGAGCAATTACCACATATATGCCTCACTTTTGGTTTCTGGGATAAAATGTCATGACCAAGGGAACATGGAGACGAGAGGCTTTATTTGAGGGTCACAGTTTCAGAGGAGGAGGAGTGGTGGAGGCATGGCGGCAGGTGAGTGGAGCAGGAAACTGAACGATCACTTCTTCAACTACAAAATGAGTCAAAGAGAGTGAGCTGGAAGAGGGACCAGAATATAAACACTCAAAGCCCATTCCCAGTGACAAACTTTCTCCAGCCAGGCAACATCTTCCCATAACGTCCCCAAACAGTGCCACTAGCTGAGTAATAGCTGATCCAATCATTCAGTCTCCGGGGGTCATCTCACGCTAACCACCTCACCAGAATAAAACAGCTCTAATATTCTATGGTAGGAAATTATCATTTTCTTCATTGGTTTAATAAAGCCATCTAAATTCTATCTCTCACATAATTTAACTTGACAAAAGTTCATACACAACTAGGATACCAATTATTCTCAACTGAAGAACACTGATAGCTGACACAGAAGGATAAATGTCTCTTTTCATTGCCTCCTGTTATAAGAAAATTAACTCCTATGTAATGCAACAGAAAGTTGTAGAGTGCTAATATAAAGTGTCAGAGTAGGGTTTATGACTAGAATAAGTAGATACCATGGGTGTTGGCAGAAAATTGCATAATACGCTGGAGGCTTAGAGTCATCACATCAAGTAAGTACCTTAAAACCACCAAAGTACTGCTAAAAACCATTCCCAGTATAAGAGTTTGGGTGATATGAATAGACATGTAATTATTCTTCAAATGCAATTTTCATCTTTGAATATTTTCACATTGTTCTGCATAAAAACAAAGCTAAAAAGCCTTCTCTGGTATCAGTCTAAAGGTCTTTAGGAACACAAGACTTTAGTGTTGGTGAGCTGTAGTCTGTGTCTTCCAGAAGGGTTCTGGTGTTGCTCCCTGTGCTTGCCCAGGTGGAAGCTGTTTCGGTACTGGCTGATCTCCACTGAAAGGAGACACTTCTCCTACTTGGTTGGTGACTGCTCCATATGAAGTCTTAATACAGCACTTAACCCCAAGACCGTATCTATCAGCTCAACTCATCATGAGTTATACACAACTAAGTGGTTTTCTTTTCCAGGATATTAAAATGCTGACTCTATTATTACTAGAAAACATGAATTATGATTGTTTATGTATTTGTATGTGTGCATGCATGCACATGTAGACCAGATACAACATTTTTTTCCACTGAAGATACTTTACTTTTTAATTTTTAAAAATTTATTTTATGCAGGTATAAGATATTAGAATTAGAAAAATAATTTTATTAAGTTGTTCTGATTACAACTCAGTTGTTATCCCATTACTTATGTCCTCCCATTCCTCCCTCCCTCCAGATTTCACCCTATTCCCCCCGCCCCCAGGTCTGCTGTACTCTGGGGTAAGGCTACCTGTCCTACTCCCAGCTTTTCAGTTGCCTTTGAGTAGGCTTGAGGACTTTTGGGCTTCTCTTTGTCAAGTTTGGGATGTTAATTGGCATCACTTTTGTAGGGCCCGTGTTTTGGGAGTCATGCTGGTGAGACTGCATTGGTATGGCTTCAGATATTACCTCCCGTAGACCAACTTCCAGATCAGCCAAGAGAATGTACTGGTGGTTCCACGGTAGGGAGAATTGAGCAAGAGGGGAACAGCAGCTGTTGGTGACCAATTAATAGAAGGGACTAATTGTTGAGGAGAGATTACGGAACAGAATAGAAAACAAATATTGAGGCCCATGCAAAAATGAAAGGTGTTCTTGCCCAGGAGAAATTTTATTTTTCTTCTATTCCTCCTGAGCTATCCCCAATACTTTATTAAAAGTGAAGTTCAATTCTTTCATTACAGGTTACTTCATGATTTTCCCATCTTTTACATTCAATAGAGCATTTAAAAATCAAAAGAGCAAGAAAACAATCTAACAACAACAACAAATACAAACGGTTCTGTATGACCTACAACAAAGCATGTAACAAAATTCCAGCAATGGTCAGCATGACCTGATTATTATTTCTTAAAACTTGGGAAAGTTTAATCTAATCAAGCAGTTTCTGCCTGGTTTCTCACAATAATCAGAGCCAAAACTCTCTCATTGTCTCAAACCTTTGGCCAGATGCCCTTTCTCAACATTCTATGTGGGAAAGGTTTTCCAGTACAATTAAATTTCTTGTACAATTAAAATTTCCTCCCATGAGCTAGGTAGTTTTTTTGAGAAGTGGAACATTTTCAGTATTGCCCTGGGATTCGGCTGTTCTGCAGTGGATTGAGGTTCAGAATCTTGCAGTCCCTGATTGTGTAAAGAGCATGATTTGATCTGTTGAGCCTCAAGTACTGCCTTTAGCTTTCACAGATTACAAACTCTGGTTTGTGAGGTAAGCAATTCCCTGAGAGTTCACAGATGGATAAGACATAAAGGCACTAATAACAAAGTATTCATTACTTTAATGTATCATTACTTGAAGCCATGCTACCTTGCCTCACCTTGGAGTCAGCTTCAGGTAAAGGGGAAGCCAGCTGAGAAAGCCAGAGGCAGCACATTTAAAAAAATGTGTGGTAGCTGAAGCCTTCCAATGTCATGGGTTTCACCCTCTATAATCTCTCGCATCCAAATAGTAACCAAGTCAGATGCTGGTTAAGGACCAAGATCAAAGGAGATGGGGTGAGTTCAGGTGGAATAGCCATAGACACAACTCATTGCTAGTCAGCACATATGGATGCATGTGCATCTGCATGTCTTCAGGCTACAGCAAACAGCAACCTTTTGAAGAAAAAGGAGGAGATCCTTATACAAAACGCCTTTGAGGTTTGTAGCTTCTTCTTCTAAGCCTTGATGCCTCATGAATATATTTTATTATTAGTTAAGGACAATAAATCAACATTTTATTCACTTTTATTTGGTGTGTGTGTGTGTGTGTGTGTGTGTGTGTGTGTGTGTGTGTGTGTGTGTGTGTTCACATATGCCAGAATGCATTAGGACAACTTGCAGGAGTCTACCATGTGAATCCAAGGGGACAAATTCAGGTCTCCAGATTCAGTAGCAAATGCTGAGCCATCTTGCCAGTGAGATAATAAATTTTAGATATATATTGTTTATATTACTCTTTTCTAAGTTCATATCAGAGTCTCTAAGTGTCTTCCTGATGGAAAATTTGACAGTAATAATATGTTTTCCTTTCCATTTTTTCTTTATCTCACAGAGCTGCTTCTGGTGGGTCCATTGCAACCAGGTAAGGACTACATTGTCTAGTTTTTTGGACCTGAGTCTGAGTGCCAATGGCTTATAGGTTGGACTTACAGAACCATAGGCTTATAGTTCTAGGTCTTAAAAGCTAGAGGCTATGGTGTTAAGCTTTAATAGCCACAGAATTATAGCTTCAGGAGCTCAGGACAATGATTTTGAGTTCTATATTATAGCAGTCTAGCATCTGGCAGCTAATGTTATTTTCATACCTTGGGTGTCAAGGATCTTTCTGTCTGTTCGTTAGCACTGGAAACCCTCTCTACCTTTTTAGCTTAGAGATTTGCTTGCTCCTTTTCCTTTTCATATCCCTTTTGCCATATTACAGTCTCAACTTTCTTTTACACACTGTTCATCTCTTGTAGTTTCTTCCCTGGATGCTCTCTAGAGCACTTCTGTCAACTTCTTGTGCTCTTATTGCCTCTGTTGCTGCACTCCTGGGGCAGGAAGCTCTGGAGTTTTTCTGTATGTTATTATCTCAACTTGCCCTACTCAGGATAAGGAACAAAGATGATGAGTACATAAAATTACATCAGACAGTATATTTCTTATGAACTAATGTTGCAATCCTGAGAGAGGGTGCTCCCAAACTTATCCAAGGAGGGGGAATAACACACTATTTATGCAGTGAAAGAGCAAAGTGCCATCTTGGTTCTCAGCGTCTAGTTGCCTCTGTCGAAGCTCTGTGCCTATATGTCTTCCTTTTTCATCAGTCATAAATCTCTCACATTTACCAGTCAGAAATATCAAATGTGCAAGCCTTCCTTTTGTCTGTTGTACATGGAGTAGAATAGGAAAACACTCAACTCCAGTGAGCAAAGATAAAAAAGAGAGAGTGCTGATCACACCTAAATGTAGGTAAGGTCACACTGAATTCAGAAAAAAAAAATGGGCTGATGTGAAATCTCTAGAATAATTCAAGCTATTGGTATGGTTGTGACTCAGTAAGCCCTCATGAAGTTTTGCTTGTGGTGGTCCTTGTTACAGGTCATTGTTCACATAGCCAGAGAGCCAGGAGGACAACCCAGTTAGTGTCAAAACAAGTATACTTACTTGATGGTCCTTTGATCAAGGAAGTAAGAAATTGTGCCAGTTGGAGTCAACCAAATGTTCAAAACCATTTGAGCCCATCCAATTAGTTTATTTGAATTAATAAAAAGGAACAGGAGTGCTTACAGTGAAGGCCTTGCATATTTACTAACTGTATCTAACAGTTCTTCACTCTTAGTGAAGGACATTTAAAGTGCTGTCATGTATCATGAAGATATCCTAACAGTTCCAAATATTCATTCAGGTATTTTGGATTAGTGAAATATATTAGTTTGCCTGTCCATTGTACCTAATCCCACAGTTCTTCCCTGAGCCTTAGTTTCTATTTGTAAAAAAAAAAAAAAAAAAGAAATTCAAGTTTAGGAGATATTTGTGAGAAAATAAGCCAAATGATCCATCTTTCATTGTCATATCTGCATTAAAAAAGGAGCTTTTGCTTCCTACAAAGTTATTTTATTTATTTAGTCTTTATTGTTACATAAGAAGTTTTATAAACTCTCTAAGAATAATGAGTTATAATAAAGTTATTTTGTTGTGGAAAGAATAATTATTTCTGCTTCATAGAGTGTGATCCTAAGAGCTTTTCACCATCCTACAGGACAATATTAACTAGTCTAATAATTTAAGGATTTTATTTCAGAATTCTCAATGTTACTCTCAATTGACCAAGTGCATTAATGTTTCTTCATCCATTAGCTGACTTGTCATGAGTTTTGACAGAGGCTATACAGATGCTCTGAAGTCTCTGATAATATTTAGACATGCTGCCTCAAGGCTGGCTCAAGGGTACACTCTGCAGCCACTGCTTCTGACTTCCGTGTCCTTATCATTGGGCTGTCAAACGAATGTCCCATGGTTCCTTATTCTCCCATGCCACAATACACATCTGTTTCCATTCAGCTCTGCATTGTTCTGTTCCATCTTTTCTCCTTGTTTCTAGAAATATCCCTTGCTTATACTTTTCTGTAACTGTTTCTCTCTGTTGCTTTTCCTCCCTCTCCTCTTTTCTCTCTTCCCCTGTTTGTGTCCCTTTTCTCTTAATTTATTTTGTCTAAAAATGAAGGGACTTTTTGCATATCATACAACTTTGACTTCATGTTTCATTGTCACTCATATACTTAAGACTGATACTTAACAACATATGAAATACTGTAAGATGGAAGAATAGGTGAAAATGTGTGCAATTAATATTTGTAGTTTATTTTTCAGAATAACTTTTGACAGAAACTCAGTTTTCATAAGTTGCTTAAGGAGTGCTGCTCACAGTGATAGCCCCATACATATGACACATTGTTGCAATTTCAAGTGACTGTATTGATGCAACCATCTAATAACCTGGTAGAGACAGAGTTTTATTTCCAAGGACTTTGATTTTTGTACACATTTTAATGAGTTTTCTACCCTTTTGAAGATTTCTTGTGAGGTATTTGTTAGGTCTTTGAGCATGAGTGAGGCATGTTCTTTTATGAGGCAGGTCTTTGCTATCATAGTGACAAGGCAGCTGCATTTTGTAAATGTGCTTTTCTTCACTTTAAAATGCAACTTGTCTATAGAGATGGAAACAATGCACAGCCTTGAGGAATGGGAGAAGCCAGGTGAATGAGAAACAAAGAAGTTCAGTTTTGTACTCCCAAGGCCTGAGGCAAAGATAATAATTTTTTTTTAAATTCAATACTTATTTTGTTTAACCCAATATGTCTAAAGTACTATTTTAACCAAAAATCAACATGAAACTATTAATGGGATACTTCCAGTCTTTCTTTCATATTCAATTTCAAGTTTGTCTATTGTGTTTTCAGCACATCTCAATTCAAACAAGCCACATTCCAAGAGCTCAGTTCCCTTTTATCTTTTGTGTTTACTATTAAGAGCTGCTGGTTGAATTTTTAGATACTGGTCACTGTATTACTGCACAGGATAAGTCTTGGTAAATTCCCGATGTTGTAGCTGCTATGGGGGCCCTGATTTAAATCCATCTTTATAGTTTTCTCTGCCCGTCAGAGAGGGAACGCACACAACAAGTCAGCCTTTGTTTTGGAGCTCTGTTATTAGTGAATCCTGCTTTGGCCCTTCGATGCTTGTCACGTCCTGAAGCTTAAGTCATCTGCGTACAGAGAGGCAACTAAGAGCACAGTGCTGTGACACGTGCACCTTCATCAAGAAAACAATGCAGATGTCCAGCTAACTCAAAGGTGGTCAGATTGTCCAGAGACGCCAACAAGAAACCTTATGCCTGTGGTCTTTCACTATTGCACATTGGCTACTCTCAGAATTTTTCTGGTATCTTGAAACCAGATTCTAGCACTTGCAAAACACAGATGATTCACTGAGTTGGGTATGTACATCTACATATACTGCATGTATATCAAAGTTTCCTATCAATCAATCAATCAAATCTACTACCTATGTATCTGTCTATTTATCTATCTACCTGTCTACCTATTATATAACTGTCTACCATTTATCTGCCTTCCCATCCATCATCTTCCTCTCTATCAAAACATATTTATCAACTATTAATCTTTCCTAATAGAATTCTATATGAGCAATGTTGGTAAGAAAAATTATTTATTTAGTTGACATTCCTGTTGGGTAGATGAATGGTGCCATTTAATTTTTATTTAATTCATTTTAAGTTGATAGTTATAATTGCGTGTCATTGTGGGAACTCTAATATTTTGAGAAATATATGCATTATGGGCTGATTAGGCTGTGCTATTTAGCATAACTCAAGTATGTGTCAATTCATATAATTCTCATTTTTGTGATAAGAACACTTAACAGGTACTCTCTTAACATTTTCTAAGAATATCACATATCATCCGTAGCTTTAATGACCTTGCTGCATGTTTTTTTGTCCTCAGTACTTCTATCTAGTGTCAACGCTATGTTTAAGAATAAAATGACACTGAAAAGCATTGCTCTGCTTTGCAAACTGCCCTCAATGCTCCCACTCCAACCATCATTATTTCTTTCTCTGTGGTATTTTATCGATTAAAGTTTTTACAAAATAGCTAGCTTATTTATTATGTTAGTTTTAGAAGCAAAACATCGAGGATGGTTATTTGTTTTGTTCATTGATGAATTCCTCATCTATAAAATAAGGTCTAGAGTGGAACCAACATGACACCCGACACCCGAGCTACATAAATGCCATAGAGCAAGCACCGGCCTTCTAGAATCATGTGTTGGGATAGCAAGCCATTAGTAAGGAGTCTATTTTCAACTGGAGCTTATGTGTTAGAGGGATCAGATGGAGGAGCTAAGAAAAGATAGAAGAGCTTCAAAGACACCAGGTATCTAGGTCTCAGCATTTGAATTTTTTAGTACTGGGTCAACACTGAAAGGGAGAAACAGAGATGAGCCAAGGTCCATACACCATCATCTCATTAGCATATCTTGAGAGAGTCCTCTAATCAAAAGCCATGTCGTCAGCCAACCCGCCACCAACTTCTGGCAATACACAGAATGCGAGTCACTAAATTGATTTTTGAATTTATTTTCACATAGCTGTGTTAGCAGATAAATAGTCTTGAATGAAACAGGCAGTTGCTAAATGTATTTTTTTACTCATTTATCTAGAATATTTTATTGTAAGAATGCTTCAGCCATACAATGGCCACTGAGCTTAACACAGTTGACAGGGTGTAACGATGGCCTATTGTGCTCCTGAGCAATCACTGTGTCTAGTCAATGTGTCTCTAAGAAGAGTGAATGATTGTAGTTACAGAAATGGAAACATAGATGACTTGAGTTTGCTGTTGAACCCCTTTAGGTCCAGTAATCCTGTTTCCTTAAAGAGTTCCTTGTGTTTGCAGATTTTGTTTCCTATACACAGTTATTACAAAAAAGAAAGAGATGAAAGTTCCATCTTTGTCCTCATATCATTTAAATAATTTAATACATAGTAGTCTCATTTGTATGATACATATTAACCACAAAGGTGTATTGACATTTACACGTAAATGATTATAGTTACTTTTGGCCTTAATTTGCTTTATATGTTACTAGTAAATGATATTATGAAGCTTCTATATATTTATTTAGTATCTAAATATAAATGCAATTTATTTTTGTGCAGAATAGAAAATTATATTCTATAATTTTTAAAATTAAGACAAGTTTACTACTATGTACAGCTATTGATTTTTATCACATTTATTTAATGTGTGTGTGTAAATGTGTGAGAAACTTTCCACTGGTGTGGATGTCACAGAGTGATTTGCATGAACAGGTTTTGACCTTCTGGTTTATGACTGTAGTGCCTGGTATCACAGACCCATTCCCTCAGCCAGCAACTGTTAATAAGCCAGAATCAAAAAGAAGAAGAAGAAGAAGAAGAAGAAGAAGAAGAAGAAGAAGAAGAAGAAGAAGAAGAAGAAGAAGAAGAAGAAGAAGAAGAAGAAGAAGAAGAAAATTAAAGAAGAACCAGAATCACAAGCAGTGTTTGTGATTAACTGTGCAGTGGTAGAAGGGTCAGAAAGAGAGAGTTTCTAGACAGAGAAGCTCAGAGAGCAGAGGGAAGTTACTAACCTTTCTATTAAAGTCAATGTAAAATGTGGACAAATGGGAACTTTAAAGATATATGACTAATGGTCTGTGGCAAGGGGAGCCAGGGAGGCAGGCAGCACCTCTGGGAGTGTGGAGGGGAACATGTGCTGGGAGCCTGGGGCTGTTGTTGGTGAGCTCGGTTAACAATTGGGAAGAAAACTCTGGAAATAGATTAAAAGGCTAACAAGGTCTGGGAAGGTCTGTATCTTCACTGGATTTCCAGACTCAAATGCCCACAGAACCTGGTGACTATTTGTACTTGACTCAGTCATGTGTATCTTCCCTAAAGATGACATTCTTATCTCAAAGACAGAGGCTTTAGAAGTGAACACTTTGGGAGGTGTTTAGCTTGTGCTAGTGGAGCTGTCAGGAATGAATTTTATGCCATTTATACATAAGAGGTCCCTCATTCCTGCTGTCCTATGAACATGCAGTAAGGAGATTCACATCTGTCAGGAAGTAGGTCTTTATCAGAGAACATTATCTCTTGGGATCTTGATGCTGAACGTCTCAGGCTGCAGAACCACAAGAGAAAAACTGTAGCTTAAGTCACCCATGTGTGTCCCACTGCTCTTTCTCTCTAAATGTTATAAGATTTGGACCATTTGCATTTGTCACATCTGATGTAACTTTATATTCCCTAACTTTAACCTGGAGCTACTTGGAGAAAAGAATTGTATAACATATGCTTCCTATGCAAGAATGTCAGGAGAATGATCAGAATAGCCATGCACATTTATTACTTTGTTTTGTTGGCTCTATCTATTGCTTACAGTCTTCAACCTAATGGTATCAGAGTTCTTTGCAAGGCAAAGGACCGTGTCAATACTCAAAAAGGCATCCTACAGAATGGAAAAGGTCTTGACTAACCTCACATCTGACAAAGGGCTAACGTCCAACCTATATGAACTCAAGAAATTAGACACCAACAAACGAAATAACCCAATTAAAAAAGTAGGGTACAGACCTAAACAGATAATCCTCAACAGAGAAAGCTTGTATGGCAGAGAAGCATCTAAAGAAATGTTCATCTTTCTTCATCATCAGAGAAATGCAAATTAAAATGGCTCTGAGATCCCATCTTACCCCAGTCAGAATGGCTAAGATCAAAAACATAAGGGACAGCACATGCTGGTGAGGATATGGAGAAAGGGGAACACTCCTCCATTACTGGTGGGAGTGCAAATTTATACAACCACTTTGGAAATCAATATAGTGTTTTCTCAGAAAATTGGGAATAGCTCTACCTCTAGATGTGCCCTTGACATATAGGCAAAAGATGCTCTACATAATACAAGGACATTTGCTCAACTATGTTCATAGCAGCTTTATTCGGAATAGCTGGAATCTGAAAACAACCCGAATGTCCCTCTACCAAAGAATGGATAAAGAAAATTTACATTTACACAACAGAATACTACTCAAATATTAAAAATAAAGACATCGTGCAATTTTAGGCAAATGTATTGAACTAGAAAATATACCAAGCTAACCAAAACCTGAAAGACATTCATGGCATGTAATAACTTATAAATGAATATTAACCATAAAATATAAGATAAACAATGCTATAATCCACAGAAGACCCAAAGAAGCCAAGGAGGGTGCAAGAAAGGATGCTTGCATTTCACTTAATTAGGGAAATGAATTGTACACAATGGAAGGTAGTAACTGGGTGATAGAGGGGATTGGGAGGAAAATTAGGGTAGAAATCAGGTATGTATAGTGCAGGGGTGGTGACTGGACCAGGATACAGAACAGAAATCTGTGAGGGGTATCTCTAGGATGCTGTTCGGAGCATCATCACCTGCTACAAAGTTAGCCAGCCTTCACTCCCATAATGAGGTGAGCTAGCCAGGGAGCATGGATGGATCTATGGATAACTGATCCTCCTTTCCTCATCACCATATCCTGCCTCCTAGAGGCACCTTGCTGGACCATAGGACATTCCAGACATCAGAACCACAGGTACCCTACCTGTCCCACCACGGACCCCACTTAAGGCCCACTCAGCATAACTCTAATCATCCTACGGCTCCATATCCACATATCCCAGCTTCCAACTCCTGCAAAGGACCACCAGTTGAATGAGACACTTACTGGCCACCAGAACTGTCAGGAGCCATAGGACCTTGCCTGACCTGCCCCAGTGGCTGAGAGGCCCTGCTGGCTGAAAGCCACAGCTGTCTGCATACTTGAGATAATTATTCTGCCTGGCTACCACAAAGATCCATCCTGACCTTGAGAAAGAGAACATTTCGGTGTATTGAGACTTCTGTATAATCGCCCCACTCCACACCTGCTGTCCTTGGGCCTGGCCCAGAAGATTTTGTAACTTTCCACTGCTTTCCTTCCTACCCCCGCCCTTTCAGAAGCTTATTATAAATTTGGATACCCCTTACAATAAACGGCCCTTGATAGGCAAAGTTTTTCCTGGGTTCGTGTCTCTCTTTCGCCTATTCTTTATTCACAGGTCGCGACCCTCCTCGCCACTCCACGAATAACTGAACCCGCGGGTCGGGAAAACAGAACTCCAGGATGCAACATAGGCAGAGACCCTCTACTTTCCCACAGGCCTCTCTGGCCAGAAGACCAGAAAGAAAACATAAACCAAGGGAAAAACACACCCATTTAACAAAGAAAAATTCAGAAATCAGAACCTATACTTATGATTACCCCAAACGCAGATGCCAGGATAAAAGCACAATCAATGATAGCCAGGGTAATATGTGACCAGCAAAGCCCAGCTATTTTACTATAGCAAGTCCCGAATATTCCAACACAGCTGAAACACAAGAAAATGACCTTAAAGTCAACTGTGTAAAGATAATAAAGGCCCTTAAAGAAGAAATGGATAAATCTCAGAAAGAAATCAAGGAAAAGAAAAAAAAAATTTTGAAGGAAACCAATAAATCACTGAAAGAAAGCCAAGAAAATACAAACAAGCAAACAGTTGAAGAAAATGAATAAAACCATTCAAGACCTTAAAAGAAAAATAGAATCAATAAAGAAAACACAGACAAGAAATTCTGGAAGCTGAAAATCTAGGTAAGTGAACAGGTGCTACAAATACAAGCATCAACAATGAAATCAAGAGTTGAAAAAGAGAATCTCAGGCATTGAAGATGTGGTAGAAGAAATAGGTACATCAGTCAAAGAAAATGTTAAGTCTAAAAAATTGCTGACAGTAAATACCTAGAAAATTTGATACACTATAAAAAAATCAAATTTTAAGAATAATAGGAATAAAGGCTTTCGTGGGACATGCCCCTTGGGCTAGTATGCAGATATAAGTGAGTATATACCATTTGAGTCTTTCTGCTTCTGGGTTAACTCACTCATTATGATCATTTCTAGCTCAATCCATTTACCCACAAATTTCGGGGGAGACCTGGTGGCACTCAGAGGAAGGACAGCAGGTTGCCAAGAAGAGACTTGATACCCTATGAGCATATACAGGGGGAGGTAATCCCTCTCAGGAACAGTCATAGGGGAGGAGAATAATGGGAAAATGGGAGGATACAAGGGATGGGATAACCATTGAGATGTAACAAGAATAAATTAATAAAAAAATTTAAAAAAAAAAGAATAATAGAAATAGAAGAAAAGGAAGAATCCTAGCTCTAAGGTCCAGAAAATACTCTTAACCAAATCATAGAAGAAAAATTTCCTAATGCAAAACAGGACATATCTATAAAGATACAGAAAACTTGCACAACACTAAGTAGATTGGACCAGAAAATAAATTCTCCTCACCACAGAAAAATCAAAATAATAAACACAAAGACCAAAAAAAAAAAAAAAAAAAAAAAAAAAAAAAAAAAAAAAGAATATTAAAATCTGCATGGAAAAAAGAGCAAGTAACATATAAAAGTAACATACTCGAATTACATCCATCTTTTCAATATAGACTGTGAAGTACAGAGAGGCCTGAGCAGATGTCCTACAAACGCTAAGAGAACACATGTGCCAGCCCAGACTACTATACCCAGCAAAATTCTCCATCACCATAGATGCAGAAAACACTATATTCCATGGCAAAGTCAAAATCAAACAATATCTCTATACAAATCTAGCTCTAAAGAAGATACTAGGAAAAAAAAACTCTAACCCTAGGAGACTGAATACACCCATGATAGCACAGAAAATAAGGAATCTCATACAAGCATGAAGTGGAAGTTTCTGGTTTCCTTAAAAACTCAGGTGTGTCATGTTATGTTTCTCTGGAAACTTTCTTGTGAGAGGTTATGTACTGTTTTGCTGAAAGCAGACACATGAAAGGCTGTGTGATGTCTGGGATGAATCTAAATAGAGCCCCACAGACAGTTGGATGATGCTTTTGCATTGCTAAGCCATGCAAGGTTTTATTAGTCTTTTCTGGTCTTCATTGGTCTTTTTGGTCTTTACTTTGCAGAGGGTAATGTTCCAGAGAACTTCTGTTGGTACTCCAGGTGCTTCTGGCTGCTTCTGATGACTTGTGCCAATTCCTTGGAGCCTTGCTATTTCTGATGGATTGTACCATCTTTACAGATTTGTGTTGCCATTTGGACTGTCAGTATCCTGACATCACAGAGTGGTATTGGCCCAAGGAACTACATCTAAACAGATTCACAAGCCCTTTTCCTATTAACATCCTTTATCGCCTTCCTCTGGTTGGTAGGTTAGAAGTAAGGTTGAAATAAAATAGGTTTTGAGAAATTTAAGCCTACACAGGCAACACTAAAAGAAGGGCAGTACACATACCACAACTATCTCCAACAATAAAATAATAGGAATCGACAATTATTAGGCATTAAGGTCTCTCAATATCAATGGACTCAATTCCCAATAAAGGGACACACACAGAGACTAAAAGAATGGACAGAAAAACAGGACTCAGCTTTCTTCTGCATACAAGAAGCACTTCAACCTCAAAGTTAGACATTCTTCTGAGTAAAGGGTTAGAAAAAGATTTTCCAAGCAAATGGACCTTATAAGCAAGTAGACATTCTAACTTCTAACAAAATAGACTTCAAAGTAAAATTAATCAGGAGACATGGACGGGCATGTTGCACTTATAAACAGAAAAATCCACTAAGGTGATCTTTCCATTCTGAATGTCTATATCTCAAATTCCAGGGTACCAAAATTTGTAAAAGTCATATTACTAAAACTTATATCACATATCCACTACCACACATTGATAATGGTAAATTTCAATACCGCATTCTTACTAATGGACAGGTCATCCAGACATACACTAAATAGAGAAATATGGTAACTGACAAATGTATGAGTCACCTGGACCTAACAGATATCTACAGAAAATTCCATCCAAACAGGAAAGCATAAACAGTCTTCTCAGCACCTCACAGAACTACACTCAGTCACAAAGCAAGCCTAAAGAAATAAGAGAAAACTTAAATAACATCCTGCATCCTATCAGATCACCACTATTAAGGTTCAATTTTCAACAACAATAGAAACAACAGAAAGGCCACAAAGTCCAGAACACTAAACAACTCATTACCGAAGAAAAAATGGGTTAAGGCAGAAATAAAAAATATTGGATATTCCCCAAATTCAATGAAAATGAATACATTACATACCCAAACTTATGAGAGAGAATGAAAGCAGTGCTAAGAGGAAAGTTCATACATTGCATTAAGTGCTACATAAAGAAATTGGAGAGATCTCATAGTAGCAATTTAATAGCAACCTAGAATCTCTAGAACAAAAAGAAGCAAACACACCCAAGAGGATTAGATGGCAGGAAATTATCACTCAGGGCTGAAATCAATAAAATAGAAACAAAAAGAAAAATACGAAGAATTAATGGGACAAAGAGTTGGCTCTTTGAGAAAATCAACAAGACAGACAAACCCCTATTCAAAACAAAAGGCAGAAAGAGAAATCCAAATTAACAAAACCAGAAGTGAATAGGGAGAAAAACATCAGAACCAAGGAAATCCAAAGACTCATTAGGTCATATTTTAAGAAACTGCACACCACAAAATTGTAAAGTCTAAAAGAAATGGACAATTTTCTTGATGACTTCTTTCATTTATTCTTGTTCTTCTATTCCAGTTGTAAGTACAGTTGGCAGTATTTGAAAAACAGATTCACCCAAGTGTATGGATGTGTGCCACTGGTAGGATTCAATGAGATGCAGGGACCTTTTTATCTTTCAGTAGTTAAAATGGATCAGTAGAAGCTTCTGTCTATAAAATATGCAGAAGAACAAATAAATGTTGTCTTTCTAAGGAAAGTGAGGGTCTGCTTAAACTATTAACTTGTGTAGAGTTTGATTTTATACAAGAGGTGTAGGTGTGATTCAGGAAAACCTGATTAGTTCCAGACCTCTTCAACAAGGATTGACAGAGTCAGTGGCTACATACAAACAACCAGTCCAACCAAATCCAGATAATATGATGCAAACTTTCAAAACAGGACACGTGCATCCTGATGAAATTTTTTCATCTAATGTCTTTGATGCTTCCTTCTGAGGTGACATGAGAGTTTCAGATTGCCCCACTCTGTTTTGCCAGGTGGACATCCCATTAGCCAGGTGACTCTCAAGGCATGTGTGGTCAAATAGAAAGTTCATTTCAATCTGAAAGTTGCAAGTGTAATTATGGGCCTTGAACCTCCAGGTTTCCATGAGCAGGGATGTTTCATCCTTTCTCTTTATTAAATTTTTATCTATCTGTATCAATAACATTCATAATTAATAAGTTATTAAAGCTTCTATTTCTCTGAGGTGAATGCTAAGTTTATTATGTAATTATTGTTTCATTAGCCATTCAAGATTAGCTTCTGGCCTTTCTGAGCCCTCCCCCTACCTAACCACAGTGTTTGCCCATTTGGAGTCTGTGCATTCAGGTTGGTGGGAAGGAGGAAAGCCCAATACTTGCTTGTGAGATGGGGAGGCATCTCAAAATAACAACATTTTCCCAGTCAGTCTGACTTGGCCTCCCAGGTGTGCCCACACCTATGACAGGCATTTTACACATTTGTTTTCAGAAGTTTTCATTGGTTCATCTTGAATACTTATGAAATAGAAGGGCTGTGTCTTACTTGGAACTTGTTAGCAACTTACCTGTCAGCTCTCTTCTCTGGCTCTTACATTCATGCATGGATGAAGCAGTATTCTAAGGGAAGTAATTTGGATGTTTGTACACCATAACCACCAGGGCAGCCTTTATATCTGGCAGTGGGGAAGCAGGTCCCTGTGCCCACAGTTAAGCCCATCCAATCCATTAAGAGACACATAAGGGACACATACCTGATACTCTGCCTCACTCTCCCAGAAGATGAATGGTGGGAGGAAACATGAGGCCATGTTTACAGGTTTAGTGTACATTTGCCTCAAGCCTTTCCTTATTCTCCTCACTGTAATTAACAGAAAACTTTGCTCTCTAATGTGTGTTCCATAGAAATAAGTCAGTCTCCTTGAACATTCTCAGTGATAATGTCTTCACTTTTTCTTAAGAGGAATACGAAGAATCAAGTTCTTGAAATATAAAACGTCAATTAATTAGAGGGTAGTAAAGAAACATAATTGGGCAAAAATTAATTATATTAGTAATTTTTATTTTCATTACACATGATTTGTAAACTGGTTCAATTATTTTTATAAATAGATCTGATATTAATTGTTAACAAATATATCAGTTCATACTCTATTCAATTTTTCTTATAGATATTTTAAAACTAGACTGTTTAAGAATAAAAAAAAAGCAAAATAGATTAATTAGTTTATATAGTATGTACTAATATTGTGATCGTAGCTTCAACACAACAGAACAAAGAGCCTTAATGAAGCATTGTTGACATTAGTTTGGAATATAGGCATGTGTATGGGGGATGGTCTTAGTTAGTTGTTATGAAAGACCCAGCTCCCTCTAGGTGGCGTCATTCCTTATCAGGGCAGATTTGAGTACTATAAGAATGGAGAAATCAAGCTGGGTACACGTCAAGAAGCATGAGTGCATTTCTCTCTGTTCTTGATTCGGCAGGAGTGATGGACTGTAATCTCTGCCATACGGAACTGTAAACAATCTTCTTTTCCTCTTAAATTTTTTTTGGGGGAGACAGAGTCGGTATAGTTTACCGTAGTAACAGAATTCAATCTAGAATAGATATAAATTATTTTTAGCTTTATTATGAGCTTTCTATCTTTTTAAATTGAGATCAGGATAAAGGTTCATTTATATTAATATCCAGAAATTTATATTCTTTTTCTCTCCATCAATATTTTGTAAATAACTAGTTTATAGGAAGATAACTTAATTAGAATATTGTCATCTTGGATTATATTTATTATAATAAATTATTTCTTTGTGTTTTAAGTGGACTTCTTGGTACTTTGTCCCATTTGAAATGTATCTTCCTTTTGAAGAGCTGTCTTGCATTCCTCAAGGTCACTTTTATTTTATTCTAATTCTGTATCTTCCTTTGGAAAATGACTGGCTTATTTATTTATTCTCTGAGTACTCTGCTTCTCCTTTGGCTCCAGACCTGTTTTTATAATATACATTTATTCTCTAAGACATAAAAAGTTTAGTGTTAGAATCTGGCATGTTAATCTCAATGTAATTTTTCTTTTTATTTGTCCATTAACAATAATATTCCTAGTAAAAATGATTCGTAGAAAAAGACAGCTTTTGCAAGTACTGATGTGGATGGCTATTTGTGAAATCTGTCCAATTGTGCAAAGCTTCTCAGCTTGTAACTGATGTTATAAATCACAGGTCATGTGGTTAATCTTCTGAACACTTCAATAAAAATGATCCAACTTTTCAGCCTCCCACAGCTTTCAATTGCAGTCATATCTCAGTCCTGACTATGAACTCAGGGTCAATAAACAGGTTAGAGATAGAGGAGAATTTTCATTAAAAATAACATGGGGTAGTGAGCAAAGGTTATCCAATTGAGGAAAAATGAGAATCTGAGGAGTGTGGGCAGCTTAGAGGCAGGTCACCTATGAATATTTGGGATAAGACTGGTCCAATGATATTAATTTAAACTTTTGCATTGGATTGTGGCCAAGTGATCTTTGTAACATTGTCTTCATTTCTAATGAGCTCCTTAGTGTGGGATAAGTTGACTTTCAGATGTACCACCTTTATTAAGAAGGATCTACTTTAATTTGGTAAGTGGGGAGCTTCTGTAAAAATTGCTGTATTTCAAATCTGAGCATTACGTATAAAAGTCATTAGAGTTTATTCAAACTGTGTTTTTATTTAATTTTTTATACGCTATACATTTTATTTTATTTTAAAATTTTTATTAATTTATTCTTGTTACATCTCAATGGTTATCTCATCCCTTGTATCCTCCCATTCTTCCCTCCCTCCCATTTTCCCCTTATTCCCCTCCCCTATGACTGTTCCTGAGGGGGATTACCTCCCCCTGTATATGCTCATAGGGTATCAAGTCTCTTCTTGGTAACCTGCTGTCCTTCCTCTGCGTGCCACCAGGTCTCCCTCTCCAGGGCACATGGTCAAATATGAGACACCAGAGTTCGTGTGAAAGTCATACCCCACTCTCCACTCAACTGTGGAGAATGTTCTGTCCATTGGCTAGATCTGGGTAGGGGTTTAAAGTTTCTGCCTGTATTGTCCTTGGCTGGTGCCTTAGTTTGAGTGGGACCCCTGGACCCAAATCTGCCTTTCATAATGTTCTACTTGTAGATTTCTAGGACCCTCTGGATCCTTCTACTTTGCTATTCTTCCATGCTTCTCTCATCTAGAGTCCCAATAGGATGTCTTCCCTTCTGTCCCAGTTTCCTGGTAAGTGAAGGTGGAAATGGGGCGTGGAGCTAAACAGAGAATTCTCAACAGAGGAATATCAAATGGCTAAGAAACATTTGAAGAAATGCTCAACTTCCTTAGTCATCAGGGAAATGTAAATCAAAACAACTCTGAGATTCCATCTTACACCCATCAGAATGGCTAAGATAAAAAATTCAAGTGACACCACATGCTGGCGAGGATGTGGGGAGAGAGGAACACTCCTTCATTGCTGGTGGGAATGCAAACTAGTACAGCCACTTTGGAAATCTATCTGGTGCTATCTCAGAAAATGGGAATAGGGCTTCCTCAAGACCCAGATATTCCACTCCTTGGAATATACCCAGAAGATGCTCCAGCACACAACAAGAAAATTTGCTCAACCATGTTCATAGCAGCCTTATTCATAATAGCCAGAACATGGAAACAGCCTAAGTGTCCATCAGTAGAAGAATGGATAAAGAAACTGTGGTACATTTACACTATGGAATACTACTCGGCTATTAAAAACAAGCAATTCCCGAAATTTTTGGGCAAATGGATTGAGCTAGAAATGATCATAATGAGTGAGTTAACCCAGAAGCAGAAAGACTCAAACGGTATATACTCACTTATATCTGCATATGCTACACATTTTAAAACTGTGTATTTTGAAGGCACACTGTAGTACAAAATATAAAAGGTAAGAGTTAATATCTTTATTTCTTTACACTATTAATTAGTTCTGTGAGTATGAACAGTTCACTTTGTGCTTCATAGCGACCAGAAAGACAGCCAAGGCAGCATATGCAGTCTTTATTATCAACATCACTCAGAAAACAAAAAATATCTTTGTCTTCCCACTGTCCCCATCCTGTGAGACCATGTGTTTTATTTTCCTGTGTATATTTTCTTCTATAATAATTGTGGAAAAAATAAAGCCAGTACCAAACTCAGGTACCATTAAAAGACCTAGATACTGTAAGATATTTTCAGAGATTTTTCCCAGAGAGATTAGACAGTTAAATGATAAGGATAGAGACAAGAGTAATAAGCAGGAGACATCTTTTAATATCAACTAGTGAAATTGCCTGACCTTGAAGAAATTTACTGTTTAGAAGATAAAACAAAAACAAAACAAAGAAAGAAACAACATAAAAAAGGTGATGGAATTTAGTGAGAAAATGCTAACAAATAATAGAAACAAAAATGTTATATTGAATAAAATAGGATTTTAAGACTGTCTTAGTTATTCTTCTACTGTTGTGATAAAATACAACAAGAAAGGCAACATATAAAATAAAGTGTTTATTGGACTTACAGTTTCAGAGGGTTAGAGTCCCTCTGAAATCATAAAGGACTGTACAGCATCAGGATGTCCGGCGTGGCACTGGAGCAGTAGCTGAGAGCTTACATCCTGTACCATGAATAAGAGGGGGAGAAAAAGAGGAAGACAGGGAGAGAGGGAGGGAGGGAAAGAGAGAGAGAGGGAGAAAGAGAGAGAGAGAGAAAGAGAGAGAGAGAGAGAGAGAGAGAGAAAGAGAGAGAGAGAGAGAGAGAGGAGATATTTTATCTAACTGGGAATGGTGAGTCTTTGGAAACTTCAAAGCCAATTTCCAGTGATGCATCTGCTCCAATAAAGCCACACCTCCTAATCCTTTCTAAACAGTTCCACCAATAGCAAACAAGCATTTAAGCATATGAGCCTGAGGGCCATTCACTTTCAAACTACCACAAGGGCTAATGTTTTAAATAGAACAAAAAGACCTTTTTACATAGTAATAAAAATTTCAGGCGCTAAGAAGTAAAGTTCATAAAAATTTATATTGTGAAAATATTTATAGGTATACATAATAAAATGTCAATAAAATAAATAGAAAACACCCAAACAGAAAGCATTATCATGTCTTATGTTGTTCAGAGTTGTTATAATTAATTAGTAGAAAGTAAGAGAAGGTTACAAATGCTATGAAGATCACAATTTCCAAGGTTGAATAGGTAGAAAATATAGTAAAATATATATTCCTTGTTGCATTTTTATTTCTCCTGTTTCTTAAAACTACTCTTCTAGTTTTGTGAACTATTCCATAAAAATAAAAGTTTGCCTTCAAAACTAAAAATGGAAATTGCTAGCAAGATAGTTCCTTTTTTGGAATTTCCTTATTTAACTAAAGCTCAAGCCATTAAAAGGAATATGATGAATATGTGGGTTGGAAGGAGAGGGAAAATCAGTGTCTGAGAAGGAGAGTAATATCGACACAAGACATGAGCTCAGTTTGAAATCAGGAAGGAAGGAAAATACATTTGTAAAACTTTAAGAGGTTTAAGTTATACTAAGTGAGGTAGCACATACCCAGAAAGACAAACATGGTATGTACTCACTTATAAGTAAATATTACCTATAAAGTACAGGATAACCATGTTGTAATCCACAGAGACAAAAAACTAATTAACAAGGGGATGCTTGAATCTCACTCAGTAGGAGAAATAGGATAGTCATTGGGTGGGGAGTAAGGCGGGGACTGTGTGGGGAAAGAGGAGGGGTGGGAATAAGGGATCAGTGTAGGGAGGATAGAGGGATAGAGTGCTGGAATTGGGGAGACAGGGGCATTTCTGTGATGAGCTAGAAACCTAGGACAATGGAAACTCCCAGGAATCTATGAGGGAGACCCTAGCTAAGACTCTTAGAAATCAGAAATATGGAACCTGAATTAGCCATCTCTTGTAACCAAGCAAGACTTCCAATGGAGGGATAGGAAACTAGTCCAGCCACAAAACCTTCAACCCACAATTTGTCCTGCCTACAAGATCTGCAGGGGTAAAGATAGAACAGTAATCGAGGGATTGGTCAACATGTGACTAACCCAACCTGAGACCTGTGTCATGAGATGGAAACTACCAATGACATTATTATTGATATGCTGCTATGCTTGAAGAAAGAAGTCTAGCATAACAGTCATCAGAGAGGCCTCACCTAGAAACTGATGGCAACAGATTCAGAGATCTATAGCCAAGCATTAGGCTGAGCTTGGAGAATCATGTGGAGGAAAGGAAGAAAGGATTGAAGGAGTCAGAGGGATCTAGGACACCATTAGAAAAATTATAGAATCAACTAACCTGGGTCAACAGGAGATCATAGAGATCGAACTGCCATCTTGAAAGCATGCATGGGATAGACCTGTATATATGTAACAATTGTGTAGTGTGTTCTTCATGTGAGACTCCTAACAGAGAGAGTGGGGACTGTGTCTTACTCTGTTGTCTGACTTTGGATCCTTTTCCACTAACTGGGTTGCCTCTGCTAACCTCAATAGGAGAAGATGTGCCTAGTCTTACTGCCACTTGACATGCCAAAGCTGATTAATATGCACGGGAGGGCTCCTCTTTACTGAGGAGAAAGGAAGAGTGGGTGGATGGGGTGGGTGGGGTAGATGGGGTCAGTGGGAGAATATGAGGGAGGGGAATCTGAGATCAGGATGTAAAGAAAATAAATATCTTAATTAAAAACAGAAAATAAAGGTTTGTATTTGGAATAGTAACCCTTTAAACATTACTTATCATTTGTTTTTATTATTGTAGATTATGTGTATGTGTGTATCTGACATGGGTGTGTGCCCATGAGTAAGGGAGTAATACAGGACAGAGGAATCTCATCTCTGCCTTGTACCTGGATCTGTTATTACAGGCAGTTGTGAACTTTCTGTCCTAGATCCAGGAACCCAAACTTGGGTGTTCTAGAAGAGCAGGAAACGCTCTTGACTGTTGTGTCATCTCTCCAGCCCTGTAACATTCATAATTAGTATTCTTATTAGTTATTTCTGATTTTTCAGTTTGGCAGTATTGATGATTGTAAATGTGGTCTTCTTCTAGGCAAGTTCTGTACCACTGAGATCCATTTCTGCCCTTTTTTCCCTTTTAACTATTATTTTGACATGTGGTCTGAGGCAGGACTTAAGCTTGGAATCCTCCTGCCTCAACCTCCTATGTTGTCCATGTAGCTGGGACAACAGGCATGTATCTCTATGTCCAGTTCTTTTGATTCTTGTCATTTAGCTCCAAGAGCTACTTATTATTTGGTATCATTTTACATGTTTTTCTTATTTAGTGCTTATTTACATATTTAATATTATTGTTTGAGATTCAGTCTCAATCTTCAGCCCAGGCTAGCCTCAGTCTCGCCATAATCCACCTTTTCATTCTTGTAAGTGCTGGGATAATAAACTTGAACCTCCACACAGAGTTTAATGTTCTTTTATGTATTTTTAACTGCATGCACTAATTTTACATGAAATATACTACTTGGCTTAATGATGGATATAATGCCATTTTCAGGTACGTATATAGTGTATTTTGATCATACTTACTCCCAGTCCCATCTCTTGTGTCCCTGCCTCCCTGATGATCCACTTGCTTTCAAATCCCCTGCCTACTTCCATGTTTTCTTCCCATTTTTGTGATCCAGTGAGCTTCACAGGGCTGTTTATAAGTACATGGGTATAGGGTTATTTACAGAAATGTGGACACTGTACATTTTACTCTTCTCTAGAAACCATTGACTTCTCTTTCAGAGAGGAGGTGAGCCTCCTGAGCCATCCTTTCTCCATGCAGCATGTTTCAGGGCCTAACCCTATGGAGGCTTTATGCTAGATAGAAGAGCAGCTGGTAGTCCATGCTCTGACCATTTCTTCTTGGAGTCTATGTTTCACAACTGTACTTTTTCTGTTGCTTTTCTGTGATTTTCTCTTACTGGATGTCATGATATGGATGTCTCATTGTGCTGGTGCATACAACAGGATGCGTCACCTATCTAAATAATATTTATGCAAATAGATTAACAACACTGTCTGCTCTGCTAACAGAAGGTTCTTTCTTGTTGTTCTTGTTCTTCTTGTTTTTGTTCTTCTTGCTCTTGTATATAGACCAGGCTAGCCTTGAACTTAGAGATCTGCTTGCCTCTGCCTCCTTCAGTGTATGTTCTTGTTACACTAATGTCCAGCCTTCTCAACTAGCTCACTGCAATTCTATACACTCTGCGTTGTGACTATATATGAAGGATGAAACTTACCTTCATTGTAGAAAAGACATTATCTAAGAGCTCATACATGGCTAATGGTTTACCTCCTTTAAGAGGATTTTTACCACAAAATGCTACATTGGCTCAGAGTTTGCATGTAAGTAAAATAAATGGCAAATTAAAAGGCCTTTTGATTGGAGTGGGTTCTTAGTTAGCTTTCTATTGCTATGAGAAAGCACAATGACTATGAGCAAAGGTCCATTAAACTCATCACATCAAAATCTATCTCTCAGGCAAGTCAGGGCAGGAACTCAAGAGGTAATGAGCCTGGAGAGAGGAGTGATGCAGAGGCCATGGAGGAGTGCTGCCTGTTGGCTTGTTTCTCCTGGTTTGCTCAGCCTGCTTTCTTATAGCACTCAGAACCACCACCCAGAGGTGTTGGAGCTTGATCCTTCTTCTAGAGGGGCTGGAAAGAAAATTCAGAATCTTTGGAAGAAATTTTATTTTGTTTAATTAAAGGCACATTAACTAAAATTGTCAATGATGCCTTTCGTGTACTTATTTATTTTCAAAAAGGGAAATGAAACAATTATCCTTAGATGCTTCTTTAATGTAAGATGTGAATAGGTAAATATATGATTCATAATCTAATAAAATGCTGATCAAAACAAAATTGCATAAAGATTATTTGCCTAAATGACAAATAATGGATTATAGGCATGACTGATCCCAGGCAGGATTGTGAAATATACAAACTGAAACTGCAGTCTTATTTCTGTCTCTTTTCTGTTTCTGTTCACTCCTTTACATTAGGCTCTTTCAGAGTGTTCCTCCTGTCCTTCTCCTAACCACACATTCAGGTACAACCCTGCATGAACATGAACACACATACACTCTCATACGTGCAGGTATATGCATCCATGAATACACACAAATGCACATGTAGGTATTGATCAGCATGAATACACAGTCACACACACACACACACACACACACACACACACACACACACCCTGCTGACATGACCAACCCTAACTTGGAAAGATGAGTAGCTTTTGAGTTTTGAAGACGATCATATACTTAGGAAACTGTCATTGGTCAAGTTTATAGACAAGTGGTCAATAGTGCCCTCTTTCTCACTTTGTCTCAACTGTGGTAGCAACACATGGGCTGGAAACATCTGTGTGGGACCCCAAATAGGCAAAGTATTACCCCATTCGTAGCATAATCACAAAAGAAAGAAAATTAGGAAAAACTCCTTTAAATGTAAGTCACTCTGGTTGATCCCAAAACACTAGCTGTGGCTCTGAGTCAAGAAGTGATTTCAATACTCATTACCTAAGCAAGTTAGCCCTTATGATATTAATTATTTCAATGTAAAAGCTTTAAAACAATATACACACACAGACACACACACACACACTCACACGCACTCTCAGGGGCACACACACATGCACACACTTGTGTGCACACAGACAAGCACAGGCACATACACACAATGAGTCAGGACTGCTGTCATGAAGACCCTCATAGATATTCAGCACCAATCAGAGGTGAGAAGTTTGCTACTTGGCCACTTCAAGTTTTTGTCTTGTCTTCTGTATGTCCTTGATAGCAGTTTCACGTCCTTCTGTGTGTTGAGGTCCAGACAGGGAAGAGAGATGATGTTAATCAGTATGAGACACAAGTCACAGATTGATTGGAGGTAGGTGAGACATTGTGGGCTCTTCCGAATATACCATCCACAGCCAAGGGCAAAATGTCACTCCTGCAAATTGCAATCAATGTCATTGTCCTTGTCCTTGTTCACTGTGAGAGAGACTTTGCCTATGAAGATGAGTCCTTGGGACAGGCATCCATAAGTAAGATGAACAATAAGCACTTAGTATGTTCTTCTAGCCATATTTATTTTTGGCTTCGGAGGTTTAAGAGACCCCAGACTTGCATTATCCAGGAAGAAGGCGCCTATGTAGACAGGACTCAGACAGAACTGCACCTTAGCAATTCCCTTCTGCTGCTCTTTTCATTTTCCAGGGCGCGGGAAACCACAGCTCAGGAATCACAGCATCTATTCTTCACTGGCCAGGCCTGTGTTGCCAAGCTAATGTGACCAGTGAGAGAGGCTGACTTTCATCTTCTCACATGTTCAAGATGCTGGATATTAATTAGCTTTGAATCATTTTCCTTTATACAATGCATTAGAACACATGATGCTCTAATAGCATACAAATTTAAAGTGTTTTCATAATTCATTATTCCCCCAAATCCTAGCAAATATCATATTTTGTTTGGATTCTTTTTAGATAGATTGTGTGTGTGTGTGGTGTGTGGTGTGTGTGTGTGTGTGTGTGTGTGTGTGTGTGTGTGTGTGTGTGTGTGTGTGTGTGTGTGATATGTACAGATTCCTTTAGAGGCCACAAAAGAATGCCAAATATCTTGGAAATGGAGTTATAGATGCTTGTGAGCCACCTAACACAAGTTCTGTGAACCAAACTTGTGTCCTCTGGAAGAGCAGCAAATACTTTTAATTGCTGAGACTTCTCTTCAGCCTCTTGGTTACTATTCCTTATGGAACTCGAGTAGGTGGATCAGAAAAGAGGAAGTCACTATTTGACACAGAATCATAGAATGTTTCTCTCTCTCTCTCTCTCTCTCTCTCTCTCTCTCTCTCTCTCTCTCTCTCTCTCTCTCTCTCACACACACACACACACACACACACACACACACACACACACACACACACACACACACACACACACAGAACCTTGAATTCTGTCAACAAAATAACAGCTTTTAGTAAAGAGCTTTCTGAAGTATCTGAAATTATTTACAGCTAATTGGTAGAAAGTAGTGTTGTTTTCTTTCAGAATGTCTGTTGTCACTGACCTCAGCTCCATTAACTCCTGGGTGGCAGTGATTTTTATAGTAGGTAAAAATGTAGGTTTTATCAGCTATAACCACAGAAAGCAGACTGAGGCCGTGTATTTGCTGCCACCATGTTTACCAATTTTGACTGATTCCATTTTCTTTATTTCTGATGGTGATTGGAAAGGGCCAAGTATAGCTAACTATTTTCAAACTTGTTAACAGTAATGTGACTTTCAGCAGCAGGCAGGAGTGATGTTTTGGATTTCCCACTGATGCATGGCTGAAGGCCTTTCAGTCTACACAATTTCTCAGCCTCACAGCATTCACCTATTGTTTTGAGTTTCTTGAAGTATTTCCTTGCATTATCTTCCATTTTATTGACCCCACTAATTAATTGGCATTTTAGAGCATTGGTACATTTTATGATTGTTCCATAGAAGGTTTTCATTTTCTCTCTGATTGACCAAGACCACCTTTCAAGCATTTTGTAAGTTAAAGAGAAAACATGACTTTGGAGAAGGAGTGACTCTGACTCTGGAACCAGGATATCTGATTTTTCTCACTGGTTCCACAAAGAGGTTCAGAATCATGTGATTGGCAGATACATTTTATTTACTGCAGTGAGAAAAATTACCAAAGCTGGATTTGGTGAGTGGAAACAAAATTGATTTTTTTCATATTTCTTATCCTGTGAATATTCTTTACATTGAGGGCAGCAGTAACAATACTGTGAATAGAAGATTGGAATATACTGGCTATGTATTTGGTTTCAGGAAAGATATGTGACATTTACTGATAACAAATGTCCATACGAAACCCTCTTTTCAGTGTCCTTAATCTTGACACGTAGATAGGACTGTCGAGGCCATCCATCTCTTTCTGAGATACTGGGTCTATTTCTAATACTAATGTTGCATCCAGAGAGAGAGAGAAAGAGAGAGAAGCCAAGATGAATGAAAAGAGATGTTTCTTTTTCCTTTTCTTTCTTCTTTTTCTTTTTTCTTTTTTCTTTTTTAAGCAGGTAGTCTAAACATAGTAATTTATCTTTCTAGGATTAAGTGAGCTGATCGCATTCTAGCCTAAGCATTTAAACTTGTCAGAGAAAAAGTTTCTGACTTACACGCGTTCATGGTTCCCTCTCCGTCTTGAAGAGTAATGGGATCATTGCCCATATGGATTAGTTATGAATAAAATGCCAACTCCCTCGGATCCATGCAGAGGAAGTTCACTTGATGTGGGAAAAGTATTTCAAGGTGACAGAGCTCACTATTCTAAATGTGTCCCAAGGGAGTTCAGAGGCACTGATATTACCCATTGCACAAGCTTCTCTCCTAGGCGCTTGCATAATCAAGGCATTGGAGTTGACATATTTGTTGTAGACAATCATATTTGCAACTTACTGAATCTATAAATAGTGGCTAAGGCACCTATAATATTTCCTAGAGGCATGGCTCTTAATCTTAATGTAATCCACAGGGGGAAAAGCCCAGGGGCATTCGTGTGGCATGCTCATTATTGCTGCATGACACACAAGGCTCCCCAGAGACCTCAAGCTTCTAGGCCATATGAAATGTGTGCTCCCACCTCACTGCCTTGGATGAGTCATCCTGGTAATGGCAATGTCACAGACACTTAGAGACTTTGCTAAGTATGCATGTCCTCCACAAACATTCACTATTAACTCATAACACTTCCATACAGAGGACATGTCAGACGCTCATCCCAGAACCTCACACACTTCTAATCCTTAAAATATCTTTAGCAGAGAGAAATCCTCTTTATGGCCATTACTTTGTGGATGGGAAATCTATAACCCCCCTCCCCAAAAAAAAAAAAAAAAAAAAAACAAACCAACAACAACAACACTTATGGGCCAGTGTTAGCTATAAGGCTATAAAAGGCTGTAGGTTTAAATGTTTTTAAAGCATGTTTTTTGAACCCTATTCTTTAAAAAATGTTTTTCATTTATAGATCCATAACAGTGGCAAAAACTAGCAGCACAATTTTTTTGGACTTAGTCTTCTACTTGATAAACTGGGGATACTAATTATAGCTGCTAAATGTGTATTCATTATTAGAATAGTGTTTGGCTCATAACACAAGTACATTATGCTATCAAATAAATATGTTCCATCATTACCCGATTCCCCTATGAGGATGATCTAAGGTTATAATTTAAGGATGTCATAAAATGAATGCGGCCAAAAACATCAGTGCTTTCACATGTAAGTAACCATGATGCTTCCTTCTGAGGGTGATGATACAGGGGAGCAGTGGACTGTGACAGTCACTGAATCATAAAGCAGAGTGCATATCACACCCTGTGCCCTCTTCTGTCTCCTGTGTGTGGCATGGTTTGAAATGTTTTGCTTTGCAGCATCTTTGTAAGAGCTGGTGCATCTCACTAAAGCTTTATTCCACGTGCTGAACTCAAGGCTCTGAGATACTCAGAGTCAGTGCAGCAGCCATGCTTTCTGTTTGCTGTAATGACACTATTCATGGGACAGTTAACACAGAACAGATTTTTTTGGTTCCTGGTTTCAGAAGTCTTAGTGCCTCATGGCTGGGTGGGTGTTGCGGAGGACAGAGCAGTCTATGTAAGTGGCCACTGATGTGTGTGTGTGTCTGTGTGTGTGTGTGTGTGAGAGAGAGAGAGAGAGAGAGAGAGAGAGAGAGAGAGAGAGAGAGAGAGAGAGAGAGAGAGAGAGAGAGAGAGAGAGAGAGAGGAGTCTGTGCTGAGGGTTTTGTCTTCTTCCCTGTCTCCATACTGGACCGAATTTGTAGGTGGTACTTTAAAAAAATTGTTTTAAAATTTATTTACTTCACATCCTGATTGTAGCTCTCTCCTTTGTCTTCTCCTGGTCCTACCTTCCTTCCCTCACCCCCTTACCCCTCCCTTAGTCCTCAGACCTCCTCTCCTAGCATCTGACCCCAGCCTATCAAGCCTTATCTGGGCTGTGTGCATCCCAGGCTCTGTGGGCAAGGCTGCCTTCCAGGCTGAGGTGATCAATGAGTGGGCACCAGATACTATGTCAGAGGCAGCCCTATTTCTGATATTATGGAACCCACAAGGAGACTATGCTGCCTATTGACTACACCTGAGCAGAGGGTCTAGGTCCTTGTCATGAATGGTCCTAGTCTCTGTAGTGTCCCCAGCCCTACCAAGGCCCAGATTTGTTGCCTCTATTGGTTTCATGAACACAGGGTTTTTCTGTGTAGCATTGGCTGACCTAGATTCTACTTGTAGACCAGCCTGGCCTCCAACTCACAAAGATCTGCCTGTTTCTGTCTCCCAGAGACAGCATGGTACTTTTAAGATTCAGGAAAGATCTCTTACTTTAGTCATTTCTCAGGGAAATACTTTCATGGATTGGCATGCTTTACCAATCTCCTGGGCATTTCTCTATCCAGCCATACAGACTGGATTAGTTGTCACCATGACACAGAGTACACAGCCAAGCTGTTTCCTGTCACCTGCATTCTGTAGTACAATCTATGACTTGGACATGTTTGTTTACCACTGGAGTTGGCAGATATCAGGGAAATCAAATGAGTCAACATTTTGACGTTAGCCAAACAATCTAACTAGGACAACTCAAGGCATTTGTGGTAACTGTAATAAAAGCACAACACAGTTTAGAAGTGCTGGATGTCTGTTTTCAAATATTTACTTTTTTGCAGTGAGCAGATGTGGTTGGAACTTAACCATGTTTAGAGTGGATGAGTTTCCTAAGACTCCTTAATTAGAATGCCTTTCCTGGGCTCTCAGAAGCATGGGCACAGCAAATCAGGAAACCAAACCACAGTGTAAGTGCTAAGGGAAGAAGAAGGTGCATTGGGAAAGGAGAAGTCTCAAGACAGAAGTTTCCTTATTACTCAAGAGTTAGTCTGCTTAACATTGAAACATTCTAATGAGAATTTAATTTTCTTCTTAGAAGTCACCCAAATAGTATGGGCAGTGAAGTTGTCAATGGACACTGAAAACACAATGTTAATTAAAAATAAATACCTCATATAGTCAGCATTTAGAGTGTGTTTTAGTATCTATAGGGTGCCTTGGACTTAGAAGAAAGAATAGTTGTATTACTTGTTTAAAATGAAAATATTATTCTTTCTGCTCTTTAAACCATATACAGGGGGAAGAGGTCCCCCTCATTCACAGTCATAGGGGAGGGGAGTAAGGAGAAAATGGGAGGGAGGGAGGAATGGGAGGATACAAGGGATGGGATAACAGTTGAGATGTAATATGAATAAATTAATGAAATATATTAAAAAATAAACCGTAAAAAAAAAAGACAGATTGGCTGGGCATGGAGGCACATACCTGTAATCTCAACACTCAAGGAAGCAGAAACAGGTGGATCTCTGTGAGTTCAAGGCCAATCTGCTCTTACAAATCAAGGACAGGCAAGGCTATACAGAGAAACCTTGTCTCAACAAAAACAACAAAACCAAAACCAAAAAAAAAAAAAGACAGGAAAAAAATAAATTTACATGTTGTTAAAACATTCATGGTGAAATAGTTATTGGAATCAGACAATTTAACATATACACAGACTTTCCATAGTTGCACAATTTTTCATGTATAACATCATCCCTGTATTCTCCCTGAAACACACAAGCATAAGCCTTCACTTATCAGCATATAACTTCTCATACCTTTCCCTGAACAAAGCAGCAACCTGTTAGCATCCCACACTCCCTCACCTGCATCTAGCTACTTGCCTTAACATTCAGCTGCAAATGCCCTGCTTCTATGCAGACATGTCCTGGAATTCCCTCCAGGAAACATGCACAATATGATGACCTGGCCCTGACTGACTGAGTGCATGTGCAATCAGGAAAAACAAACAAACAAACAAACCAAAAAACAAAAATACATGTACTTAGGTGAACTTTTATGGAGGATTCTCTCTATACTATCATTTGTCTATTCATAATACAGCAATATATTATTTCAATTAGATGCATCATTGGAAATGCCACGGGCAATGACTGAATGGTCAGATAACCCAAGCCTGTCAGTCTAAATAGAGAGACGCTCAGACTCTGCTCTGGTAACAAGACTACTCCTGTCTTCAACTCGATTAATAGAGGTTCCAGACCGTAGCTGGCGCCTTGATTATCTTCACTCTTGTAACCCACTGTCAATCTTTTTTTTTTTTTTCTATATAGGGTTTCTCTGTGTAGCCTTGGCTGTCCTGGACTCTCTTTGTAGGCCAAGCTGGCCTCGAACTCACAACGATCTACCTGCCTCTGCCTCTATGAGTGCTGGCATTACAGGTGTATGCTGCCATGCCAAGACCCACTGTCAATCTTGATGGTGTATCCTTTTCTAATATGTATTACAGTTTTTTCTTGAGTAAAGTTTCCTCACTATTTATACAATCTGTGGGAACATTTGTTTCAGTTACTGGAATAAGAGACCAGAACCTGGAAATACCCACTGGGACCCTGTGCTCTTGTAAGAAACCTAGTATACATTATCTCTTAAGTCACACTAGGTGCATGCCACTGCAACTTTCCATTTACCTTGAATTCACACCTTTGTAGAAAGGTATATGTATTTTGTCATGGTCGCGTCTCTGAACCTGGCTTATAGTGTCTGTCATGTAACAGCTGTTCAAAATATTTGAGACTTTAGGTATGAGAAGCCTGGGAGAATGAGGAAATAGAAGGACCCAGAGGGTCCTGGAAAACTACAGGCAGGTCTGGGCCCTAGGGTCCTCCTCAAACTATGACACCAGTCAAGGAAAATATAGGCAGTAAACTTCGAACCCCTACCCAGACTAGCTGATGGACAGGACATTCTCCACCGTTAAGTGGAGAAGGAGATCTGACTTTCACACAAACTCTGGTGCCCCATATTTGACCATGTCCCTTGGATGGAGATGCCTGGTGTCACTCAGAGGAAGGATAATAGGTCATCAAGAAGAGACTCGATACCCTATGAGCATATACAGGGGGAGGAGGTCTCCCTCAGTCACAGACATAGGGGAGGGGAATGGGGAGGAAGCGGGAGCGAGGGAGGAATGGGAGAATACAAGGGATGGGCTAACAACTGAGATGTAATTTGAAGAAATTAATAATAATAATAAAAAAATAAAAATGGGGAAAAAAACCCAAAATATTTGAAAGGTACCTAATATCAGAATGAAATGCTTTGGGTAAGGCTTATTTCCTGATACCTTTTATTGTGAACTGTTGTCCTGTCATCTTCGGAGGACTAGTACATTTCCTGAAGGAATAAGGTCTTTCTTAAATATAGCTCTGATGCATGCAGCCCTCAACTTACAGGGAACCACACCCTTTACCCCTACCACCCATTGCTTATCTTTAATTCTGGTTAGTACTGCAAATCTCTTGTTATTTTTGTGCTTTGCACTAAAGAATATTTATATACCCATTTCATTGTGCCATTTGTTACTTTGTTGAACTCAGATGTCCATCTCCATAACATGCCCTCTGAAGAACTTAGCACACTGCCTCACAGACAGAGAAGGCTTGCTAAATTGAATTACACCGATAATGATCAAAAAGGGAAAGGCATAGAAAGCTTCAGAACAGATTAAAAGAACACAGATTCCTTATCTCAAACAAGAGATCAGATGCTATTTTAAGTGTCTACTAATCAATTAAGTCTGTTATATACTGAATGGGGAATGAAGGGGAAAGTGGGGCCTAGTGGCCTCCAGTTGTTACCAGTTTCTGAACTCGTAGCCTTTTGTGGCTTTTGATTGTATGGACCATGTTTTTAAGAAATACATCTCACTGGATCTACAATAGGACTCAGAGAATTTTGTTCCAATTCATACTTATTTTTCTAATTCAGGAGCTGTCATCTTATGTAGGGATCACTGTTGCATGTGACTATTACATTGTAGCCAGAATATCCCTAGAATATACACTTTTTTGTTCATTTTACTGAAACACATACCCTCTATTTTCCCTTTTATGTGACTAATACTGTGAGTGATAAGCCAGGAATCCAAAACCAAAGAAAATAGAGGACCTATCTTTGCTTTCCTGAAGAGTTAACATCTGAAGACATAATGTCAATATAAAAACGTACTTACTTTAACATAAAATGCATTAAATGTGTATTATGTATTAGGTTATCAAAGAGTCCACAGATTTGGAGTCAATATTTTGTGTAAGCCTGTCACATTCAATAGAGCTTACAAGATAAGGCACAAATATCATTTTAAGTTGTCAAGTAGCCATATTGCAAAGTAAAAGAAACAATTCATATGAATTTTATCATGTATTTTATTTATCCCAATGTACCCAAAATTTAATTTCAATATGGAACCAATATAAAATTTATTATTAAGGCACTTTATATTCTTTTTTAGTTAAATGTTCAAATTCTAGACTATTTCTGGAGATTATCAACTTAGATAAACATAATTTAAATATTCTTTAGTGGCTGTGCCTAGTTCCTATCATGTTGGACAATATATAACCTGGACTTAATAAGGTGGTATATTACCAGGATGAAAATTCAATCTAAATGGAAAGAGACATACAGAGAGGCATAGAGATTGGTAAAAATCTCAGATGTGTGGGTCTGACAGGGAACTCACCTAGAATGAGAGAATGAATAGATAAGATGTTAACATAAAATTAACACTTCATTGTTGAAATTTTTGCTACATGTCAGGTCAGATTTGGAGCACTTTTTATATATTAGTATGTTTGGGTTTTGCAACAACAGTATAAAAACGTGACTGTTATTAGATAGCCTACTTTATATTTTATAGATTAGGGAAGAACTATGAAGGGAACCAATGATCTGCCCAATTGTACATAAATGTTAAATGTGAGGAGTGATGCTTCGCTGTAGAAACTTGGTCTTCATTGTTATGATATTTTCTGTAAGCCACTCCTACTGCTGGGCCAAACAGACTTAGTGATGAGTCTAATGTTCTGTGAAGATCATTAAAAGACACACATTAGAGAAGCACCAAAGCTGTAAGATAAACTAATGAGGCAAATGCATTTTCCTAAGGATAAAAGTTGATCAAAGACTAAACATGGTGCACAGCTATAAAAACAAATATATTGCACTTCAGCAGTGTATTATGTAGTACATGCATAGAGCCTCATGTTATTTTCTTGCTAAGGGAAAAGAATAAATTGAAAAATGTTCACTCCACATAGCGTCTAGTAATATCCAGAAAATACAATTGGACAAATATTTTTTGTCTTTTTTATTGAGAGACACATCTACACAATCAACATGTTGGAAGGAAAGGATGAAAGAGTTACACTGTGAAAACATCAATCTAAAGAGAGCTCATATTGCTGCAGAAACAGTGAAGCAAATCAGTTCAAGGCAGATGTTAGTGCTGGAGATGGAGTACTGGTGTGCTGATTTGACTAGGAATGGCCTCCATGGCCTCATATGTTTGCATGTTAGGGAATGGCACTGCTTGCAAGGGATTAGAAGGTGTGGCCTTGTTGGAATAAGTCTGTTACTGGGTGTTCACAGGCCAAGCCAGTTCTGGAGTCTCTCTCTTCCTGCTGCCTGTTAACTTGAATATAGAACTCTCAGTTCATCCTCCTGGACCACTTCTCCCTGCATGCAGGCATGCTTCCCACCATGCTAACCATGGACTAAACCTCTGAAAATGTAAAGGAGCGCCAACTAAATGGTTTTCTTTGTGAGCGTTGCCATGGTCATGGTGTTCCTTCACAGCAATAGAAGACTAAGACAGGTAGGAAGGACTACTTCCTGATTGAGTTCTATTCACCAAGAAAGCTCACATTTTATTTACCTAATGAAATAACCTCAGAAACTTCTAAGTAAAAAGTTAACAAATTGAAAGAATAGAGTAACCTATAATTATTGAATAATATTTTTTTTTCTTTTACAAATGCACTGGAGGAAAAAAACTAAGAAGGAAATATAGGAAGACAGAAAACTTAACAAAATCAAAAATTATCATGATATAATCTACCTTTGATCTCATCTCCCTCAAATGCAGACCACTCTTTTTTTTTTTTTTTTCAGTTCCACAGGGTAAAATGATTGTATCCAATATCAGCAAGCAGTCTCAAATGTAAATGATTTAAGCTATAATGAGATATTTGGTAACCCGATTTAAGTTATAAATCAATGACACATTTTACAAATCCCCGTGCATTTAGTAATGAATGTTATACATATGTCAGAGAAACAAAAATCAAGTTGAAAAAGTATTTCTAATTGAATGTATTTGATTTCACTATTTTAAAATTCATGGGGAACATTAAATTGTCTATGAAATTAAGTTTGAGGTATACATATTTATAGTGAAAAAGATTAAAATCTATATGCTCTTCTTGAGATATGTACATCTCAAGAGAATAAAGCAATAATAACACTGTAAACATAAAGAAAGTAAAGTGAAAACACGAAGCAAAATAAGTGATGGCAAAAATAAAAATAGAAGAATACTAAGTGATGACATGTGGAGGTCCGTGAGATAAACATCTTTCAGCAAGTGTCTTCATGCCAGGACTCATAGGGCTACCTCCAGGCTTTGAATTTCTCTATTCAAATGGGGAGAGTATCATATTTTCAAGATATAGATTCTGTGAAATATAAATAAAAAAATATTAAATTTGAGGTATGAATAATAATGAACACTTGATGTTTTTTTCCTATGCTAGTTGATGTACGTATTTAGTACTGCCCAATACTTTCTTCTACTTTGAGTCTATATCCCTGGTCTCTTCCACTGGGCAGATGTAACCCCTGGGGCCTTGGCATGATATAACCCAAAACAGAACAGTGGTCTGACCGAAGGAGCTTTAGGTAATGTGCCGGCCCTAGCAGAAGCTCAGCCTTCTGAGGTCCCATGATGGAATCCCTGAAATCAAGCTTCTAGGACAGACATTGCCTTCATCATGGGGAGCATGGGGAGGGTCTGTTTACTGGCTTACTGTTTCCCTAAAGGTGCCTGAACTACAAGTTGGGTAAGTGAAAAGACTCTTATTGGTGTGTGTGTGTGTGTGTGTGTGTGTGTGTGTGTGTGTGTGTGTGTGTGTGTGTGTGTGTGTGTGTGTGTGTGTGGTGTTCCTTTGCTTTGGTGCTTGGATCTAAGCCCCTGGGGATTTAGCATACCAAAAATCACCCTTGAGACTAAGCTACCTTTTCAGCCTCCTATATGCTGACCTCAATATATTTAGACTCATGATGCCTCAGTCCTTGACCTTTTACCATGAAAAACAACAAAGTTTAATATTAAAATAACATGAAAATGAAAATACTAGAGAGCTAAAAGTCTACTTTGCCTATACGAAAGGAGAATGTTAAGTAATCATGTCTAGCTATTCTCTTATCAAAAAGAGGACTAAAAATAGTCTCAGATAAAAGGAAGTGTCATCAGATAGCTGAAGCCATTGATAAGGGACTACAGGCTGTGGTGCTTAGTGGCACTTCTGAGGGAGCAGATAAGATACAGAGCATGACCAATCAGCCAAAATTGGCCACCTAAGGCAAACTCTGGCCTTTGGGTACTTAGGAATGCTTTCTAGTCATGCTTGGAGTATCAAGGTCATGCTAATTCTTAGAATTTTCCAAAATAGTAAAAGTATTATCAGCACATACTTGACAAAATAGACTGTTTTGACAGTCAATCAAATCAGTGACCTTGGAAGCATATGGTGTCTTATTAATTAATACCATTAATGATGTATTAAGAAAATTGCTTATATTGATTCATACCAAAAGATGCCAATTCCAGGCAGATAAGACAAATATATTACACCAACACTCTGTAAACTTTAAAAATTAACAGAGAAAGTAAAATTTTATTCATAGTATAATGGTAGGAAACTATTTATTAAAACTCAAACAGCATAAACTATAAATAAAAGATCAGATAAATTATGATTTATTAGGTTGGAGAGATGGCTCAGTGGATAAGAGTGTCTGTTGCTCTTGTTGAAGATCAGAATTCAGTTTCCTACACCAGGAATCTCACTCCCACCTCTAATTCCAGCTGTAGGAGTTCCTAAGCCCTCTTCTGCCTCCATGAGTGCCTACACATGTGTGCATACTCCCCAACACACAGATAAATACATTAAAAATTTATGCTATACAAGGGTAATGTCATTTTCTAATCAGAAGATAGCACTGAGAAAATAATAAAGTGATAGAATCAATTTCCCGTATCATTTCTACAGTAAAACAGCATACATGGACTATCTGTACATATAGAGTAGGATTTTCATATACATGTACATTACGTATGATACACATCTTTATAGCAATGTGAGGTAAAACCAATAATTCCAATAAAATAAAGAAAAACATGGACATGTATACTCCTTTACTGATCAATGATGACCAAACACAATTATTTTTAGCACATTAGTAATTAGAGGAATTAGACACTACTTCATTTTGAATATGCATTCTGCAATATAAGCAGATTTGGGCCCAGGGGTCCCGCTCAAACTAAGGCACCAGCCAAGGACAATACAGGAGGTAAACTTTAAACCCCTTCCCAGATCTAGCCAATGGTCAGAATATTCTCCACAGTTGAGTGGGAGAGTGTGATACGACTTTCTCACGTACTCTGGTGCCTCACATTTGACCATGTTCCCTGGAGGGGAGACCTGGTGGCACTCAGAGGAAGGACAGCAAGTAGCCAAGAAGAGACTTGATACCCTATGAGAATATATAGGGGGACGTAATCCCCCTCAGGAACAGTCATAGGGGAGGGAATAATGGGAAAATGGGGGGGGGGGAGTAATGGGAGGATACAAGGGATGGGATAAACATTGAGATGTAACAAGGATAAATTAATAAAAAAAAATAAATAAAATGAAGAAAAAAAAAAGAAATCTGACATGAGTTATATTTGCAAAGCATTTTTTTCTTCTTGTTCCAAAGCCACTTCAGAACAGAACCTGTTATTTATTAAAGTTGAAACTAGGCCTATCCTAGAGTATCATAATTCTTTTTATTAACATGGGCCAGCCATTAGGAATTTCAACACATATACATCAAGAAATATGAAAAACTATGACCTTAATTTAAAAATGCAGTGAAAAAAATATTCATTTGTAAGAAATTGTGTGAAAAACATTAGTATAAGAATAGAACTGGATAAGGCCCAGTAGCACAAATAAGTCAAGTGTTATACAAAAGATACAATAAGCATATAAATATGTAAAATATACACATGTAAACATAGTAGCAAAGCAACATAGAGTGAAATATGTTTTATAATTTGCAATTAAGGAAGTCTGTGTGTTGTTCACACACAGTCACATAGCATGACTCTTTTTTTCTACTTATCTTTTTTATTAATTTATTCTTGTTACATCTCAATGGTTATCCCATCCCTTGTATCCTCCCATTCTTCCCTCCCTCCCATTTTCCCCTTATTCCCCTCCCCTATGACTGTTCCTGAGGGGGATTACCTCCCCCTGTATATGCTCATAGGGTATCAAGTCTCGAATGAGTACCACAGTGTTGAGTTTCTCCTAAGTGGTAGGGATGGATGCCATTTGTAAATGGCATAGTCTTTTGCATATTTTTAAAATCAAATTTTATTTATCATCGTGTGTGTGTGTGTGTGTGTGTGTGTGTGTGTGTGTGTTCATGGAGAGCAGAGGACATTTGATTCTCTCCTTCCTTTAGTGTGTTCCTTAGATTGCACACAGGTTCTCAGGCTCAGTAGCAGGCTCCTTTAGCTGCCGAGCCATCTAACAGGCACTCTTTTGTATAATTGTTGGCGGTTTTGGTTCCTTGCACTAGTTATTCACTTTTATTGCTCTTTTCAAAAATAAATACGCTTCATATATTATTTTAAATTTAATCCCCATCAAAAACCTCAAAAATCAAGTGAGAATGAGCACAAAGTTTTACTTTTTCAGTGAAGCCACTGTTCATGCCTGATAAGTAAGTAAATAAATAAAGAAATAAATTCACTTCACATTCCTATCATAGCCCCGCCCTCCTCCAGGTCCCACCCTTCCTCCCTCGTCTCCCCTCTCCTGTTCCTCAGAAAAGGGGAGCACTCCACCAACCTACCCCAGCACATCAAGTTGCATCAGGATTCAGAGCATCCTCTTCCACTGTGGACCACATGAAGACTGAGCTGCCCATCAGCTACTTCTATGTAAGGAGGCCTAGGTCCAGTCCATGCATGGTCTCTGCAAGACCATCTAGACCCTGGTTATTTTTCTCTGTTGGTTTCTTGTGGAGTTCCTGTCCCCTCCAGGGTCTATCCTTCTTCCCACTTTTCCACAAGATTCTCCAACTTCAAGAAATGTTTAGCTGTGAGCCTCAGCATCTATTTTGATCAGCTGTTGGGTAGAGCCCCCCCCTGTCTGATAAATTGATCTCATCTCCCCAGGTTTTATTCTAGGAGTAATACATACATACATTCATACATACATACATACAGACATATATACATGTGTGTGTGTGTGTACAAAAGTACTAAAACCATTATGCAGTCTTGTTCTTATATTAGTCCCAAATTAGTTAAATAAACCTGTAGAGAAACAATTGCCTAACATTGTGGCAAAACTCTGTCAAGGCTCCCCAAAACAAAACTGGCTTTCAATCTGCCTCTACCATTTTAATTCTTACCAGCAGTAAACTGAAGTTTATTTTGGCTCACATCCTACAAACATGTGTCATCTTTTGGGATTTTATCAGTTTTAGTTTGATAGAATCTTCAACTTTTCATGGTACATTGAGAGACTTTGTGAATGTTTGTCTCTCTAGAGAGATGTGTCTTCTTGCGGACTTTATTTCTTGATTGTGTTGTAAAGACTTAGTTGCATATCTTGAATAAGTCCTTTGAGAAGCATCTACTTTGCCAACATTTTCCCTTCCTGTCACATTTCCTTTTCACTTTCTTTACTATGTGTTTACAAAGCAAAATATGTTAATTTTGATTTAATTTTTTTTCTGGAGTATGTTGCACTATTACATCTAATACAACCATCCTAAAACCATAGATATTACTCTAAAATTTTGTGAAGGTTCTCATTTTTCAATTGGCACCATGATCATGCTTGAGTTATTTTAAAGGGGTATTAAACATTCATCTAGTATTATTTCTATCATGTTCTTTTGCATATGCATGGCAAGCATTTTAGTACACTATGAGTCTTCCAGCCTATGACTGTGAGAGGCTCTTTCATTTTCTTAGCTTTATGACTTTCCTCATCAGTGTTTATAGTTTTTAGTATATGGACTCTATACACATTTGCTTAAATGTATATCCAAACATTTCAAATTTGAGATGTGATTATAAATGATTATTTTTTAAATTTCATATCAAAATTACTTAATGGTGGTATACAAAAAGGAAATCAATTTTTAAAAATCATGAATATATATTCACATATTAGGTTTGTGCCCCTATATATTAATGCTTCCACAAAGTTATCAGGCAAGAAAACTTAAGAGAAAATATGTGAGCCATACTAGTAGCTAAGTCCTTCAGGAGGCCATCAATCAACTCAACTAGTGCTATGCTGTGCTTTCTATGGGTTCCTACTCTTCCACTGAACTATAGATCTTCCTTTCGGTGATAATTCTACCCAAGTCTCGATCAGGCACATTGTACCAAAATACGTCCTTGTCTTCACTGAAACAATATATGTAGTCAATCACAGCATTTAAAATACAGCCAAATTCATATGCAGTAAAATATGGTTTATTAGAATGTGCATTAATGGATACAGCCTGTAAGACAAAAGTTGGTGATGGTACCACTGACTGCTGCACTCTGTCTTAACTTATTTGTAACTTGCAAAAAGCAAAGTAGAGGTTGGGACCTATTAATCTTTTTTTTTTTTTTTAATTTATTCTTGTTACATCTCAATGTTTATCCCATCCCTTGTATCCTCCCATTCCTCCCCCCCCATCTTCCCATTATTCCCCTCCCCTATGACTGTTCCTGAGGGGGATCACCTCCCCCTATATATTCTCAAAGGGTATCAAGTCTCTTCTTGGCTACCTGCTGTCCTTCCTCTGAGTGCCACCAGGTCTCCCCCTCCAGGGGACATGGTCAAATGTGAGGCACCATAGTACGTGAGAAAGTCATATCACACTCTCCACTCAACTGTGGAGAATATTCTGACCATTGGCTAGATCTGGGAAGGGGTTTAAAGTTTACCTCCTGTATTGTCCTTGGCTGGTGCCTTAGTTTGAGCGGGACCCCTGGGCCCAAATCTGCCTATCATATTGTTCTACTTGTAGGTTTCCAGGACCCTCTGTATCCTTTTATTTTGCTATTCTCCCATGCGTCTCTCATTTAGAGTCCCAATAGGATGCCTTGCCCTCTGTCCCAGTTTGCTGGTAAGTGAAGGCTTTCGTGGGACATGCCCCTTGGGCTAGTATGCAGATATAAGTGAGTATATACCATTTGATTCTTTCTGCTTCTGGGTTAACTCACTCATTATGATCATTTCTAGCTCAATCCATTTATCCACAAATTTCGGGAATTCCTTGTTTTTAATAGCTGAGTAGTATTCCATAGTGTATATGTACCACAGTTTCTTTATCCACTCTTCTACTGAGGGGACCTATTAATCTTAAAGTGTCTGAGGAAACCCAATGGAAATGTTTTGTCGTGAGAATTCAGGAAATAGATCAGAAGAAAGATTTAGATATGGCCATTATTCAATAGATGATATAAAAATCTCATGACTAATCAGATCATCTGGAGATAGGAAATTAATTGTGATCAAGGACTCAACAGTGGGAAATGCTAGTATTTGGAAAATAAGAAGAGCTGGGGTATTTTAGAAAAGACTCCAAAGACAATGAAGAAGAATATAAGAAATACAGGCATCAGAGGCTTTATATCAAAGAATACAAGCCTTTTAAATAAGAAGGGATAATGAAAGTATAAACACAAGAGTGGAGGGTGAGCTCATAGAAATCATTTGCAGTAGGAAGAGAAGACCTTGAAGTCAGTGTAACTGAGAGAGAGAGGAAAGGAAACTGGGGAATGAAATATAAATGCCAAGTCATTGAGACACACTGGAGAATATAGCTCAACAATGATATGTGTATTTATGAATGCAATTATATAATACATTAAATATATATGTGTGTATATGGTATATACACACAACCAGGTATAACTTCACATAAAATTAAATATAACATGTCTCAATTAGAGATATGTGTGACAGACATATTGGAAAGTAGATAGTTGAGGTAAACACACCCAAAATTTTAGCATTTTTGTTTTATTTAAAGAACAAAGAAACTACTTTATTGAATAGAGCTTCTTAGTAATCCAGGCATCTCAACATTCACCTAAGACAATTGTTCTTGCTGTGATCATTTAATATACTTTCTCATATTGTGGTGACTCTGAACCATAAAAGTATTTTCCTTGCTACTTCATAACTGTAATTTTGCTACCTTTATGAATTACAACGTAAATATCTGTGTTTTCCAGTGGTCTTAAAGTAACACCTAAGAAAATGTTATTGGGCCCCCATGATGTTATGAGTCACAGATTGAGAACCCCTGGCATCAGATGTCTTAAATCATTGTGTTGTTAAGCTTTTTGATGAATGTTTTCAGTTTTACCACCCTGTACTTTTTGAATAATAAAATCATAAGTTCTAATTTCCCACTTTTCTCTATGCTGAGTCATGGTAAAGAAGTGGTAAAGAGTTCATATTCTGACATGAATTATTATGAT